>NC_132780.1:199886079-200259829 GCF_048418805.1 Vulpes vulpes
AAAGTGCAAAGCTCTTTCAGGATCATTTACTTCAGGAAAAAGTGAGGTACATGAAGAGTCAATATTACGTGGCTAGAAAGATACACCTTAAAAAATCAATTGATGACTTAATAAGCAATTGTAGCAAAAATTTTATTATGGCAGATAAGTCATGAACATTTTAAAGTGCTCAGAAACTTTGTTTTAAATCATCCAGGGGCTCATTGGTCAAGTATCCACAGCTTCAATTCCTGCAGCCCAAATGCCAGGTGGTGAAACTCCATCTAACTCAATACCCACTCGGGTCTTAATGCCACGGTACTTATGGCCTGACTTAAAGAGTGGGAAAGAAGATTTTTCCATTTCTAATAGTTGTCAAGTAGCACATGAGGCATTTGTGTTCTAAAGAAGTAACAGAGAACCATCTCGTTTTCAGAAAATGAAAGATCATATATTTGCCAAGTACAACCCAAATGTCTCTTTTATCACCGCATATTTTGTCAATTGTGACCCTGGCAGGCTTCACTCTGTTTTTAAAGGACATTTTAAAATCTGGTTCAATCATTTTCAGTTAATTATAGCACTCACATGTTAACTAATGGCTTCCAACTGGATGCCAGATTATAGATAGGAAGGGAAACGTGCTGAAATACTGAGTGTTAACAAGTGCAGCCATCCTGAGGATAACATCTGGAAGTGGAAAGACTACTGTAAGCGTGTGAACTTGTACAGAGGGAGAAAAAAATTGTCAGTCATTTTCTGAATATGAAGTTCTACTGGATAAATATTGCTTAAGCCACTGGAAAAGAAAACCAAAGCTCATCACACAGAAGCTGAAATTATTGACGCGCCATAGATTTTCGACTCTGGACTCAGGGACTTTGCATAGGGTGTTCCCTCTCCCGGGACCACTTCTACCCGCTGCTCACTACCTCCTAATCATCTTAAAGGTGATAATTCTTTATGCAATCACAGCATGGACTAGGGCCTTTATCCCATTATCTATTTATTCATATTTCTTTAATGTCTCCCCTAATATTCTATACTCCCTTAAGAGCAGTAGCGCACTGGCTATTATTCTATCTCCACACCAACTCCAACACCCAGCAGCCCTGAAGAAATCCTTGTTTAATGAATGAATGAAAATAATGCATTTCAGAGGCAGTTAAATATTTACTAAAATGTGGATACGTAATTCAAGTTCTCTCCCGTTCCTACATCTTCATAATTATTTTCTGAGAAAGAAATTAGGACGTTATTTGGAAATAACTGTGCCTTACCACAAAAAAAAAAAAAAAAATCCATTTGAGAGAAATTTGGTCCTGAAAATGAAAAGTTTTCTCTATTTCTCTTGTCTCAATGAGGATTCAAAATGTTTTCTTTTAGCCACCAATTTTCTTTTTCCTCAAGGGAAAATCCTGCCAAATCTTCCACATACACCATCACTTCAGGATTTTGATGTACCAATGGCCTAGAAGATTTGCAAATAGAAGTTCTAGTGTGTTGCATTTCTATTTTGCAGAGAACTCATTGGTGATACAGGATAGATTTTGTTCAAGCCTCAGGAATGTGACCGTCTTCATTAGAACTTTCAAAGGACGTGATAAGTAAGGGTGATAAATGAAAGCACCTTTACAGGAACGAATTGCATAAATTCCCAAAAGTGGAAGAAAGTAAGAGAACAAATGTTTGTATCGATGATGACCTGTGTCCTAGGCACCCCGTTGAACACTTTACAAAATGTAGTGGCTAAGAATACAGGCTCTGGACTCGGACCACCAAGGTTCAAATTTATCTTTGACATTTAGTAGATGTGAGACTTTGGAAAAGCTTCTGAATCACCATTGTAGTTACATACCTGAGCCTCAATGTTCTCATCTGTAAAATGGAGGCAGCTCTAGGTCATACTGATAGGATTTGGGGGAGTTTTAATAATATATGTGTTATGTAGGTCGGCTCTGGCACATAGAAAGTGCACATGTGTGTGTTTGCTTCTGTTATTGTCATCAGTATTTGAACCCAGATCAGTTTTTTTTTTCTAAAATCTCTACAGTGGGAAGTTTAAGTTTCCTGTCCAACATCCTGAGTGAAATAGCAAACAGATATTTTCCTTTGAAGGAGTCAGGAAAATCCTAAAGTCTCGTGATTGATTTGCAGAAAGAAAGTAAAGGCTGTATCATTATTTTGAAAACCAGGCTATTCGTGTGAGCACTGGTTACTAACAAAAAGCACGTGGGCATCTCCTGTCTCCCAGATGATAGGCATGTGTCTCACTGAATAGCACCGACGATTTTTTGAGTGATTTTTCTCATCCAAGTTGAGTTTTGAAAAATATTTGGTAGAAAGTGAAGGTGAAGACCATTGAGAAGCTGGAATATAATCAATCGATAGTCAAGTAGGAGGATGCACAACTAGAGACGTCTTCCATAGAAACCGACCAAGAAACATTCTCTATCATCCCAATTGATCCATCTAACTGTGGTGTACACTTGACAGTGATGAAAATAAGAGTTACTATCTTGAATAAACGTACTTAAGCAGCCACAAAGACTATCAAGAAAAAGGAAGGCAGTTTCTGAAGCAATCAAAACAAAGTCACTATTCATGTTTGGCAAGAGAAATTGTTGTTTTCCTGATATTTTAAGCTGAATACATTTTTTTATCTATACTTCCTGATTCTCTTTTTACATGTGATATATCAGAACAGTCTACTCTCACTATCTGTGCACCATTTTATAAGACATGCTGTAAAGTGAGGGGGAAATCTCAAACACTTACATGGTTGTCCCCTGGTCCAATGCCACAATTTTTTTAATGAGATCAATAATTTCTTGTTCTGATAGTTTTAAGATGATCTATCAGCCACTGAGATTAAAGCCTATGATACCAAATAAGAAAACAAACAAAATCTTTATAAGCTTTATGTTACGTAGATTACAAAGAAAGTTTTCGAAGGAAGCTCTTTACTGATGTGAAAGATCAGATTCTAGCCAAATGGCCCAAAAGATTCTGGTTGGCCAGTAGGTGTTAATCTTTGCCATCTTTTGAAAAGTCATTTTTTAAAACTGGTGCTATTCAGCACAGTCTCTTAAATAAATGGTGTGGGGAAAACTGGGCACCCCCTGCAAAGGAATGAAACTGGAGCCCTGATACCATATATAAAAATTAACTCAAAATGGACTAAAGACTTGAACAGAAAACCTGAAACCATAAACTCTTAGAAGAAAATGTAGAGTAATCTCCTTAACATTGGTCTTGACATTAGTTTGTTGGATTTGACAACAAACGTGAAGTCACAAAGAGCAAAAATCTACATCAAACTAAAAGGCAAACAATCAAAAATATTTTTTAAGATTTTATTTATTTATTCATGAGAGACAGAGAGAGAGAGAGAGGCAGCGATACAAACAGAGGGAGAAGCTGGTTCCATGCAGGGAGCCCGATGCGGGACTCGATCCCAGGACCAGGATCACACCCTGAGCCGAAGGCAGATGCTCAACCACTGAGCTACCCAGGCATCCCAACAATCAAAAATATTAAAAGGCAATGTACTGCATAGGATAAAATATTTGCAAACTATCTCTCTGATAAAGGGTTACTGTCCAAAATAGATGAAGAATTCATACAACTGAAGAGTATTAAAGAAAAACAAATAAAAAAATCAATCTGATTAAAAAATAAACAGAGGATCTCAATAGAAATTTTACCAAAGAGGAATAAAAATGACCAACAGGTACATGAAAAGGTACTCGACATTATTAATCACCAGGGAAATGTAAATCAAAGCTACAATAAGATATCACCTAACACCTGTTAGAATGATGGTCATTAAAAAGACAAAAGATATTAAATGTTGGCAAGGATGTGAAGTAAAGAAAACCCTGTGAGTGTAAATTGGTATAACGTCCATGGAAAACAGTTTCTCAATAAATTAAGAAGGGAACCGCTATTTGATCCGGCGATTCCCCTTGTGTATATACATCCAAGGGAAACAGCATCACTATTAAAAAAAAAAAAAATACCTGCAGCCCTACGTTAATTGCCATATTATTTGCAATAGCCAAGACCTCTAATAGCCGAAGTTTCCACCTACGGAAAAATAAAGAAAACATGGAATGTACACACAATGGAATGTTATTAGCCATAAAAAGAAGGAAATCCTGCCATTTGGGACAACGTAAAGGACCTTGAGGACATTATATTATATTAAGTTCAGTAAGTCAGCAGAAAGACAAGGAATGTATGATCTCACTTATATAGAAAATCTTTAAAAAATGAACTCAAAGAACAAAACACAGATGGGATGTTCCCCGACATGGGAGGGAGGGAGTTGGGGAAATGGATGAAGGTGGTCAAATGGTGCAACCTTCCAGTAATAAGGTGAATAAATTCTGGGGATGAAATGTACAGCGTGGTGACTCTGTCGTTCATGAAGTAGCGTATATTTCAAAAGGTGCTAAGAGAGTAGATCTCAAAAGTTTCCATCACAGGAAAAAAATATAAACAAATAATATGAAGGATGCACTCTGGCATTACTGATGAGCGTTATTTTAGTGTTTTTAAAATAAAATAAAGCAAATAATTCCCTTGATACATATCATTATAATCACCACCGCCGAACCTCGAGATTTAATTCTTTTTTTTTTTTTTTTTTTGAGATTTAATTCAAATGACACTTCAGATCCTCAGATGTGTGTGGGTTATGGGCAGCAAGGCATGTGAAGAACACAGACGAAGGAACATCTCATTTTATCACTAAGTTGTATTTTCAGGATTGATCATATACAGAGATTATGAGAATTCTTAAGGCGTCAAAAATATGTCTCCTACAGAAATCACATGCTTCATTCCAATTGAGCAATAACACAACATTTTCTTGGAAATAACTATAATTCACTGCAAAGCTTGAGGTAATCATTTACTTAGGAGATATTTTTATATTCTAGTTTTTGTTGAAATAGTCTTCCTAACATGGTATCATTGGTACAGAAAGTTTTTATTTTTCTTTTTATGTTTATAGTTATGTTGAAAAATGAAATCATGGTACATAAAAGTTCTCTAGAAAACTTTTTCTCTTCAATTGTAAAATGGTTTATACTGTAAATCTTACCACCTCTCTTAAATGCAACCCAAATCGGGTATTATCGGTGAAATAAAAATGAGTACCTTACACTCACTATTCAGAGGGAAAAGAACACTCTTTCAAATAAGCATTATTGATTCCCTTGATAAGGATATTTATGATCATCTGAAGAATCACCTTAATCTATGCTCATTTAAAATGGAATAAGGCAATAGGAAATAACCTTTCATTCCTTAGTGTGGTAAGATCGCAAAGGTACTTTATAGACTTATTTCCTAAGTGATTTCAAGGGGTGTTTGTCTGTATTATTTAAATATAATGATTGTTGAATATTTTGTTTTAAAAGTTCAATCAACAATTTGAGGTCATGTGCATGGTTCCTAAAAGTCTATATATTTAACCCACACATGCCTTGACCTATGTCTAAAACTAGATTATTAGAAAAATAAAGTGATGTTTCCTACTATTTTAATATTATTACTTCCATAGATATAGTCCTTCCCTAGAAGGCAATCTCAGGTTATGAGACACTTCATGTAATTATTATTTGAGATAAAAAATTACATATAGTGCAATGTACAGCTCTTAAGTATATAAAGCAGTGAGTTTTGATAAATGTTTATACTATGCAACTACAAGGAAAGTCCATTTGTGCCACTTCCCATCAATCTCCACCTCCACCACCTCCAACCCCACAAAAACCACCATTCTGAAATCTGTCATCAAATATTAGCTTTATATGTTCCTGAAATTCATAGAAATGGGATCACAAATTATATATTCTTTTGTATTTTGTTTATTTTGGTCAACATGGTCATTTTTGAGCCTCTTCCACAATTAGTTCATTCCTTTTACTGCTGGATAACGTTCAATCATATAAAAATACGAAGATCCATTAATTCATTTTCTTGTTGATAGTTTCTTAGATCAGTTCCAGTGTTTGTTGGTTTTATTTTGCATAATAAGTTTACTTTTTAAGGCATATACACAATAAACAAAGTAAATAGTCAATCAGATCTTCACTTCCACCAAGTATGATCTGTCCTTGAACTCTTCCACGAAGTTTCAATCTCTAAACATCTTAAATTCAATAATAGTCCTTTCCATCACAGTCCATGAGTTTTCTTCTGTTGAATTTAATTGTGGTTTTCTTCTCTGTTGGCTTACTTTTTGAAGGATCTCTAGTAAACCGTGTTCTGATACGTTCCCAGTGGGGTGTCCATAGCTTGCCATCTGTGTGAGGTAACCTTCTACTGCTTTGGGTTTTTTCAGGCTTTCCAAGTGCTAAATTACTTCAAGAGGCCCCGGGCTGACTGATCCAGGACGTGGGGTTGGGATACTGTCTCTCATTTCTGCTTCCCTGTGCTTTGCTTCCCTCTGTGCTGCACCAACAGGAACTTGGCACACAGCAGACCCTCAAACGATGTCGAATACTCGGGTCAGAACACTCAAACTTTAGAAAACAATTTGGTTCGAAGGCCGTTGAAGCCAACTGCACCTGATGCTGAGGGTGCACAGAGAGCCAGAGCCCAGGGGCTGGGGCGGAGGCAGAGGGGTGTCTGCACTCCCAGGGCCCACTTGCTGGAGCCGGGCCAAGATCCTGCCCAGAGGCCCTGCCCATTTCAGGGTTTAAAAAGAAAATTCATGAGTAAGATATCTGTATCTAGGATATTTCTGGAAAAAATATTTTATAGTATCTTTTTGCACTCAACATACATTGAGCTATGTAGATGTTCTAGTTCTGCTTTGGCTATTTTTAATAATTTATTTAATTCAATAAATCTGTAACTTTCATCAGTGATTTAGTTTATTGCCACAAAGTATTGTCTTCATAATACCTCTAGGAGCTACAGTGATATCCCCTCTAACCTTCCTGTTATTATTAATTTGTGGTTTCTTTATCTTTTTTTAAGATTTTATTTATGTATTCATGAGACACAGAGAGAGAGGCAGAGACACAGGCAGAGGGAGATGCAGGCTCCACGTCAGGAGCCCGATGCGGGACTTGACCCAAAGGCAGAGGCTCAACCCCGTGGTTTCTTTCTCTCCGCACCCCCCCGTCATCCTACATTGGCTTATCAAATATAACACAAAAACTTCTCTATTGTTTATCCATTTACTGTTATTGCTTTTTCTACTTAATATTAATATTAATATTTTTTTGCTTCATTAGGTTACTTTTTTTAGTTTCTTATTGTAGAAGCTTAGATCATTGATTTTAAACCTTTTATTTTTCCTAATATTAGCAGTTAAGTTTAAATTTGCCTTTCAAGGAGAGCGTGATTTCTTCCTTGATCTTGTTATTTAGAGATTTTTCATTTAAAAATAGTTATTTAAGTTAGTTGTACTGATCTTTAACTTAATTTTAGTCCCACCTGTTTTTTTGTTTGTTTGTTTGTTTCTCTGTTCTTCCTTTCTTTTCTTTTCGGCTAATAAGATAAAATCAGTATTCATTTTATTTATTTACTCATTTTTTGGAATGTCATCTATTATTCCTTGTATCTTGATTGTATAATTTTGTATATTTAGGGGTTACAATGGGGATTACAATATGTGTTTAAAACTTGTTTTGCTTCATTGAACACATAAAATGTATAAACATATTTCATTTAATGTTCCATTTTCTATCATTATATTCGTTATTTCTTATGCATATATCCCTATCTTACATGCTATTTTTGCTTTAAACAAATATATTTTAAAATATTTAACTGTTTAAGAGAAACAACGTATTTTAAATCCTTTTTCCTTTTAACCTTATACATATTTCTCACCTGCGTGATTTTTCCAAATCTAATGTTAATGTAATATCCTTTCTACCTGAAGAACTTCTTTCCACATTTCTTAAAATGTAGTCTGCTAGCGATCAATTCTTTCATCCTTTATTTTTCATCTCTCATTTTTATCTGAAAGTGTTTGTCACTCTTACCTTTAAAAGATATTTGGAATCTTGCATCGGTCCATCACCCCTGCCACTGTCTCCAGCTGGCCCTCCCCCTATGTTTTTTTTTGTGTGTCTTTCCATCTTCTAAAGTCATCAGCCATAGGATTTAGTGCCCACTTCAATCCAGTATGAACTTATTTTAACTCAATTACATGTGCAAAGATCTTATTTTCAGATAGGATCATGTTCTGAGCTCCCAAGTGATCAAGAATTTGGGGAGAACTCAACCCACTATACATATGTTTTACACTCTTGGAATCCAGTAATTACTATAGTAGCTTCCCTTTATCCATGGGGGTATATGCCAACACTCCCAGTGGTGCCTGAAAACACCATAGTACTAAACCCTATACACACTATGTTTTTTCCTAAATGTACATACCTATGATAAAGTTTAATTTATAAATTAGACACTGCAAGAGATCAATGACTAATAATACAGTAGAAAAGCTGTAACAATATGCTGTAATAAAAGCTATGTGAATGTGGTCTCTCTTTCAAAATGTCTTGCTGTACTGTACTCACCCTTTTTCTTGTGATGATGTAAGAGGAGTAAAAGCCTGTGCGATGAGATGAAGTGAGGTGACTGGAGTAGAAACTGTGCCATAGCATTATGTCACTAGGGACATTCAGACTATATGTTAGAAAAGAATCATCTGTTTCCAGACTACAGTTGACCATGAGTAACTGAAACAGCAGAAAATGCTGATCATGAGGGACTAGACTACTGTATTTCCACAGAAACCTCACTATATTGTAATGACTGAGATATATGATTAATTTTTTTCACAAACTGTGCAAAATCAGTTAATAGGGTGCAGTATGCCCACCCAACAATTTTATATCACTGGTGTGTTATTTACTGTTGTCGGTGGTGTTTCTGTTATACTGTTCTACATTCAGATTTCACCAAATGACTCAAAGGCCTTGAAGTTATTTCAGTGAAATAAAACATATGATGAAGTTATTAAAGTACATGTTTAAACTCAGAATAACGCTAAGGACACAAATAGAAAGACTCCAGGCTTATTAAAGAATATGATTCAATGGATGCTAGGCCAAATAAGTCTGAAAAGGTGATTATTTTCGATAGTCAAAAACAAAATTGCAAATTGGAAATACGAGGATTAATTTCTGAAAATTGAATTGCCTCATCCCAGTAATACACTCCCCTAGTCCTTCAAGAGTAAACATAGAATTTTAAAAGTCTCACTTTCTGTAGCAAATAAATAAGATGTCCATAAAACTAGATATAATGCTAATGACATGTATTCAAAAAATGGAAAAAGCTCTGGGCAAAAATCTGTGAGATAACACCACAGAATCCACATCATACAACGGGAAAAATAATCACCATCCTTCCAGGTATGAGCTAGAAAGTTGTTTGCTTCTCAGGATTGTTAACACACAGAATCATCTCTTAGCACTGATTCTCTGTGTGTGGGGGTGCATGTGTGCGTGTGTGTGTGTGTGTGTGTGTGTGTGTGTGTGTATAGACAGCATTGTTTATTTTATTCTACAGAAGAAAAAGTATTTTCAGTAATTTTTTCACTTCTAATGTAAATTGGAAAAAGATTGTTGGGATTAACATAGTTGAGTGCAATAAGGAATGGAACTAATAAGTGTATTTAAAAGTTGAAATCCTTACATGGCTTTATTCAGACAAAATAGTAACAGATCAACAAAACCACTTCTGACTTTAATTAAGTGTGGAATAAAACAGTAAAATCAGGAGTATAATGAAATTGTGGTCACCCAGAATACATTGTTGCCATATGTTATCTAAAGAAATGGTAGAAAGCATTGGTTTTACTTCCTCTGAGTATAGATCACAAGTTGTCAGGGGAAAGACATTTCCATGAGATTTTAAAATAAGGAATAGATTTTAGAACATTGACTTATGATCTTGATGATGTCAACAAAAATAATTTATAAAATTTCAAATTAGTTTTCTAAGCAATGTGTCAGTATCTCAAATAGTGTGAAAGACAGTTGTGATTTTTAATATTGAGATTAGAGGAACAGTATTTTTTAAGACCCAATTATAGCACAAATTGCTGAGACATTGATTTTCCTCTCTTAAACTTGATGAAATTTTCAACCATTAGAGAAATTAATTAATGAAATATGACTCTTGAGAATATCCAACGCCACATACAAGTGATAGACTAGAACAATAAAAGCTTTCCGCAGCTGAGAGGATCAGGGCCTCACTTCTCTCACCACGTCAAACGTGAAAACTTGTATTTGTGTTGTGTGTGACGTAGGTGCCCACTAGGCTTCCAGTGGTTCTCGGTGTGGAATCTCCTCTTGGTTTCTCAGCTCATGGCCCATCTGAATATTTAGAAGTATCTGTCAGACGTATGCAACACTTCTTGTCATCCCCATCAACCGGTAATGAATTGCGTGCTATCACTTTCAATTTGTATAATGAGCAGTAAAAATCAGCGTGACTTGATAGGCGATCTGAGCTATAGCTCAAGCTAGATGCCGTGAAGCTCAGGATAGATCACTGCAGTACAAGGTTCCAAACCATACCTCATCCCTGTGCTTCATATTAAATAGTCATTGATTTTTCTTAATGTCATTTCACTTTAAATATGTATTTATATTATTTATAATTAATGGGATTTTATGTATTTATATTATTTACAATTATTGGGATTTTATGAAAATTTTTAATTTAAAGGGAAATGCATGCAGAAAATAACAAAACGTATTAAAATGTATAAAAGTGTTTTTAAATTAGAATGTGTAAAACGTTGTGTATCCAGTTGTGAGGGTCCTAGCAAGCTAATGAGATAATCTGGACTACAAAGGAAAACAAACATTTTAATTATAAAATATTTTGTATTGGGTGACTCAGGCAATTAAGCCTCCGACTCTTGATCTCAGCTCAGGTCTTGATCTCAGAATCAGGAGTCCAAGCCCCATGTTGGGCTCCACCCTAGGTGTGGCGCCTACTTAACCACAACAGAACAAAAAATGTTTTGCATCAGTTATTAAGTGAGTAGATAAATTAGAAGCATCAGGGACTCATCAGCTGGAAAATTCATTTTGTTTCATTAAAACCTATTTTTCCAGAGCAGTCATGAGAAATCTTCAGATTTTCTTTCTTCGCTGCTCAGAGCTTATTCTTCTCTTTTAAATCCGTTACGAAAGGCAGGATCTCATTCTTTGGTAGGTGAACAAACAAACACGAAAAGAGAAGCAGACTCCTGAATACAGAAGACAAACTGGCGGTTGCCAGAGGGGCAGGGGTGGGGAGATGGTGAAATAGGTGAAGGGGATCAAGAGGTGCAAACTTCCAGTTATAAAGCAAAGGAGTCACAAAGATGAAAAATACCGCAAAGGGGGACTATCGTCGATAATACTGTGATGGCTTCATGGGGTGACACACAGTGACTACCGGTATTGCGAGGGCATCGAGGGATGCACAGAATTGTCAAATTGCTGTGTTGTACGCCAGAAATTAATAGAAGACTGTATGTCAACTGCAATTCAATAACAATTTCTAAAGGTCTGTAGGAGGTGTGATGTCTTGCCAACAGTTAAAATCACTATCAGGTCTGTTTCAATCAAGCTGTACTTGTCCCTTCTCTCTACCAGTGGTTTATTCCTCAGATTTCTTGGAGCGATCAAGGAATTGCTGGTCTCGCCCAAACTCCTTCAGAGTTTCAACTCCAGCCTCAATCATGAGGGGGGACATGTCGATTTAGACACGGATGTCACATCCTGTTCCTTTTCATTTTTCTTGCATTTTATGTACGTTTTAGAGATATATTTTCTGTGTCCATTATATTTTCCATTAACTTTGCTTCTACCTATGGAAATCTTAGTTTTCATAAAATTATGTTGAATGTAATTGAGATTTTTATGGATTACATTCTGGTGCCTTAACATGTGGATTCAAGACCCATATTCTCAAATACATTTTAGGATTTTTTTTTTTTTTTAGTTCTTTATTTTCTTGGTCTATTTTATCAATTAAAAGTAAAGAGTAAGAAGACAAAATTCTCATTATGATAGATTATGATAAATTAGCAAATCTGTTAGGAAGGTCTTGGAGGGATTTAAAATCAGAGAAACGGAGTCAAAGAGTGCAAGAAGTAAATATTCCAGGTTGACAAAGAAGCATGCAAGAGATTACCAAATAATATGGAAAAATAATAGCGCACGGACGGGAATTGGTTGGTTGGGACAAGGGAAGAATATGCTATCCAACTGCAAAAGAGATATCACGTATTCCTATGCCTTTGATTTGATCACATCGGGCTGATTTCTCTAACCAACGTTTATCTTGATATTTCAAATTGAATTAGATACTTGGAAACTGTATGTTATGGCTCTAGGCTAGGTAATTAAATTATCCAAATTATCTACTGGGGAAATGATCCAAAATAAGTACTATCATGATTCCCAAGATTTCACATTTTTGTTTATATTCATGAGAGATGCTGGTCTCTAGTTAACTTTTCTTGCGATATCTTTCTCTGGGCTTGGTATTAGCATAATGCTGACCTCTTGGAATGATTTAGGAAGCGTTCCTTTTGTTATTTTCTGGAAAAGTTTGTGTGGAATTAGTATAATTTCTTCCTTAAAAAATTGAGAGACTATACCAGTTAAACCATCTGGTTCAGATGCTTTCTTTTTTTTGGCAGGGCATTAATTACTGATGAAATTGCTTTAATAAACATAGGCCAATTCAGATTGCCTACTTTTCCCTGAGTGAATTATGGTACACTGCATCTTTCAAGAAATTGATCCATTTCATCTATTTTTTTAATAATAAATTTATTTTTTATCGGTGTTTCAATTTGCCCACATACATCTATTATTTTTATTACAAAATATCTTATTTATACATAAGTGCATGCATTTATGGTTTTGTTTTGCTCAGTATTATAGTCCCAGTATCTAATATTATATCTAGAATTTATTCATTCATTCATTATCTATCTACTCACTTAGCTTACTCAACTAATTAATTCGCATACCAGTGTAAAAAAAACGCTTAACCCAAATGGATGTATCATGTAGTGATTTTCATTGTTTTGTTATTTTTTTACTCTTGTTTTTTTTTTTAAATATTGGAGAAAGGTCTGTGAATGGCCACTAAGTCACTAAATAATAAAGTTTTGTCAACCTTGATAACAAGATCTTTGTCTCATCGATTTATGAGATTTGCATTTGCACAACCGCATCATTATTATTTAAATAGGCAATGATCACTGGCCCTAACTTTCAAATCAGTTAGAAGATGTATCCACGAATATTTGCAAAGTGATATTTACTTTGTTCAAGTCATGTCGGTGATGAAGAGCAGGAAAGGAAATAGCATTATTCCAAGTGCTTCATGTACATAAGTTCCTTCAGAAAAGCATATTTCCCTCTACTTGCTGATATGATTATCTCATATGCTGCAAATAAATTTTGTATTTATGAAGTCTAACATTCGACCAGAGGATGTTCCTTTTTTTTCTTTTACAGATCATTGTGAACTCACTCTTAAAGAAGAATGAAATGTAACGGAATGACCGTGTGGAAAGCACATAGGAGTGACCCTGTGTTACAGCACAGTCATGAGTCTTGGCCTGTTTACCACGACTGTTCCGTTCTTAGAGAGTAATATGTACAGATCATTTTCTCCTTAATGTCATCAGATGCAGAGCTATGTATCCATCTGTCTCATCAAGTTTTTAAAATTGTGCTTATATGTGCATTAATTTGAATTAATAGCAGTATCACCAGCCTGTTACAGGAGATATACTCAGTTGAGCAATGAATATCATCTAACCAGTAATTTTAAGTCGCTATGTCACTAAAATGTTTGTTAAAAGTTTACTTTCTTTTTATCCAAAATCTAAAACAATACAAACTTTCTATTATCTTTCTGACTTCATATTTTTTGTTGTTGTTATCACTATACCTTGTGTTACCTGCATTTAATATCTGAAGTCAAAACTGAACTTTTTGATCTGGACTGTTCACATCTATTTTTAAAACCAAATTCTTGAAGCACCTGGGTGGCTCAGTGGGTTAAGTGGCGGAGACTCTTGCTTTCAGCTTAGATCATGATCTCAGAGGTGGGGCGTGGGATTGAGCCCCAGGTCAGGCTCATGCCCAGCAGGGAATCTGCTTGAGATTATCTCTTTCCCTCTCTCTCTCTGCCCTCAGCCCTCTGCTCATCTCTTTCTTTTCTCTCTCTAAAATAAATAAATGAATTTAAAATTGTAAAAAATAAAACCAAATTCTTTTTCTGCTTTATAGTATGTAATTTTTGTTTTTCATTTTTGAATTTCATTTATTTATTTATTTATTTATTTTTGCTTTCCAAGTCCACTGTGTCACTACCCTCACTAGGCTCCGTATTTACTTGTGCTAATACTATAACTGCTGCTGAAAACTGGTCTTGCAACCTGTAGTTGTTCTTCCCAAATTCAAATAATCATTCACACTATGTCCAATCAGTCCCCTTAAAACATCTTTTTGCATCATGGTTACTGCTTTGACTAACAATGAGGCCAGGAAATGGTGGCTGCTGCAGTTTGGGTGCAACCTAACTTTTTTTTAGCTAATTTTCCACTAGACTGCTTCAAACCCCCTTTCCATCAATCCCTATCAATCTCACTCTCTGTTTTCTTTATCACAGAGCCAGAGACATTGAATGGCTAAATGTAGTAAGGGTCCGGATGTTGATCATCTTAAAGATCCCAAAGATCTATTCCTGGACAGCTTTTTATTTGACATAAGATTTTCTTTTTTGGAAAATTTTACATTAGTTGAATTTTTGAATTTTGAATAGGTATGTTTTATATATGTGAAAGACAGAAGGAAGAGCAATGGAGTTTCACATGTTCCCACCATCAGACCCTGGGATGGAATATTACCAGGGGTATTTGTGAACTCCCTCCTCAATCTAACTTCTGCTGCTGCTACCATTGAAGGTACCTGATAATATTGATAATAGAGCGTTAATTGTGTTGTCCTTCTCATTATTGGTTCAATACTCAAACCCTTAGGTTTATGGTTTTAAATGTAGGTTCCAGAATTTATAAAGATGGAATTGTGCTCTATGCTTTTCCCTATCATTTGTTCATTTTTCCAATACCGTATTTCTTCACATTCACCCTAAATGATGCCTATACTTGTGGTTTGTTGGTTTTTACTGCTATGTAGTATTGCATTGTTTGAATGTACCACAATCCTTACACATTCTATTACTTTCAGGTTTTCACTGGTCGGAACATTTGCAAATATTCACAGAAGTGGACTGTTAGGCTTCATACATACACTTTCCTCTTTGCCAGATAATACCAAATTGTCATCTGTACAATGGCTTACAAGTGTAAGCCACTGCTACTCGCAGGGGCATATTCTGTATCAGGAGAGCCAGAATAAAAATATTCTGGTTTCTCCATATTACTCATATCTTATTTCATGGGATTTAAAGAGTTTCATCAAGATGGTACATTTAAACTGATGTTCCATTGTAGTTTTAATTATATTTCCCTATAATATTGTATTTTTGCGAATTCAGTTACATTTTAAACATATTTCCTGTGAAGATGGTGAAAAGGACAAAATCCTCTGACACGTGTTAGAATAATTGGATGCTATTTTAAGCCTGTAATTGTATCTTAGGAGACTCACCTGTCCTAAAGAGCCTCTGAGCCTTCATCTATACAAGGAGAGGACAGCAGAAGACCTCTTTCAGCAAAAAACATTTTTGCGAATTTATGAAGATTTTGTTGGAATGAACAAGACGACCACAAAGTATCTATTTCCTAAGTTCAAGTAATCATACAAATGATGTATGAAAAGAATAATTTTTAAAGGAAAGATGAGTTTGTAAATTAGCACTATTTTCTATTATCACTCAAAGAGTATATATTTACCCATATTTTCTTTTAAGTGGTTCAAGTAAACAAACCGTAATAAATAAGTAAGATCGTCTTCTTCCTATGTGAGGTAGAGGGAGTATTTTTTGTCTTATTCTAAACAATGCAGAACATGTGTTTTTCAAAAAGTGTAACATATCTTTGGTCCTCACATCAAAACTTTTGTGTTAGTAACCTAGAAAATAATGATACAGGGCCGATTATGAATTACCAACCTGGAAAAGTATATAAAAGATGGACTAAATGGGGGTCCACTGTATAGATTGAATAATTACCATCCTTTCTTCATATTTCTAAATCAATGACCATGCCTAAATACTACTCAATTAAACTACAATTATATGCAAAAAAGAAACAAGCAAAAAAAGAAAAAAATGCATATATATGTTAAATCCAATAGAAATATAAAGCCAATTTTAATGTGGTTTTCCACCCTTGGTTCCACCAACTGGCAAGGTCAGTTGATTGGCTTAAGCACAAATTAAACACATCCCTGGCATCTCAATAAACAGATAAGATAGTCTTTTCAAAGCATGCTTAATGATTCTAGAATTTCAGAGCCTTTTTCAATAGATCCAAATGTAATCTAAGTAGTGGTAGTTTTCATTTTAACCTAATGATGGTGCTTATTGAAATAATGACTTTTATAGTCCACAGGTCTGTCACCACCTTTCTTCCAAATTTTTCCCCAAATCAGACTTGTTTCATCAATTCTTTTAAACTTCATCAAGTCTTTCACCAGAGGAAATGAAGAATGCACAGGCTGATTAAATGGGAAGAGATTTCCAAGTAGCCTTGACCTTGATATTTACATTCTTGGGCTCAAATTCCTAAGATGTGCTGTGAGTCTTAAGTAGTAATAGATGGCAACATCTGGATAAGAAGGGAGATATCTAAAGATATGCCCCAATTAACACCTCCCACAGGTCACTGAGTCTCATTTTAAAATTTATTTTGAACAAAGTATACTTTGGTTTCAAGTGAATTTTTTGAAAGATGTTATTTATTTATTCATGAGAGACCCAGAGAGAGAGGCAGAGACCCAGGCAGAGGGAGAAGCAGGCTCCATGTGGGGAGCCCGACGTGGGACTCGATCCTAGGACCCTGGAGTCACGGCCTGAGCCAAGGGCAGACGCTCAACCACTGAGCCCCCCAGGTGCCCCTCAACTGAATTTCTGAATACTGAAAATGAATGTTCTTACCATTTTGTAATTTTCTATTTTCAGCGTGTGTGCTTATATTTGTTTTCCTTAAAAATCACCCTGTTTACACTGCCAGGATTGATTTCATATAAGCTTTACTCTTGGGTCACCTGGGTGGTTAAGAATCTGCCTTTGGCTCAGGCCATGATCCCAGGGTCCTGAGATCGAGTCCTGCTTCCGGCTCTCTGCTCAGCAGGGGCCTGCTTCTCCTCCACCTGCTGCTCTCTGTCAAATAAATAAATAAAGTCTTTTTAAAAAGAAAAAAAATTTCCTCTTTATAAAATTTTTTTCTGTTTTTTTAATATGAACTTGAAGAAATAATTTGACCTCATTTATCTAAAATCTCTAACATGGTAACCATAATTCCCATTTTTTATATTTCATGGGATTCATTTTGACATCATACCAGATAAAATACAAGAAATATATAAAATATATAAGATGCTATACAAAAATAAAAGCGAGATTGATTCACTTCTAGGTTTTTTATTCCTCTGCATCACAAGCCGAAGAGGGGGATCAGATCAGACAAAATTGAAAATTATTTTACAATGAACTAATGATCAATGCCCAAATGACAGACTATATCTGGGAATCCATTTAAATGAAACATCCTTCCACTAATTTCATCTCAAGCTGGCTTCAACAGTTTTGCAAAAATTATAGATGGCACCACTCAATGAAAACAGCATTTTCTAATTAAAGGGTCCTCGCAGGGCACCTAACCAAGCTCCTGCATTTACAGGTGGGCTTCTTGAGGTCTAGAAGCATGAACTAACCGGCCCCACGTCCGGTGTCATTGCTAGAACCCACCTGTCCTAGCTTTCGTATTAGAGCTTTTCCACTCTATCAACTAGTCATTTGACTGAAAGCCTGAGAAATCTGCTTTGAAAGTCAGAGGGCAATAAATCTAGCTCATCTACACATTAGAAGGTCAACTTTTAATTTATTGTCCTTTGCCTGAATTAAAACTCTCTCAGTGCAGTGCACAGATTGGTATGGATCGACCATCCCGGGATACACGAACAATTACATTGGATTAAAACCTTTGAGCAAGTTGAACTTGTGCTAAAAACACTAACATTGGCTTCATCCATCCTCGTGTTAAATACTTCCCGTCGTGTCATGCATTTCATGCTAGTACCAGCTAATGTAGAAAGAGATCCTGAAAAATTGTGGGCTAGTAAAGGTTTTACAGATAATAGAATTTTAAAAATTTATCCGTAACATGGACCGAAGCTACAGAGCTCTTCTGAGGAGTTTTATGTGGATTTTTTTTTTTTTAATCTTCTTGATTACGTTTAAGTTTCCAGCACTGGAGGTTGTGCTATTCTCCCCTGTTTCAGGAAACCTCCACCCTCCAAGGAGATTTATTAATCTGATGCCTGGTTTTCAGATATAATGAACATAAGGAAACCTCCACAAAGCTCATGCTACCATTATTGATCTTAAGCTTTTGGGGATAGCAGCCAAAGCTCAGAGGTAAAGGATATTGCAGACACTTCTCCCCATGACAGCAAACCAAGATCCAGAGCAGAATTTTCATCAGTAAAGAATGCTGACCTGGGAAGTATATGGAGGGGGACATGGAACATTTAAAATATCAAGGGCCCACTTACCCTTTATTCTAGCAGTGGCTGAACTAATAAAAGTCAAGGGTTATTGAAAATATATCTTTCCATCACTAGTATTTTTTCTGTAGCAGTTATCACCGTGGGGCCTAAGAGCTTTGACAAAGGAGCATTTTAACATGAAAGGAGCAAGAAGCAAGCCCCAGAGCTGAGCTGGTTGGAGGCCCAAATGGTGCTTTTTAAAAATAAGCTTGGAGAGCGCTAAGCATCTCTGAGCAGGCACTTCCTTTCCCTCAGGATCATAGATGCTGCTTTTAGACTTTTTCCTCTTTCTTAAGGATCTGTAGGAAATGGGGCCAAATGAGATAGCTCTGCAAACAGCCATTCTTTACCCCTCAAGATCCCTACTTCTCCTCCCTAGTGAGGATGGTTCTCAGAGGAAATCGAAGGGAAGAAGTAAAGAGACTCAGAAGAGGAAATGAAAGGCATAATAATCAGTAGAGCAACCCTGGGGTAGAAATGCCAAACGAAGATTAAATTTCCCACTTAAACCCTGTTGTTTTCAATGCATCGCCCAAACATTCAATTTGCAAGTAGGAAATAAGAGCGATCGAGTTATCAACATTTCCGTGTTTTTACATTTCATCATGACTTCTTGAAGTGCAAGGCTGGCAGTGGTGGGGCTTGGGCGCCACAGGTCAGTGGGGTCAGGGTTAGTATGAAGAGCTGCGGGACTGGCCAATCACGAGCAAGGTCAGAAGAAAGTGTGTACTCCGCATCCTCACACACCGGTGGCTCTCGCTTTTTTATTTTTTTATTTTATTTTTTTATTTTTTTACTTTTTTGGCTCTCGCTTTTTTAACTTTTAATTAGTAGATCAGGGTTTCTTGGGGGAAAATGCGCACACTTTGCATTTATCCTGTGAACAGATGAGCGATTCACGGACCACATCAGTAAGCTCACAGAAGGAAGAGAGCCGCAATCATTTCTCTTCTTACTATTTTTACCATGTTTATCTATTCATGTCTTTTTGAAAGCACTTATTAAATACCCACCAAGGACCACGTACCATGTCTGTGTTCACATGCCTAGAAATCTGGGAGTTACAGTCAAAGGACAATGGTTTGTAGGCAACATTTAAGAGGGTCGGTTTGTTTTTCATATAAATCTGGCCCTAAATGGAATCAAAGGTATTTTTATGCAATTATCCTTTTTAAAAAACAAACAATGTCTATTCCATAATCTATGCAAACACCCCCCACCACCACCACCACCACACATGCACACTAATTAGTAT
Organism: Vulpes vulpes; assembly: GCF_048418805.1. Taxonomy (NCBI): domain Eukaryota; kingdom Metazoa; phylum Chordata; class Mammalia; order Carnivora; family Canidae; genus Vulpes; species Vulpes vulpes. The sequence continues at coordinate 199,906,057 of NC_132780.1, forward strand.
AGGCAGTCTGCAGGGCTGAATGAAAGCATCTCAACAGGAGGGACATATGGAACTCCCTCTCCGAGAGAAGCTGTTTGTTAGATGCTAGACAGTAATTGCTATCATTGCCTCCCTACGTATCAGCAGCCACTGCTGATATTAATGCAGGGGTTAGAATTAGGGATAAAGACGCTCTGGATTTCAGAGACAAATCTTTCATTGTTTAAATAACACCACAGGCTACAGTTAACAAAACAGAATAACCACATAAAATCAAAGAGTAAGAGATATCGAACCAGAGTACGGTTTCATCTACGTATTTCTGTGGAAGGGCAGCGTATGGATAAGACTTGAGCTTCCATCCCATGTGCTATGGATCATATACATCATATTTATACGAAAGCAGAACATATACCGACCGTATGTCATTTGCTAGGCCCTGTGGTAAATGCACATGTTATCTCACTTGATCTCTACAATTTTCCAGTGAGGCTGGATCTTTATGGATCTTTATGGATGCATGAAAGTAATGAGATCTAGAAAGATTTCTTTCTAGTAGATCTAGAAAATGTGTGCGACTTGTCCAGGTTCACACAGGTGGCACAGCCCAAAGAAGCTTGAAACCCACAACTGTCTGAGGGCAAAACTTCATGATTTTTTTCTGCAAGTCACGCTGACTACAGTTATTTCCTAAGGTCAGATTAACATATGTGATACAGCGGTTGCATCTACTTACCTCCAGTGTTTATGAATATAAACTATTGTGTTTGTATTAATTAAATAAATCACATATTTTATATGCAAGGAGCATTGATAGTTTATCTCTGAATATTTTCAGTCACTTCTGTTTTTATAAATATTTTCTACAGGCAATTATTGGGTTTTAAATGACATATTTATTTTATTACAATGAGTATATCTTTAGGTGCTAATTATTTGCTTTAGTAATTTCCAGAGGAAATTCAGAATATGTGAGAAACATAAATTGTAACATGGGACTATTTATTAACATATGAGTAGTATTTAGTGAATATTTTTCATGTGGTAATGCCTTTCTCTTACACCCAGGAATTACTTAATGGCCACACCTTCATTTGTGCAAGTGAGGGGTACAAATTCATATTTGAACAGTAGATGAATTACAAAATGATTAACTTTATAGATGATTATTAGTTTAATGTATCAAATATTCATTTATAATATATGATTCAAATATTTTCTTGGATTTCCTTTGCTAATCAGAATAACTATCATATTTAAATATAAGTTAATTTTAAAAATTTGTTTCCAAAATTTCCCTCTACACACACACATTGTAATTTGCCCTTCAAGAATGGGAAGCCATTAAAAATCTATTGTAGTATAGGAAAGGATGAAAAAAAAATAATGTGACAATGTGGGGGGAGATAGTTATTTGTATGCGGTACTGGTGAACAACTTGATGGAATGACGAAAACGCCCTAGAAATAGTGGTGATGGTTGCACAACGTTACGATTATAATTAATGCCACTGAATAGTATATTTTAAAAGAGTAAGAATGGCAACTTTCATTTTATACATTATAGGACAATAGAAAAAGAAGACTGAGGGTTGAATATGAATTCATTCAGATTATCATTATGCAAACATTAAAATTCTGATGCAGCTCTAAATTTATTGGTAAAGAGAGGTGTCCTGCATGCATTTGTGAGGAAAAAATCCTCAAAAATCAGTTTAGATAGTGTGATGACGACATTTGAATAAAAAAACGTGTATGGAGTGTTTCCATGTATGTGAATGAATGGGCGTGTGTGAAAGAGAGAGAGAGAGGGAGAGAGAGAAACGGATAAAACTACATACGTAATTGTGAAAACTAAGCTGAGGTTTCAGGTAATTGTTTTGTCTTGTTTCTTTTCTGAACTCTGATGTTGTTTTCTTGTATTTTTTTATATACAGATCATTTTAAAAATCAAACTTTTCCTGTTTCAACAGAAGAGAAAAAAAATGAAGAGTAGCATATGAAAAAGAGGTTAAAAACAAAAGAAATAGGGAAAAGGAGCAGAAGTGCAGAAGTAGAGAGAAAAGAAGGAAAAAACACTGAGGCCAGCTTATTGCTGCTGACTTACCTTAGAGATCAGTGCTTTAGGGAAGAACAAAGCCTTAGCCCTCCAAGACGCAGAGAAGGAACCAGGAGCGACCGACTCCTGCAGTTATGCTTCTTTTCTATCGAGCACTTTCCATCTGATCTTTCGCCCAGAGCACTTGCAGTAAGGATTTCTGTCCAAGAAGGTTGCAGAGCTCTCTGCGCCATAAACAAAATTGTGAAATTTTCGTGAAGATAATTCAATTGTAGCCTGACTGTACTGACATTCCTCTACTTAATTTTCCATTTTCAATCCGGGCACATGGGAGGTTGAGACTTCCTCGGCTGTGATCACGCGATCTGCCTGGGCCAATGACATATGAGTAGAAAAGCCAGATGTCAATTCCAACTGGAACCTTCAGACTTAGCACATCATTTCTCATGTTGGAGGATGGGAGCACTGAGATGGAGTCTCCCTCAGCCCAGGTACCCGATAGATGAAAGCATAAATCAAAGCCCCTCTTGATCTGTGACTGACAGGTAGCATGGGTGAAAAATAGATCTTTGCTATTTGACTCACGGAGATGTGGGAGTTGCTCAGTACTACACCAGAGCCTCACTTATCCAGAAGGATAGTTTGGCAAAAGGCGTTTCTGAGACCTTTCATTCAGAGATACAAGAAGAAATTCATTCATCAAATATTCCTTGAGCACCTGCTTTGTGCCAGATGTGACCCTGGTTAGATGATAAACCTAAGGAACAAAACCAGACTCGTGGAGTTTTCATTTTAATGTGGGAAACGGGCACAAACAGTAAACATAATACATATAAATCATATGCTGTTCTTTTTTTTAAAAAAAAAGATTTTTATTTATTCATTTATTTGAGAAAGAGAGCATGAGCAAAAGGAGGGGCAGAGGGAGAGAGGGAGGGGGAAGCAGACTCCCCACTGAGTGTGGAGCCCGACACAAGGCTCCATCCCCGAGGCCCAAGGTCACGACCTGAGCTGAAGTCAGATCCCTAACCGACTGAGCCACCCAGGCGCCCCAGCCGTATGCTGTGCTAAAAGATGAGAGGGCTATGGAAAAAGCATTCAAGCAAGATAAGAGGTATCAAAAATGATAAGAAGTCAGGTGGGTTAAAATTTGAGATACGGTGTTTGGAGTAGACCTCACTGAGAAGTGACATTTGTTTGAAATCTTGAAAGCAAATGCACTAACTTCAAATGACTCAAGGTGAGCAGACGATGCCAGGGGGCCAGAGGCATGAATTGGTTTTCACGCCTGCTCAGAACGAAAAAAGTTATTGAGGCTATCACTGGGAAATGATCTTAATAGATATTGGGTGACTATGCAAATTTGTTGCACAGACACAGTCACATTTTCTTTCATAAGGTAAAGGTGTTAATTCTAAATTCTTCGCTGAACTAAAAATAAAACCCACATGCTTATGTGTAGGAACTATGATCTAACACATTTCCATTTCATTTACCATTGCTTCCCCTGGATCACGAGTCGGATAAGGCGACAGAAATCATAGAGGGTTCAAAGGACTTACTTTAAAGACTTGAAAACAGGATTCACAGTGAAATGCTGAGGGGATTAAAATTCATTTGCAACACTGTAAGTATGCTCATTTGCATACAATGCATATGTATAGACCATTCACTTATAGACACACTTATCCATGCATATAGGTATACATCCTTCGAGTATTTTAATTCCATTTGTCATACAATCTCTTGCCATGCACAAGCGGAGAGTCAAGCTGCAGCTTGCGATCTCCATAAGTCAACTGAAGTTCCCACCCAGTCAGTCTAGACTCAAATCACAACATAGTCAATAATGTGATGAAAAATTAAATTGCTTTAGCCTGGCTCACCGGACATTCTAGAGGAATGGCCTAAGAGATATGTGAACCATTTGTTCTCTAGATTCACCACCTCTATCAAGATAAAACTGTGCATTGATCTACGAAAACTTTAAAGAAATGCCTTTTGTAGAAATAGGACCTAAGACTCTACCCTTGGCGTAAGTAGTTCTGTATATCGAGAGGATAGTGAGATGATTCTGCAATTTAGCCCCCAGACATTTCTAAGTCTTCAGGAAAGCAAATCCTAGCCCATGAATTTGAGTTTCTAAGCATCCTCTTCATCAGGGAGGAACCAAGAAATACGAAATGAAAGGGTAAAGGTGGGAGGACAACACTGGAACAGACTATCCTTTTCTCCTTGATATAACTCACATATTCACTACTCACTGTGGGTGTCAAAGCCCACCCCAGATTAGATTTACACCCATCAAAAGTGGGTCAGAGATCAACTAGGGGCATTCAGTAAAATTTCATTTATTTTTTTTTTCCAAAGATTTTGCCCATCCATTCATGAGAGAGACACACCAAGAGGCAGAGACACAGGCAGAGAGAGAAGGAGGCTCCCTGTGGGACTCGATCCCAGGACCCCGGGGTCACGCCCTGAGCCGAAGGCAGAGGCTCAACCGCAGAGCCCCCAGGGGCCCCCGTTTACTTTATACTACCCTCTGCTGTTGAGTGTTTGACCTCAGGGACTAAGTGGCAGGAGTCACAATAGCTGACACTTGAGTGAATAGGAACCCGGTGTCCGAATCTCAAGCAGAGGAACCCTTGGACCGTCAACGGTGGATACCACTAAGCCATTTTGAGTAACCTGGTTACACTTGTTTTTCCTTTCAAATGTATTCCTGTGGGTAAATTAAAAAGGATGGTTTGAAGGGGAAAGAACCACGAGCTGAAGCTTTGTCCTTGGCTTTTCATTGCTCAACCGGGAGAAAACAACTACCAGAGAGGTCTGCAGCCTTACTCTGCCACAAGGCCCAGAATGTCAGCCATAGATCACCTGTGACAAGTATTTAATTCTTTGTCTCACCAGGGACGATGTGCAACCTTCTCCTGGAAGTGAGGTGTTTCATTTCATTTTAAAGCTGCCAAAAATAGTTGTCTTTTTGGCCTTGCAGCAAGCTTTTTTTTTTTTCGATTTAGCATTCCCGACTTCTTCCTCTAAAAGCTGTGAGAATCATTTCCCTTTCTACCGATTTCCATGCTAATCCTTTCAGGAGGCTGGGACATGATGATTCTTCCCTTCATAACACGGCCTATTCTTGTTTTCCCACAAAAGCGTTTTTGACTTTGTTTTTCCCAGCTGAACGGACTAAAATATGAGGATGCCACGATTACAGAGGCAGACCCGATGCTCTTGAGTTATTGGACTTCTGCGGAGGAGGAAATAAAGACTTGAGCAAAGGAAGGTAAGCAGTTTTGACAGGTGATATGCTGAAAAACACAATGATCTCCTCCTAAGAGCTGATAAACACAGAGAAGACTCATTCCGCCACTACGCAGAGCGTATCTGCAGTCAGAGCCTGCCTTAGGCCATTTCTCGGGTCACTGACAACTCCGTAGGCCTCTGTGCCTGGACCTTCAAGCAGTCCCACAGCAGTATGGGTCAAGGCTCCCATTCCTCCACTTGTGTCCATCTTCACTGAATTGAAATCCCACCTAATGCTACTAAGAAAATCAGGAACATCTAAAGGATTCTCCGTTGTATTTCCATTTCTAATAAATTAACAAGTAAAAGGGAAGTGTGTGCTTTGTGCTCCATTCAAAGTGCATTCAGAGTATCATTTTCTGGATGTGTGAACCTACCACAGCTATCTATGTATTTTATCATGATATAAGATTGGCCCGTTGAAACTTAGAAGGAGAAACTGCAGGACTCTGTTTCTCTCAATGGGTTTCTCACTGTTGCAGATACAGTGAACAATAAAAAACCTAAAAAAAAAAAAATGTTATTTTTACATAGAAAAGAAGCCACACATGTAGGAATTAAATAAACTTGAGGATAGTTTGGTCTTAAGAGTTGTAAAAATCTGTGCGGACAATAGAAAACATAGACCAGGAAACTATTTGTTTTTATGCTAAAGATGAAGATGTAAGTCATCTAAACAAGGGCAAAATACCAATGCAACAATAAAATAATAAATAGTTTTCAGGTCATCGCAGCAAATTTAAATTTAGATATTATTCACCTGGAGGAGGTCAAATTCGTTGGAATTATTTAAACATTCTAAGTTACTACTATTGGCTTATCAGGATGCATTTCCTCAGACATAAACTCTCATTGGTATATGAATGTGTGGATGGGTACATGCTTACTTTGATTTCCTTTTACATAATATTTTTCAAAGGTAAGATGGATTTTAACAAAATAAGCATGGGAAAATGTAGTGTTTTTAGCTTTGATTTTCGTATTTAGAGGTTTAGAAACCTTTTTCTTTAATTCCATGTGTACTTTATTTCTCCACGTATTACGTTTATTCATGACATAAGAAGTTGCTGTGGGCATCCGGAACGCTTCGGCAAACTGCATCTAAGCTACTTGGAAATTTTCCTGTAATTGCAGTGACAGTCATTTATTTCCAAATTTGCTTTCTCTGTTAAAAATTTTGCAAGAGAAGAGCAAAGACATTATTTTCCATCAGTTAGGCTCTGACTGCATTCCTGACCCAACCATGCCAGTAAGATATATGTTAGAAAATATTATGGCATTTGTAATAATGCTTTCGAGTGGAACATATCCCTGTGGGACATATTTTATGTGTGCTGTAGATATTGGGAAGAAAAGCATTCAGGGGGCATGTTACTCACAGTGAAGCTGTCGCCAGGTAATAGAGTACTACAGTACTTGGGTGAAATGATACAGATAGACTTATTTCATTTTCCAGTGGAACATTTTAACTGGCTTCCTCTTAAGAGTCTGCAAGTTGTCTAAGCAGAGGGAAAAAAAAGGAGCAAGGCTGATAAAATCATAAATAGCTTTTCCATCATTGCTGAAACTCTAATTTTCTTGCTTATTGCTTGAGTTGATAAAACAAATAAAAGAAGGAATCTCAGAAAGAGATTTCTTTAATATGCAAAATGAATTTCAATGTACTCTCCTGCTGGTATTTTTATGGAAAACCTGACTACATGGTACACATGGAATGTAGAAATCTGCATTTAGATAGAAATATTATAAAATGCATGGTAGGGTACAAAGTCAGCCTTTTAATGGAGATGGTAAAGTGCTGCATTATACGGTTGAGTGGAAAGACAGCACGCATCTAGGTTTTCACTTCTTCGGTAACCAAGTGCCTGGTTTGCCCAAGAGAGTATGACATTATTTTGAACCTTTGACAAATATTGATGAGGAAAAAAATATACCAGATGGGTAGGTCCCTATCCAAGAGAAATTTCTCTGCTATCCATAAGATACGCTTGCAAATGTATGCATTTCCCTAATTTTCCTCGAATCCTTCTGGGAAATAGTGAGGACTGACTCCTGTTGGAAGGTAGTTCATTGCACTGAGGTGAATTTCACTGTAAAGGCCTGAGTGATGTCTCATGATTATATTAAAACAAGAGAGGTCAGAAAGACTTGATTCTAATACCCTAACTGATTCGGGAGTGACCCCGGGAATGTCACAGTCCCGGGAGTGGCTCACGCATCCTGCTAGCAAATGGAGAGAAGCTATTCCACGGGCTGGAGGACGAACTAATGATGGACATTTGTGGAGACATTTGGAGCCTTTCTTTGTGCTGTGAGTGGCACTGCTTTCCAGCACGTGTAAACACAGCGACTGCACGAATGAGAAAGAACTGAAGTAGTGGCAGTAGAGATATATAAATTGTTGAAATAAAGATAATCGAGTAAGAGTAGCTACTGGCAGAAGAAGAAAGCTGCTTTACAGAGAACTGTCTTCTGGAATATTACTACGTTTGAATGAACTATATCCAACGAGTTCATAATGGATGGAAAAAAACCAGGGGCACGAACATGGCAACATGAAAACCTCACACACAGAAAGAAAAGGATAAAAGGCCATGTAATCCCATAGGAATGAAGGGAACAGGGTAAGAGCTGCCAATGACCAAATCTGGGCCACTGGAAGGCCCAGGGCCTGAGGAAGCCGACCTAAGAAAGTGGTACCACAGGCCCACAGGGGCTGAGGTCAAGGGGTGAAGCTGATTGCACCAGAAAACCCCAGGGGGGCCAAGGAACCACCTCGGTGAAGTGGGGGTATGGGCGGGGCTAGAGGTAGGACAGGTGTGTCTGTCCCCCCAGGTGGCAGCTCAGACCCACATCCCAGTGTGACTGGGCTGTCACCCCGTGGAGGTGGAGCCTGCCAGGCCAATGCCACATTTGCTTAAGGGAGGGGGGGTTCACTGAAGCCTTGACAAGCCAACAAAAGTCTACAAGGGCCAAGTCTCCAAAGAGCGCCATCTTTCATGGTAGAAATCCCAATAGCTCTGGAGTTGGAGAATCAAGAAACTGACTATGAGCCTAGTACCCAGAAATATGCAGAGGAGGACCAGAGAGGGACACTGAAGAGCAAAGATGCCTAAAAGACATGAGAGCCTCCGTGCACATGAGCTGGGGGGCAGAGGAACTGCCCTAACTCTCCCGAGCCAGTAGGATTATTTGACTCTTAAAACTATCTGCTTGCATAAATTTAAAAAGTAAAAACTTAAAATGCAGAACTGATGACACTGTCTGTAAAAAGAAAAGGACACGCACTGAGCCGACATGGAGAAAAGCACAGAACGGTGACGCGGTCCCCAGTGAGTAGTGTTTTTTCAAACACAGAAGCAAAATGATCTGGCAAAGTATTTTAGCAACCAAAGTGCAAGTGAATCTCCTCCTGGTTCGAAGGAGTAGGTTTCTTGCTCACCATTCTTTTCTCCCATTTTTCTCTTGACAGTCTATTCACTTGTTTTGTATTGTTTTGTTTAATTCCTCTTTCTAGACCATATTCGTACTGGGTCGCCCTCTCCACGCTGAGTTTTCCATTTTACTCAGCAGCATCGAAACAATTACAAGAGGTCGTGAAAAGGAAAGCAATTTTAGGGCAAGTGCAACACGTGGCTGGGTTCACATTCCCCATGTCAATAAAAGCCATCCCTTTAACAGCACAGTACGCAGAGGTCAAACACTAAAAAGAAAAGGTAACCCGTGATTTACATAATTCAGTCTGAGGGTTAGAGTTCGATTACACTGATTTTTCTATCAAGTTTAAATAAACAGGGTAAAGTCATAAGGTACCTCTCCAAACTTCAGTCTCTCTGAGAACACAGTGTGGTCTTGCATTAATCGTTTTGACCAAAAAAGGGAAGTGTTAGAGAACCATTGCCAAGTGTTTAGTGACCAAATATCATAGGAGTGTCTTTCATTCCTGCGAAAAAACCTGCGACCGAATGCAGGTTTTCATCATCTCTCTTTCTATGATCTAATTCAGGTTTAATTAACTCTTAATCTTAAGAGTGTCTGAATATTCAAAATGTCTTTCTGCAGAAATCATCAAAAGTACTTTCGGACGTATTTGTTTCCCCGTGTCCCCGCGTGTGCCCACTGAACGGAACAGAGGCCTTGTGTGAGGCGGGCCGTGGGCTTGCCACGGAGCCGGGTTCTCCAGAGGTTAATGGATGACCGTACCTCAGTTGAATCAGCAAATATAATATCCCACTGTACGTGCTATTGACTGGGAAGGCACCACTAGGCTCTAGAAGCTAATGGCCCTGACTCTACTCTGCTTTCAACTTTCAACATCGCTCCCAAGCATTTACTCACTTTACTGATGTTGACTGTTATTGACCTGAGGAACGGCGTATTTTGCTTCCTGCTGCTTTTCATTCTCTAATCAGGAAAGCCAAATGGGGTCTTCTTTTATCAAGATGCTATCGTGGTGAAAACAAGAACAACGAAATTGGGTATGTCCGAAACATTCAAATTTCGTAGAAGGAAATTTAAAGAATCGCCAGGACTAAAGACATGTACCAAAAAACAAACAAACAAACAAACAAAAACAAATCTTCCTCCTGGTTCTAGTCTTTGGATAGTCATCAAATGTGTTAAAAATGCACTGCAAGGATTTTATAGTGATTTAAGCCAAAAATAAGATCAAGGAGGGTAAAGATTTAGGAAGCATATTCTAACGTCAAACGATGAGGCACCACGAATCTTGGACTCTGCACGGATTCCACAGGCATGTTCCAAGGAGCAAAGCACAGCGTCGCCCCTCTGTCTGCCCGGAGAGGAGGGAAGGAGAAGCGTGACAGATGGACCAGGCGCACTACTGGGGACGTTTGCAGCTGAGCAGTCTGGCTTCCCGTTCAACCACTCAGCCTCACTCTCCGAGTTCATTATATCCTCCTGCCGCTCCTGCTCCCACTGGTCGTGGTCCTGCCAACACTATCCTCCTCTATTACGAGACTTTGGTTGCCCCTAATTGTCATTGGGCCTCCCTTGGTTAAGGAAGGCAGAGGGAGCGTGTATTCCTCCACAGCTCCTATCTGACAGCATAAAATTGCCCTGGAACCTGCGACGTCACCCTACATATGAACAAATATTAGAATAACAAGACTTCCATTTTTAAGAAATGGGTAGATCTTTGATTGCTTCCTTCATCCATAACCCACCGCAGGATTCCTTCTGAATGTCTAGGTTCATTAGTATCAGGATGGGTCTTTAGATATAATCTAATAAGATGTGGTTTTTTTTTCTAAACCAAAGCTCTTTAACTTATTTTATTAAATTTCCCTTCCTGTTAATGCAGAAGTTCAGTAATAATTAGGACTGTGATGGATTAATGATTGATAATTTTTCAAGTTAATATTGGCAAGCTGTAGTCAGAGACATGCGTTATTGCTATTCATCCCCGCTCTCTGGCATATTGAACGTAAGCAAACTTGCTTTCCTTCCCTCTGTTTAATGGGCTGGAAGGTATTGACCTGGACCTGCAGTCTGCTCATTTCCGTGATTGATGTATTTCCACTTAAATAGTGTGGATTCTTTTTGCAGTTTGTGTTGCCGTTGAGAATAGATTTAAAGGAGGCCTGACATACCATTAATCCTTCTGCTCATATTTTAGATTATATGAACAGAGCAAAAAATCACCATAATAGAGAGAAATAATACTTGTTTATCCACTACAACTCTGCACCCAAGATGAATTCTAAGTAGGTTAGTAGTTTTGTTTTTTTTTAAAAAAAGGTGCCTGTTATTTTAAAAATGAAATTCAGCTAACATATTTAGGCAGCTACGGGCAATCCAAGAAAATTAAGAATTTTAAACATGAATATTAACCAGACTTTTTCTATCTCCATTTTACCGCAGTTTAGATTTTGTCTTGTAAGCAACAGGGAATCATAAATATTTTTGGTTTAAGTGTGGCAGGTATACTACTAAGTCTATTTTTTAAATGATGATGCTCTGCCGCTTGCTCTGTAGATGATGGATTGGAATTTAAGAGACTCTGAAGGCAGAAAGACCAGCATGGAGGCTATTACAGTGTTCCAGGTGAGAGGTGGAGGGTGATGCTGAAACATGGGGAGGTGTGGAGCTACACAGGCAGCTGTGGCAAAGCAGAAAAGGAATTGGGTGAGAGGGAGTTTGGAATGATCGAAGGAGCGCTTACAAACCAAATGACAGTTTGCCCGTGAGTTCACATGGATGAATAAGGAGCAGGGGTTGGCAGGAAAAGCTTGAGGAGGGAAAGGAAAGTACGAAGGATGACTTTGCTCAGACTATTTGGGGCAGGTAAGGAACACTGACACCCAACCACGCCCACACCAAATGTTCCCAATGTCTCTGTTCTTGTAAGAAAAGAGATGTAGGGGAGAAGGGGTTGTTCGTTTTCTGCATGGAAACACAAATGCATAAAATTAACCAACATTTATGGTCGATGTTGTACAACTTTGTGCCCGGAACCGTGCGGAATTCAGAATACAAAGTTGTTTATGTCATGTTTTCTTCCCTAAGAAAGAAACAAGCAAAAAACATACTGCAATCAAAGACATAGATATCTTGAAAAGATCATCTCAAGATAACTAAAAACCAGGTTTTCAGTTGCAAATAGAAGAAAGCCACTTAACTTAAATACATATTGCAAGAAAATAGAAAGTATAAAGTAAATGAGCCCTCCTCCTCCTCCTCCTTCTTCTTCTTCTTCTTCTTTCTTCTTCTTCTTCTTCTTCTTCTTCTTCTTCTTCTTCTTCTTCTTCTTCTTCTTCTTCTTCTTCTTCTTTCTTCTTCCTCCTTCTTCTTCTTTTTCTTCTTCTTTTTCTTCTTCTTCTTCTTCTTCTTCTTCTTCTTCTTCTTCTTCTTCTTCTTCTTCTTCTTCTTCTTTTTTCTTCCTCTCTACCTCATACCACTATCATTAATATTTGGCTTGCACATTTCCAGAACTTTCCTGAGTTGATTCTTGAAAAGGTAGGAGAAATTTTAAGGCTCAGCAGTAACCATATAGCCCATTAAAATTTCTTAACCATATACCCAGAGACTTCCCTGTCTCAGTTCATCATAGCTCCACCTAAACTTCAAAGTAGTCATTTTGTTTAAGACCTGCTTGCTTAGGACGATGTTAAGGACTAACATGTTAGTCCTTACTATGGACGATGTTAGGACTAATCTCTTCTAGTGAGTATAAACCTAACCTTTTTATTTCATAAAACTATAGAACCAGAATATTTTATACTCCCTAACCATGTCTTTGACATCAGCGGTATATTTGATTTTATTACTAGTACTTTCTGCCCAACCTAAACCCAGTTATGAGCACCAAAGTCTCCAGGATATCTATTAGAGGACCTTCATCACTTAGGTTAATGCATCAGTGCATTATAATCGAAGGCAGTTCTGGATCCTCCACCTTGAGCAATATAAACTATATGAATTTTTTGTGTGCAATTCAATCTTTATGAATGTTTACCCTCCCCTTAGCACTTTTCAGCAGAGAACACCACCTATTTATAGCTTAACACACGTCAATAATTTACAGTAACTGAAACAGTACCAATGAAATCTTTTAAAAATGTTAATAACATTTTTTAAATATGAAGAAAAGATGCTTTGAATTCTAATAATCTGTATATTTTACAGAGAATTTTTTTTCTTACATAAATGCAAACATCATCAAAAGTGATTTATAAAACAGATTCTAGTTTTGTGCAAGCCTCCCAGTATTTACACGACTACTAAAAACACAAGGTTAGCTTTTTAAAGAGTTGATCTCCAAACACTCCTAGATGTCTGCAATCTTCAGTTGCAATCTTTATTTTCAAGAAATCTATGGGCTCTGCAACAGAAATATCAACTATATTGATCCACATTCTTATCTTCAGTATTACCAGTGTCATCTCTTGTTAACAATTTGGAAAATAACCATCTCCAAAAAGATTAAAAAAGACAAGTAGAGTCTCCAAGTAAAGTTTATAAGAGACAAAATCATAAATAGCCATGGGCAGGAATATTCTAAATTATTATAGCCTATTCAATGTCTCTCATACCAAAGCATCAAAAATCTTTATATATAGTCTTTTCTACTCTGTTGTATAATGCTTTATCTTCATTAAAATGTATGTCTTGATATCCTAAAAGTATTAACATATTGTGAAGAAAAAAAAGTTGTATCTTGCTAGAATGTTTTTAATTTAAATTCGATTAGTCAATATATAGCACATCATTATTCTCAGATGTAGAGTTAAAAAATTCATCAGTTGCGTATAATACCCAACGCGCATCACATCGTCTGCCCTCCTTAATGCCCATCACTCAGTTACCCTATCCTCCCACCCATCTCTCCTTCAGCAAACCTGTTTGCTTCCTGTAGTTGAGAGTTTCTCATGGTTTGTCTCCCTCTCTGATTTTTCCCATTCAATTTTCCCTCCCTTCCCCTATGACCCTCTACACTATTTCTTATATTCCACATATGAATGAAACTACATGATAACTGTCTTTCTCTGATTGACTTATTTTGCCAGCATAATGCCCTTCAGTGTCTTACCATCCACGTTGATGTAAATGGTAAGATTTCGTCCTTTCTGATGGCTGAGTAATATTCCATTGCATATAATATACCACATCTTATTTATTCATTCCTCTGTCAATAGACATCTGGGTTCTTTCCATACAGAAAGGGTTAGTATCCAAAATCTATAAGGAACTTATTAAATTCAGCATCCAAAAAACAAATAATCCAGTCAAGAAATGGGCAGAAGACATGAACAGATATATTTTCAAAGAAGACATATACATGCCCAACAGACACATGAAAAAATGCTCCACATCCCTCATCATCAGGGAAATACAAATCAAAACCACAATGAGGTACCACTTCACACCTGTCAGAACGGCTGAAATTAATAAGGCAGGAAACAACAAATGTTGGCAAGGATGCGAAGAAAGGGGAGCCCTGTTACTCTCCTGGTGGGAATGCAAGCTCGTATAGTCACTTTGGAAAAACAATGTGGAGGTTCTTCAAGAAGTTAAAAACAGAGCTACCCTCTGACCCAGCAACTGCATTACTAAGGATTTACCCCAAAGATGCAAATATAGTGATCCAAAGGGGCATCTGCATCCCAGTGTTTATAGAGTATTTGAATCGAAGCATACACCTGAAATAAATGCCATTGGAAGCTATATGATTAATGATATAAACTCTCTAAATTTTAGTCGGAAAGGACAGACGGCATATTACAGTCTTAACGATGTAACATTCTGGTGTGTTTGGCTGTTCTATTACATGTTTTAAATGTTTTATTTGTTAGGTTTGACATTGAAATAGTTTTACAACCCAGTAGAATTAGAGTATGGGAATTATATATTTTCTAAACTAAAGAAAAAGAAAAATAGATTACAGATATCTCTAATGTAAAACCTTTTAAAAAATTCATTAAATGCTTTCAACATTATCTCATGATTACAGCTAATTGTACTCTTTTTTCTTCTTCATTAAAAGTCTGCCACCTTAATAATGTGCTATTGATGTTTTTATTAAAAGAAATCGTTGTTCTCTTGTTTCAAACACATTTTCTTTCACTTTTCCTTCAGATGTGTCTATGACTGTAATAATTTTTCTATCAGGAATATTCTGGTTCAATAATTTTATTAAATGAAAAGGATGATTTTTGCTCATGAGAAGAAGCCTATTAACACAAATCTATATAAACAGGTATTAAAGAAAATGACTACATTGAGGAAACTGTTATACTGTTATAGAAAAGGAGACATGGCCATACAATTTCAAATTTAAGCCAGAATCACATTTTCCTCTAAGCTAAAATAGTCACTGTTCCACAGGCAGCAAAGGGAAAAGAAAGGGAAACACCATTTGTGTTCAGCAGCCCAGTAGTGATAGGCCAGTGTCTCCTAATGTGTTGAGTATCGAGGGATTTTTGACTAGTCAAAAAATGTATCATGTATAGAGAATTTTTCAAATGAAATAATCTACATACAACAATGCATGTATATTTAACATATAATTCCAAAATTCTGAAAATTGAATATATTTCTATTAAGATACAGAACATCTCCAGCCTATAAGAAAGATCACGCATAATAACTTTCGATGACTTTAACTAACATTTTTTTAAATGTCAAAGATGACTTGTAAACAAGACAATTGTATGCTACATACAAAAGATGGATCTATGTGATCTAAAAGCATGAAATAAGCAAACTGGCAAATAAATTATCAGGTAAATAGAACAAAACAAAACAGAGTATCCAAATTAATTAATATTAATCACATTCAAATATCAAGTACTGGCAATTAGTGGGTAGAGACCAGGAATGCTTCTAAACATTATATAATGCACATTATATAGAAGCACAGGAATGCTTCTAAACATTATATAATACAGTTACTACCTCTCCTAGCAAAGAATTATTTGGCCCAAAATGACAGTAGTACCAAAATTGAGGGGACTTGATCTGTATCAAAGTCCATATCCTGATAACAGAAAAAAATAGACTGTATCTTAGAGCATTTCTTAAGTATAATTGATATTTAGGGAATTATATATAAAGGTATAATTGACAGTAATATAATAAACAAAACAAATCTCAATAGCACTCTAGCATTTTAAGCTTTAGGGTATATATCATATTCTCTGAGCAAAATGCAGTCTTAAACTCTCTAAAAATTTAATCTTTCCTTTAAACGACTCTTCTGCTAAAAAAAAAACTATAAAACAATTAGAAAAGGTATTTTAAGAAAACACTACCAGCAGAAGTCACCAACATTTAAATGTTCAGATGATAAAGAATGCAGAAAAATTAATTAAGTACCAAATGAAAAAAAACCTGAAAAGGAACAAAAAATTAATATACCTAAGACAGCTGGAAAAGTGGAACTCACATAGATAAAAGTAGAAATTAATGATTCAGAAAACAGAAAAAAATAAACCTAAACTACAAATCCAAGAGCAGGCTCTTTGAAAAAGAAAACTTAATAAAATATAAAACTGCTAGCTACTATAATTTTTTTAAAGTAGGAAATGCAGAAACACACAAAATTGGAATGATGTGTTTGCAAATTGTCTTAGGTCGTGCTATCATATCCTAACCAGGGAAGATTATAAATAATAGAGATGTATTTCCCACAGTTCTGGGGGCTAGAAGCAAAGTTGAATTCTGCAGACTGCTGACCTCTGGTTGTATTCTCACCTGTTAGAGAGCAGAGAGAAAAAGCAAGCTCTCCTGTGACTTCGACAAGGGCACTAATCC
Source organism: Vulpes vulpes (assembly GCF_048418805.1). NCBI lineage: Eukaryota > Metazoa > Chordata > Mammalia > Carnivora > Canidae > Vulpes > Vulpes vulpes. Next base: position 199,922,674 of record NC_132780.1, read on the forward strand.
CTAATCCCATTCATGAGGCCCTACCCTCATGACCTCATCTAATCCTTTTTTTTTTAAGATTTATTTATTTATTCATGAGAGACAGAGAGAGGCAGAGACACAGGCAGAGGGAGAAGCAGGCTCCTTGCAGGGAGCCTGATGCGGGACTCGATCCTGGATCCTGGGATCACGACCTGAGCTGAAGGCAGGAGCTCAACCGCCGAGCCACCCAGGCAGCCTAGACCTCATCTAATCCTAATCACCTCCAAACCCTACCTCCTAACATCAATACATTGGGAAATAAGATCTCAACATATGAATTTGTTGGGAGAGGCAGGACACAAACATTCAGGGCATAACACAGATGATGACAGATCCCAAGAAAAGATGTGTGCAATGTGAGAATCATTTCCTTCTCTATGTCAAATAGATGTGGAAAACTGCATGGAATGATTGATTTTCCATGTATATAAAAATCATTCAACATTTATCCTTAAAAATCAATTAATAAAATAGCATTATAATTAATTAAAAGAAAAGTAGCATTTCCACTAAAATCAGGGAAAACACAAGGTTGCTCAATATGACTTAAGAATGTCATGAAAGTTCTGCAAAAATAGAAATTTTATGATTTGCTAAATTTCCAGGTACCTGTAATTTACAGGTATCTGGAAATTCTAAGAAACAATAAAAATACCATTAAGAATCATAAGACTATTCAATCAAACTGAATGCCCCCCAAAAAAACTCAAATAATCCAGTCAAGAAATAGGCAGAAGACATGAACAGATATTTCTTCAAAGAAGACCAACACCTGGCCAACAGCACATGAAAAAATGCTTCACATCACTCATCATCAGGGAAAAACAACTCAAAACTACATTGAGATCCCACCTCACACCTGTCAGACTAGCTAAAATCAATGTCAGGAAACAACAAATGTTGGGGAGGATGTGGAGAAAGGGGAGCCCTGTTACACTGTTGGTGGGAATGTGAACTGGTGCAGCCACTCTGGAAAACAGTACGGAGGTTCCTCAAAGAGTTGAAAATAGACCTGCCTACAACCCAGCAATTGCACTGCTAAGTATTCACCTCAAAGATACAAATATAGTGATCCAAAGGGGCACCTGCACCCCAATGTTTATGGTATCAGTGTCCCTAACAGTTAGACTATGGAAAGAGCTGAGATGTCCAAGGACAGAGGAATGGATAAAGAAGATGTGAGATATATAGATAGAGATAGAGATAGAAATAGAGATGGAGATAGATAATATCTATATATAATATTCCATTATATATAATGGAATATTACTCAGCCATCAGAAAGGATGAAATCCTCCCATTTACATCGATGTGGATGATAAGATCCCGGAGGGTATTATGCTGAGCGAAGTAAGTCAATCAGAGAAAGACAATCATACAGTTTCACTCATGTGAAATATAAGGAACATTGCAGAGGATCACAGGGGAAGGGAGAAATCAGAGAGGAGGACAAACTATGGAGACTCAAGTATAGGAAACAAACTGAGGGTTGCTGGAGGTTGCTGGGATGGAATAACTGGGTGATGGGCATTAAGGAGGGCAAATGATGCGATGAGCACTGGGTGTTATATGCAACTGATGAATTTTTGAACTCTTCACCTGAAATAAATGCTCTATACGTTGACTAATTGAATTTAAATCAAAATAAATAAATAAAAATAACGATAATTCAGTAAAACAATTGATTGCAATAGTGATAGATATTAGCAACATTTCCATATTTTAATATAATTGATGAGAAAATACGCTGAAATAAACAATTTTCTAAAACAAACTTACTGAAAATGTATAGAAATTTATCTGTGCATTAAAATCTGTTCTGAGGTGCACAGAAGAATTTAATAAAGGAAAAAATAAATCGTATTCTTAGAGTCAATATTGTAAAAATGTCATTTCCCCATAATTTAATTTATAAATGTAACTTGATCACGGTAAAAATAACAGTGATAAGTTTTATTTGCAATATGAAAACCCGATTTAGATACTTGTGGAATAATCAAAGTGCAAAAACAGCCCATAAAACTTTCAAAAGAGAAATAATCTGAGCATGATGACCTTCCAAATACTAAAACATACCAGAAGGCTAGAGTAATTAAAATAGTTTGGTAAAGCTGTAGGAAGAGAAAGACAAGTTAGTGAAATTGAATAAAGTCACAAGTGCCTTAGCAAATTGATAAATGATTTTAAAAAATGCATTTTATTTTATTTTTAAAGATTGATTGATTTGACAGAGACTAAGTGAGAGTGGGGGGAGAGGCAGAGGGAAAGGGAGAGTCCAAGCAAGCTCCCTACTGAGTGCGAAGCCCCACGGGGGCTCAATCTCACCCCCTGAGATCGTGACCTGAACTCAAACCAAGAGTCACAAGCTCAACCGGCTGAGCCACCCAGGCATCCCAAAAGGGCATTTTAAAACAGTGTGGAAATGAGGAATTATTTAATGTGATGTTGGGATAATGCACCAGCCAATTGTAAATAAGAAAAGAATAAAATTTACATGCTGGGCCACATTTCACACCAAAGTAATTCTTAAAGAGACAAACATTTAAATGCACACAATAGATGGTGAATGTGTGTAAGGTCTGATACCCACAACCCATAAAGAATATATTTCAAAATATTTATATAAGGATAAAAATCATCTAGATCCAAATTATAAAAGCCAAATACTAAACACCTTTTAAGACAAAAGATTGATTTCCTAATACACAAGGGGCAATAATACACAAACTCAAAAGTGAATGGCAAATCTATGAAAGCATTTTGTGGGGGGGAGGTAGAAACGACATAAGGATATAACTCACACATTTGAGTGAAGGATTAAAATTGCCCCCCAGACAAACCTAGAACTGCCCGGCATGGTGACATCTGCCTTCACTTTTTGAACCTTCTGGGTTAAGATAAATGGAGAAACCCCTGATTTGGATCATAGCTCAGAAAGCTCTGATTCCATATGGAGGTCTTGGGCCTGTGTGACTGTGGCATAAAAACATGATGGACAACAGGGTACAGTGTCTCTAGAGAACCACTTGATCTCACTCTCGGGAAATGGATGTTCCATAGATGGAGGAGAAGTGGAAGTGGAGAGACAAAAAGCTGCACGTAGGGTCCGTGTCCTGGGGCTTCACTATGGAGCCTGCACGTGGCAGCCGTGGAAAAATAAAGACAATGCACACGCGGCCCTCTCCAGCCGGGGCCCTCTCTAAGGGCTAAACCAGTATGACACTACATTAAAGGTACTGTGCTTTGTCAGTTCGATCGTCCACTTGAAATTGTGGCCACTGCTCGCAGTGGGACATGCGTACCAGAAGCCCTCTTAAATTAAATTAAAATGCGTATTAAAACAATAACAGGAAGTTATTTTCACCTGTTAGATTTGCAAAGATTAGCAGTGATGGTGAAGATGTGGAGAAAAAATATATACTCATACGCATGTTTTAGAAAGATCCTTTGGTAATATCTCTAAAAATCAGAAATGTACACACCACTTTCCCTAGACCTCTCACTTGTTGGACCTAATCAACAAAATAACTATTATAAGGTCACATGAAATATATGAACGGACGTGTCCCGTTTAGTATTGTTTGTAAAAGAAAACTCTCCATCTAAAAAATTAGGAGTTAACTTTAATATTCATTGCTAGAGTATTTTTTTTAATTTTTTTAACATGTATATTTATGTATATTTAACAAAATGTTAAACAAATGTTTATTGTATATTTAACAAAATGTTATTTTAACATTTTTATATATATTTTATATTTAACATGTATATTTAACATGTATATTTAACAAAATGTTAAACAAATGTTTAAAAATAATAAGAAAAACATTGGAACATATACATATAGAAAAATACTAAGATATTTTACGTGAAAAAGCAAAGTATAAAGTGGTATATATGTTTTTTCCATGAATTAAAAAAATGTACATATTCGCTTATTTTGCCTTGAAGAATTGGCTATTTGAGGGTATAGCCAAGTTATTCAAAACCTAAATATATATGTATGAATATATATTTAAAAGTCTTCTCAGAGCCGAGGCAATCCTCAAAATTGGAAAGAAAATAGTACATCAAAAAATACAACTTCAAACAAAACAAAACAAAACAAACAAACAAACAAACAAAAAAAGTTCATTGAACCTTAGTCTGTAATGTATCCACCAACCTCTCTTTATATATACTAATAAATCATATATCTATATGATAAACTGATCACATTAATAACCTCTAGTGTATAAGATTCATCAGTGACAATTTAAGAGGATTCTCATGTGACAATTTGAGTAAATATCTGAAGAGATGTTGCAGTAAATGTAAAAATAGTTGCTACTGCTCTATATTCATATCGGGTGCAGACTTAACTATAAAAATTAGGAGGAAATAGGAAATCTCTGCATGAGAAAAATTCAAATACAATTATTAATTGTATCCACAGTTGGTGCAAAAGGAACTGAGGTTTGCATGTTGAGTTACAATTGGCAGGGGGGCAAGGAGGTATCACCAGGCATGACAAGCCATCGATTTATCATTTTTTTCTACAAAAAAAAAAAAAAAAAGAAATACAATGCACGCATCATCACAATTTCCCAGCAAGATCACCAGAAGAGTTCTCATTCCAACTCCTTAGCAAAGAAAATGAGTAACCGCACCTCACATAAACTCATCCTGCCCTCGCCATAGCAAGCAGCAGCTTCTAAAGGGTTGATGCAGTGGCTGTGATATTTCCGAACTACTTCTCTTTTGAGGATTGTTCACAATAAGGTGACATTCTAATTTTACAAATATTCGTTTCTACGGCTGAATAAGATTCCATTTGCGTGTGGATTTGTGTGTGTTTCACAATTCCTTTATCCATCCATCCGTCAGTGGACACTTAGTTTGCTTCCATACTCTGGCTACTGTAAACTATGCTGGAAAGAACATAGACGTGCACAAATATCAAATATTATTTACAGACTATGAGGCCACAAGAAAAAAGCTCTGGGACTGTAACGATCAAAGATGCTAAGTCTGCGTGATGAGTCCTGTTGGTTGAGAGTATTTGGTTCCCTTTAAGGTAAGAAAGAAATCTCTGTGGTTTGGAACTTTATTTCTTATTCTGTTTTTCTGCTCCTGCAGCCAGGATTATGTCTAGCTTATAGAAGACCCTCAATTCATGCTGGAATAATAAGTCCATGGTATTTGCCTAATTAGGGAATTTTAGAAAGTCCCTTTTTTTTTTCCTTATTCTGTTACAAAAAAGACACATCTAACGGGAGACACTTTCTGAGATGAGATGCCCGTAGCTATAGTGATAATAAGTTCCTTAGAGATACAAGGAAAGGGACTGATAGGAATCTTTAGTTAACACAAATTTAGCTTATCATCTCAACTCTTAACTCTTTTTGTTACTCTTTCTCTCCATGCACCAAGCTATTTTAATTACTTTTGAGTTTTTTTGTAAATAGCCAAGGCCCTGTTTTAAGTCCGAGTGTGGGAATCCAACGGTAGAACTTGCCAGGAGGACTGATCTGAGGGTGGAGTAGATGGTCAACACGTGAGTGTTTTATATTCTGAGAACCACCAAGATAAAACCCTTAGTGACTGGGAGATAAGGAAGACCTTCAAGGGTTTAAGAGAAGGAGATACTGCATAGTATGATCTCACTACATGTTTGCAAATCACTGATAAAAACTCTATCACAGACAAGGCAAAAACACGCTTTAACTGTCTAGTCATTAAGTCTCACTACACATAAACTCTGTCTTAACAATGAAAAGATATAACACTATAGCAGTTACATTTCAGTTAACCAAAAATAAGTTAGATTCATTATTCAAAGACGAAGCCATAATATTTCAACAGTTGCCAAAACGTTTCCTGATTAAAAAAAAAAAATGTCATTAGATTATAGAAGAAAGTATCTAAAAAAATCCAAAGTTAAAGGTGAATTTAAAGAAAATTAAACTTAGTAAGTCATACTTTTTAGTCCATTTTTACTTTTAAAAACATTTGTTGAGCAGTTTTTCTGAAGAAAAAATATATATATTTTTTTACTCTCCTCATAGGTAAAAATAAATCAAATCAATATACGGAGATAGGAAAAACAACAGCAAAAACATGGCCCCCGAAGTTTTTGGAAGCTAGTTTGCATTAAGAAATAACATGTCAAAAAAATAAATAAATAAAAGAAATAACATGTCTAGAGAAAGCATAAGATTCGAAGAGAATGGCTCTATTCTGCAAATGGAACCACTTATGTGTGACTCTTATACTATGCTTTTAACTAGGGATTATAAATATCAGGGTCTTTAGCCTGGAGCATTTGCCATCTAGAAATGATGAAATTCTCTAGAGGATAGAAAGTTAAAGTGTTTTGTGGAAAAGCCAAAAGTTATTATTTTTCACTTTTTTTTACATTTGTCAAATTCTTTAATTCTATTCATATTATGAGATATGAATCTTAAGGACTAGGAGGGTGGGCATTTCATTGCCTTGGTCACTTTTAAGTCCCTTTTAATACATTTCAAACCCTACATTAATTCTATTTTCTGATTTTTTAAAATTTATTTAGGATATTGTTTCATTGTTTCCTTCTAGTAAAAACATGTTCAATAGAATTTCATATAACTTCATTAACAAAAAAGATTAACTGCTAATAAAGCAAATATTTCAAGCTATATTAACTTTGAAATATACATTTTAAAATTAAGTAGGAGTAAAGACTTTGAGATTTTTCAATAATGATTTTTTTTTCCATTTGAAAGTTCCTTGCTTCTTTCCATGCATGTTATAAGGAGTTTTATTGCTTAATACCATAGAATTCTAGCTTTGTATTATTACTGACCTTGCCTCAGTAAAATCTGCTGAGAATTGACTTTTTTTTTTTTTTTTTTTGTATCAGTGATTTAAGAGAAGAAAAATTCAGTACTTTATTTGGAACACTAAGAGTCAGCTAAATTACAGTCGAAGCTTTTTCTTTTTTCCCCCACAACAAATTTCAATTTGGTGGTGGTGTCGAATGTACTTTGCTCTAATTATACGGCATCAGGTTTTCAGAAGCGCATCATTCTTGTGAGGAAATGATCTCAGGACTGTGGTGCAATTACAGTCCACCAGGAGCTGCAGGTCTGGCCATGGCTGCGCTGTCTCTTACCATGACATCCGGCAGGGTGGCTCCCCGCAGTCAGGTTCCTAAACATGATTACCGACTGGGGGAGGGAAGGATTATGCAGGTAAGAATTGGGAAAATAAGGGCCTTTCCAATTTTTTTTTAGTCTCCAAATTACCTAAGCCAAAATCACTTTAATATATTCAACATTTTCAATAAAGGAAATGCTCTTTAGCCCATGATAAGTGAATATTTGAATATTTAGGTTGATAACAAGAGTCACCTCTGGGTTCCAACCTTGAACCACTGTGATTAATTGTCAATAATAGTAAATGAGTTGTGCCACAGTTAGCACCCAATTGTTTACTGTTCAGGTCATCATTACAAGTTATTTTACTGATTGAGGATCAATCAGTCCTCAGAACAACTTACCATGGCTGGGAACTAATTGAGAGAAGTATTTTATTATTATTTATACATCTAGGTCTTTTTACATGTTATTAAATCCTACTTGTTATCTCATGAATCCAATCACCAACCAGGTTTTGCCAACTCTTTCTCAAAATGTAATTCAAATTTGTATGTTTTTCTCCAATGGCACTATCACAATCTTAAAACAGATTTTCATGAATAACTAATAGTACTCTCTACTACTGAGTGACTCTTGTCTGTTGATTTTCCCCATTATTCATCTGATTTTCAGGAACGTGTGAAGGCAGCATTTTTATTATAATACCACATACTTAATAAGGTTTCATGGATGTATTTTTTTTTGTTTCATGGATGTTAATTAGGATTATCTGTAAAAAAGCACTTATCAAACTGACCTGTAAATACTGAACATTCCATAAATATCCATCATCACCCATCATCATCACTACCATCACTGTATTACACATGGGAAAACTAAGCTTTCACAATTTCTGTGAAAATCAAATAGATGCATTTCAAAATTCTTATGACTTTTATTATTTATGCCATAGAAGTTAGCAGTATAACATACATATCCTAGTTTCTAATGATTTTATACATTTATATATCATAAAATTCAAATTTTTATTAAATTTAGATAAATATATATGTTTATATACTTAAATTTATATTACAGTCCATCTCCAGAGCCCTGGGAAAACTTAACATATATAACACAAATATATTTTCTTGGTAATTTAATGATTGTTATCTGATAGAACTTAAAGTCCATTGATGCTGTTACAGATAGGAGAGCAAAAGGAGTATCAGCAGATGCACGTACAATAGAACAAAGTTATTCTGGATACTTACAATCCAACATGTTGCTCAGATAGAATGGCAAATATAAAAAATATTCATACTCATTTTTTTAACTTATCATAGTTTTAGCTTATAATAGTTACTGAAAATCAGTTAGATGTGAATCATTAAGTTAGATGCTATCGATATCACTACAGCCCAACTTCTGATTCAAGTTTATCTAGGGATACAAACAAGTAAAGGTATAATTGGAATTCAATGTGATCAAGGTATAAACAGCACATAGGACAGTATATAAACAGTTGGGACCGACTCAGTCTTGGGGATTCAAGAAGGATCCCTAGTGGAGGAACACACAACCAGAGTTCCTAAAGAAAGAGATCTGCAGTATGTATGCATCAGAGTCCTATCAAATACAAATAAAAAATTATAGAAAATCTGTAGATTTTTCAGTAGTTCAACATGACATACACACAGAATTACTGAGGATGAGAGAAAAATAGAAGAGACGAAATGAGAAGAAATAATATCAATTCTTACTGGATTTAACACTGGAAGATAAGCACATTTAGTGTAATTTGGTAAATAACTGCTTTTAACTAGGTATCTGAAAACAAGCTAAAATAATTAAACATTGATCAACTCTAGAGCATGCCTAAAAGACAAATATATCCATATGCTACTGGTTAACAAAGCCATATCAGTTTTTATACTTGAAATTTTCTCTATGTGGTGTTTCTCAAATTTAAAAGTGACTCAATATTATATTAAAAAATTATTGGACAAATGTAAGATATATAAAACACTAGCATTGTGCCACATTAGATGTGTTTATGTACATTATTTCATCCTGGATAATACACAAATATTACTTTAACATAAATGATAGTGTCCACTCTCAGTTCACTAAACTATATTAATATAACATGTTTGTGTATGCATTTACCTTAGTGTCATTTTTCTTTAGTATATTGATTTTCTTGAGAATACTATGCTGTGGTAGTTTTTTAATATTTACTTCATAGCTCCTATTCCCCTGTTTAGTGCATTCTGAAAACTTAATCAATGCCAAAAGCAGATATGATAATCTTGCAATGTATTCAAATCAACACTTCTCCCCCCTTTGACTTTTGGGCTAATTCCATGAGTTATCTTTCTATCTATGGACATCCTGCATGTAATAGTTCTGGCTGAATAGATTTATTTTCCTTTCCTCCTTTCAATTTTCTGGATAACTGTCTTTTTCCATTCTTATTTTTACTTTTTTTTTTTTAAACATGGCTCTAAAGTACCTTATATCACCTCACTTTTAATACACTTTTATGTAATAAGAGTACTGAAGAGGAAACTTAAAAATCATAGGAGGGGTTTTTTTTGTTGTTGTTTTTTAAAGATTTTTTAAATTTATTTATTTATTTAGTTTTAATTTTTTTTATTTGAGAGAGAGCATAAAAGAGGCAGAGGAAGAGGGAGAGAAATGGACTCCCCGCTGAGCAGGAAGCCCAACACAGGTCTCAAACAAGGTCCTGGGATCATGACCTAAGCTAAAGGCAGACGCTTAACTCTCTGAGCCACTCAGGGGCCCCAAAGTCATAGGGTTTTAATAAAATTTAAATGTACTTGTATATCAGTCCAGTAGAAACTGATTCATTTTCATCAAGTGCAGAGTTAGATCCATTGATACTATTATTTTTAATTCACTGTTGTTTATTTGTTTTTTTTCAGCTAGCCTCTTCATCTAATAATTATACTTCTATTCCTTAGATTTAGGAAGTTGTTCAAAAGCTTCAGTGATTTAAAGAAAAAAAGCCAGTTCAAAGGAAACATTATCATTGTAAACCTCGTAAAATATTAATACTTATAATAAAATAATAACAGCAACAAATATTTGTCTTTTTTGTCATTGTGCAAAATGCCAATATATTATGGCAGCAGATCCAAATAACAGTCTTGACCATGGGAAATCAAAGTCATTTTGCAGATAATAAAACTAGGTATCATGGGCATTAGAATCTCCAAAATAAATAACCAGAGAGAAAAGTCTAAAACATAATATCAAAATCCCCAGATTTTTCCAGATAATTCCAAAATTCTCCAAACCCTTTATTTATAATAGTTTTCTTTGACAGGAAGCAGCAGTCAAGAACATTTAAGGAAAACATGCATCCTGCTTAATGTATCTCTTAATTTTGCAACCAATTATAAAATTTCAATACCCACATAGGACCAATTAACATACATTTGAGGTGGGTGTATATTACAGAGAGAGAGAGAGAGAGAGAGCACTTACTGTGTGGCAGGCACTGTTCTAGCTGCTGGAGAATTATTTTTATGTATGTATGTATTTATGTATGTATTTTTAAAGATTTTACTTATTTATCCATGAGAGATACATGGATAGAGGCAGAGACACAGGCAGAAGGAGAAGCAGGCTCCCTGCAGGGAGCCCAGTAGGGGACTTGATGCCAGGACCCTGGGGTCACACCCTGAGCCAATGGCAGAGGCTCAACCCCTGAGCCACCCAGGTGTCCCTAGAAAATTTTTTAAGTATAGTTCTTATAATCAAGGAAGTGACAATCTTCTGGGGAAGGCGGATCTATAAAAATAGTTTTATTTATAATAATATAAAAAAATGTGATAAGAGGTCTGACAAAGATACTCATCAGGGTTTTGGAGGACAATAATTTAGAACCTACCTTCCATGAACTTTTAAAGTTAAGCCAGTGAATTCAAAAGACAGATTTTTTTCCCAAGGGATAAACGATAGAAAATTCTTTTTTTTTAAATCTTAGCTATCTATCAGAGTTAATAGGACCATATATTTTAACTGTCATTAATCAATATCTAAAACAACAGGCACACCCTGAGACTATACTGTACAAACTCAGACTTACTGTTGCCTTAGCTTCTTTCCAGAAAGAAATGCAATACAGTGTCCACAAGATCTACAGAATTACTATTATTATACTTCTCGGAACTCACTCTGCCATTTCCATCCTCTATGTCATGTAACGCAATCATTCTGTTTTTTATCCAAGACAAAAAAACTAAGATCTCATTCTAGATCTTCCCCATACATTGTGACATATCATCTAAAATATGTCCGCTGGTTGTTCCCTCTCTTCATCACCATTGCCACAACCTTGGGCCAGACCTTATCATCTCATGCCTAGACCTTCAGTGCCTGCCAATTGGTCTCCTTTACTTCAGCTCTGACCTGTATTCTCCACCCTGACCCAGCTTAAATTATGTAAGATTCATCTTATCAAGGCACTCACTCGGGCTGTGGGTTCAGAACATATGTATTGACTGACACGTGAGACTTTTCCTGACATCCCACCCAGCAGTCTATCTTCTGTCTTGTTACTTCTCTCTCAGTCTTTATATCCCAGTGATTTAATAATATACCTGAAACACGGTGTACCTTTTCCCCACCTTTGAACTTTTCTATGTGCTGCTGTCTCTATGTGGAATGACTCTCTTCCTTGTCTCCTTAGAGATCTTTAAAATCCTGTCAAAGGTAATTTAATCTCTTTTTTCCCTTTGATAATCATAAATAACAATAAATTGCTTCCTGTCCCTCACTGTCATATAAATCGAATAAACCTGTATTTCTGCACTCATTGTATTATGCATTTGTATACTCGTGCCTCTCCACTTGATTGCCAGGAGCAAGTACAGAAAGGGCAACAGTACTCCCTGCTCTTCACTGATACTCCAAAACTACCAACTAATAATAGGCATAAATCACCAATCATCAATATATGTGATGAATTTTATTCACTCTATGAGTGAAATGATAGAACTCATTTACCAATCAACAATAAACAGACTCAGTTCAAAAGTCTTGCAAATTATTTTTATGCACCCCTGGAGATCATCATTTTCTCTATGAAAATATATTTAAGAGATGATTAACAGCACTACTAAATAGGGACAGCTGGGTGGCTCAGTCAGTTAGGCATCTGCCTTTAGCTCGGGTCATGACCTCAGGGTCCTGGGATGGAGCCCTGCTTCAGGCTCTCTGCTCAATGAGGAGGCTACTTCTCTCTCTCCCTCCACCCTTCCTCTACCTGCTCATGCATTTTCTCTTTCTCTCTCTCTCTCTCTCCTCCCTCTCACACACACAAACACATGTGTGTGCTCTCTGTCTCTCAGATGAATAAATACAAATCTTTAAAATGCAGCACTACTAAATATACTTGGGTCTGATGGTAATTTTTAAGATTTTTTTAATAGAACTCTCTGAGAACAGTAGCATATAGATGATCTCTTCCTAACTATAAACAAAACCAGAGGTTATTTGTAATCCTTACTTTTTAGCTTAATCATTTGTGTAATGTGTATTTGCTCTCTGTCCCTCAAGAAGATGCATTGGGCAAAAAAGTCCTCACTCTAGTAATCCAACTGGTATGGGGAGTGGAGGGAAGGAGGACAGTACAGAAAGGAGGAAGGAGGTGTTTTAATATAATTTATGGTAACTTTATATCATAATTGGAAGCAGATAGACATTTAATCCATTATATATTTATTATTTGTTTTAGAATAGAAGAAAACCCTACATGTTCCTTTCTAGTTCCCTTGAGTAGATTAATTGTATAATGTCTAGAATGTATTTGGAAATATTTAGAGAGTGACCTAGTGTATATAAAAGTTATTACGATTTAACTGTAAAAAAAAATGAAACTATTCTACAAACCATAAATTTTTGTTTGGTTGGGATTTTTTTTGTTTTTTGTTTTTTTTACAAGCCATAAATTTAACTACCTAACAATGCTAACAGAGTTCAAATCTATTACATAGATTTTGCTTTCTGTCAAATCTATAAGCTGACCACACACCACATGACTACAAATCTATTTATGGTATGAGTTCTCTTAGTTCCCTTGTGAAAACCAAATTCATCATTCACAGTTGAGAGTAGAAGCCACAGAGGTCACCAATAGTACCTCTGTCCACAGAGAAGATATTTCACTGTAGAAGTGAAAGGCAAGAAGTCACCTTAACCTCTGGGTCTTAAAAGTGTAAGAGAAATACTGAAAAATGTGCTCTACTGTTCTCCAATAAAAATAGATCAAAATCATCAAACTGTAGTTATTCTATAGCTACAGCAAACTTTTAGTGAATTAATGAAATTTAAAGACTTATACTGAATTTCGTCTTTCAGGATACTGTTTGGAAGTTGAAGAAAGAGTTAGAAAATGTGCCCTGCACTGGGAATCTAATACACCAAAATAAAGTATATTCAAAACCATATAAGGCAGCCTAATTTTATGTTAAAATATTATCATATTGGATCATGTGGAATGTGGGGGGGTCACACACTTTATAAGCCAGTAATTTCTTTCTTTTTTTTAATTATAAGACACAATTCAGTTTTCTCCCCATAGTCCTGGTTTATTTACTAACTAAAAATTGGAGAAACAAAACAAAACAAAAAAACAACAAAAAAATGTACATCAATTGGTAAATGGATATACAAATGTGGTACCACACAATGGAAAACTACTCGGCAATAAAATGAATGAACTACTGATATATGCAACAATATAAGTAAAGTTCAGGAAAGAATATGGGATAGAAAAATATTTTAAAGGTGCCTGGGTGGCTCAGTTAAGTGTCCAACTCTTGATTTTGACTCAGGTAATGGTCTCAGAGTCGTGATATCGAGGTGCACATCAGGCTCCATGCTCAGCCGGGAGTCTGCTTCAGATTTTCTCCTTCTCCTTCTGCTCCTCCTCCACCCTCTCTCTTTCTCTCTAAATAAATAAATAAATAAATAAAATCCTCTTTTTTAAGGAAAATATATTTTAAGTAATAGTGTATGAATATTTCCCATATGTGGTGAAAAAACCTTCACCTACACACTCAAGAAGTTCAGTCTATTTTTTTAAGATTTTATTTATTTACTCATGAGAGACGAGAGAGAGAGAGAGAGAGAGAGGCAGAGACACAGGCAGAGGGAGAAACAGGCTCCATGCAGGGAGCCCGATGCGGGACTCGATCCCGGGTCTCCAGGATCAGGCCCTGGGCTGAAGGCTTCGCTAAACCCTGAGCCACCCAAGCTGCCCAGCTTAGTCTATCTTAAGTAAGTAATATATAGAAAACCATAACTCATCACAGATAAATGGCTTAATATAAAAGTAAAGAGAAAACCTTAAAAACATCCAGATTAAAATAGCACATTGCTTACATGGTTGCCTATGTAGAAACCCAAAAATAAGAAGTAAACAAACTTTTCATCATAAACAAATGATGCAGATATGAAGACACTGATTTAACAACTTTAACATGTTAAAAGAAGAAAAAGATTTTTACCAACAGAACTGGGGTAAAAGGAAGTTTTCCAGGCTAAATTAAAATGATACCAAATAGAAACTCAGATCTAAAGAGAGGAATAAAATTATCAGAAATGGTATGTGGATAAATATTAAAGACTAACCATAGCTATAAAATATTTAACAAGGCAAAAGGGAAGCATCATATCTATCTATCCCAAACCCTTTCATTGGTCCTTATACCTTTCCCAGAAGATATTTTTCTTCCACCTATAATTCACTTGAAGATAAGCTTTAAAACTTTATTCAATAAGCTTTTCCCAATTTCTACAAATACTTCAAATTGCAGTAAATTTCCAAAAGAAATTTTTTTAACTGTTTTAATTAACTTTTTAGGATAGATTATATGCACTTAAGACAAAGGTATTGAAAAGCCCAAATTACAGTTATAAAAGTCTTATGGAAACTGCAAATCTCTATAAGAAATCATCCAATGTCAGGATTCAGTCAATTCCAAGTATAATTTATAAAATATATAAAGTGCAAGGCAAATAAGAATATACTCTCCAAGATAAAGAGTTTCCCAGACAAACAAAACTAAAGGATTATGTGACCACTAAACCAGCCCTGCAAGAAATATTAAAGGGTACTCTTTGGGTGTGAAGGAAAGACCAAAAGTGATGAAGGCAAGAAAGGATCATAGAAAATCTCCAGAAACAATGACAAAACAAAAAAATAAAGTGGCAATAAATATCTATCAATAATTACTTTGAATGTAAATGGACTAAATGCTCCAATCAAAAGACATAGGGTGTCAGAATGGATTAAAAAAATAAAAAAAAACAAGACCCATCTCTATGCTCCCTCCAGGAGACTCATTTTAGAGCTAAACCTACAGATTAAAAATGAGGGGTTGGTGGAGTATTTATCACACAAATGGATGTCAAAAGAAAGCCAGAGTAGCAACACTTACATTACACAAACTGCATCTTAGAGCAAAGTCCAAAAAAAGAGACAAAGAGGAACATTACATAACCATGAAGGGGACAATCCAACAAGATATAACTATAAATATTTCTGCACACAAAATGGGAGCATTCAAATATATATAAAAAATTAGTAAAAATACAAAAGAAACTAACAATAACCCAATAATAATGGGGGACATTAACAGTCCACTTACATTAGTGGATACATCATCTAAGCAGAAAATCAACAAGGAAACAGTGGTTTTGAGGACACACTGAACCAGATGGACTTAACAGATATATTCAGAATGTTCCATCCCAAACAGCAGAATCGACCTTCTTTTCAAGTTTTCATGGAACACTTTCAATAATCGATCACATATTAGGTTACAAAACAGGTCTCAACAATTATAAAAAGATTGAAATTATACCATGCACCTTTTCTGACCACAACACTATGAAACTTGAAGTCAACTACAAGGAAAAATTTGAAAAGACTACAAATACATGGAGGTTGAAAAGCATGGCACAGAACAATGAATATAGAATGATATGGAAACAAACAAACAAAAAAAACAAATAGAATAGAGCTGGTTCTTTGAAAATATTGATAAAATTGATGAGCCTCTGGCCAGACTTATCAAGAAGAAAAGAGAAAGGATCCAAATAAATAAAATCACAAATGAGGGAGGAGAAATAATAACCAACACCACAGAAATATAAATAATTATAAGACGATATTATGAAAAATTATACACTAACACACTGGACAACCTAGAAGAAATGGATAAATTCCTAAAAACATAAACTATCCAAAGTGAAACCAGAAGAATTAGAAAACTTGAACAGACCAACAATCAGCAAAGAAATTGAATCATTAATCAAAAAACTCTCAACAAACAAAAGTCCAAGCCTGGGTGACTTCACAGAACTCAGCCAAACATTTAAAGGCTCAGTACTTACTCTTCTCAAACTAATCAAAAAATAAAAAAGGAAAGAAAACTTTCGATTTCATTCTATGAGGTCAGCATTACTCTGACTCCACAAAAGAAAAGAGAGAGAGAGAGAGAGAGAGAACTGTAGCCCAATATCCCTGATGAACATAGATGCAAAAATCCTCAAAATACTAGCAAACCAATCCAACAGTACATTAAAAAAAAAATCATTCACCACAGCCAAGTGGGATTTATTCTTGGGTTACAAGGGTTGTTCAATATCAGCAAATCAATCAGTCGGGAACAAGACAGGGACATCCACTCTCACCATTGATATATAACATACTTCTAGAAGTCCTAGCCACAACAATCAGACAACAAAAAGAAATAAAAAGCATCCAAATCAGCTGGAAGAATTCAAACTTTCACTCTTCAAGGATGACGTAATACTCTATATAGAAAACCCAATCCACTCCACCAAAAAACTGCTAGAACTAACAAATTCAGTAAAGAAAGAGGATACAAAATCAATGTATAGAAATATGTTGCATTTTTATACACCAATAGTGAAGCAGCAGAAAGAAGAATTAAGGAATCAATCTATCTCATTTATAATTTCACCAGTTAGATACCTAGAAATAAACCTAACTAAACATGTGAAAGATCTGTACTCTGAAAACTATAAAACACATGGAAGAAATGGAAGACAACACAAAGAAATGCAAAGGCATTCCATGCTCATGGATTAGAAGAACAAATACTGTTAAAACACCTATACTACCCAAAGCAATCTACACAGTTAATGCAATCTTTATCAAAATACCAAGAGCAGGAGCGCCTGGGTGACTCAGTCAGTTAAGTGTCTGACTCTTGGTTTCAGCTCAGATCATGGTCTCAGGGTTGTGATATTGAGTCTGGCATTAGTCTCCATGCTCAGCATCGAGTCTGCTTCAGATTCACTCCTTTGCCCTCTGCCCCTCTGCCCTTATCCCTACTCTCTAAAATAAATAAATGAAATTTAATAAATAAGCCATCCAAGAGCATTTTTCACAGAGCTAGAGCTTTGTAAGGAACCACAAAAGACCCCAAATAATCAAAGCAATTTGAAAAAGAAAAACACAGCTGGAGGCATCACAATTTCAGACTTCGAGTTATATTACAAAGCTGTAGTAATCAAAAGAGTGTAGTACTGGTACCAAAACAAACACATAGATCAGTAAAACAGACTAGAAAACCTCAAAATTAATCCACAATTATATGATCAATTAATCTTCAAAGCATGAAAGAATATCCAATGGGAAAAAATCTTTTCAACAAATGGTGGTGGGAAAACTGGACAGAAAAATGCAAATGAATGAAACTGGACCACTTTTTTACACCAAACACAAAAATAAATTCAAAATGGATTAAAAACCTAAATGTGAGACCTGAACCCATAAAAATCCTAGAAAAGAACAAAATGCCTTTTTGACATTGGCCATGGCATCTACTTTCTAGATATGTTTCCTGAGGCAAGGGAAACAAAAGCAAAAATAAATTATTGGGACTTCATCAAAATAAAAAGCTTCACAGAGCAAAGGAAACAGTCAGCTAAAAGGCAACCTATGGAATGGGAGAAGATATTTGCAAATGACATTTCTGATAAAGGGTTGGTATCTGAAATATGAAAAGAATTGATACAACTCAACACCCCAAAAATGAATAATCCAATTAAAAATGTGCAGAAGACATTAATAAGCATTTCTCCAAAAAAGGCATACAAATGGCCAAAGACATGTGAAAAGATGCCCAACATCACTCATCATCAGGGAAATACAAATCAAAACCACAATGAGATACCACCTCACACCTGTCAGAATGGCTAACGTCAACAGCAACAAGAAACAACAGATGTTGGCCAGGATGTGGGGAAGGGGAGCCCTCTTGCACTGTGGGTGGGAATGCAAACTGGTGCAGCCACTCTGGAAAACAGCACAAAGTTTTCCTCAAAAACTTAAAAATAGAACCACCCTATGACCCTGCAATCGCACTACTAGTTATTTGCCCAAAGCATTCAAAAATACTGATTCCAACAGGCCCCAAACTGGAATGTTTATAGCAGTATTACCAACGATGATCAAATTATGGAAAGAGCCCTAAAGTCCACCAACTAATAAAGGGTTAAAGAAGAGGTGGTGTGTAAATTATATATGTATCACACACACACACACACACGATGGAATATTACTCAGCCATAAAGAAAGAATGAAATCTTGGCCGTTTGCAGTGATGTGGATGGATGTAGAGTATATTACACTAAGGGAAATGAGGCAATCAGAGAAACACAGATATGATTTCACTCATGTGGAATTCAAGAAATGAAACAAAAGAGTAGAGGGGAAAAAAAGAGAGACAGAGGCCGACTAAGAAAGAGACCCTTAACTCTAGAGAACACACTGATGGTTACTGATGGTTACCAGAGGTCGGTGTGGGGGATGGGGAAATAGGTGATGGGATTAAAGAGAGCCCTTGTGACCAGCACCGGGTGTCACCTGAAAGTCACGAATCACTATCCTGTACGCCTGAAACTAATGTTATATTGTAAGTTAACTAACTAGAATTTAAATAAAAACTTTTAAAAAGAATACACTCTCTATAGTTAAATTACGTATATATGTATAATATATATTATTACAGAATTATAATTTTCATCTTACTTTGCCAGAAACTTACTGCAATTATTAGACACTCATTTCTGGAGAAGAATCTAACTCAAAGAGACTACCTAGCACTTAATCACCCTTTAAAGAAAAAAAATGAAGAGTAACTCTTGAGTGGGCATCCTATTGACAAACGGATTGTGAAGGATTGGCTTCATTTAAGACCAAGCATCAAATGACACTATGTTTAGACTAAAATTAATCATTTTCTCCTCTCAATGTCTCTTTTTAAAATGCTCAAATAAGTTTCTTAATTTTTTTTACATAGACATGAGGATATTAACAGCAATTTTTATAATCCAATTCTTCTCTAAGTGTATTAAAGTTTAATGTAGTCTAGCAATGGCAATTCTAGCAAAAACATAACCTGCATAAAACATGAGGCAGCATGAAGCAGTTATTCAGAAGGGATTCGGGCTTCTGGTGTTAACACTCACAATTTAATTCCATGCCATGAAAACACACAAGTTTACTAGTCAGAGTTAATGAAACTTTCATTGTTTCAGTGGTGCATCCGTTATATGTCTTTCTCTCATCTAGAAACTTCCAACCATTCGGATCTCCGGTATGCAAGTACTTAACCACTATAGAGTTTGCCAAATCTGACCCCGGTAAGGCTTGTCTGGGCCAGCATCCTCATAAATCTCAAAAGATGCTTTTCACATGTTTTACATTCAAAATATTTTAATATTAAAATATCTCTTATATTACCAAAAGGACCTCTAACGAATTTAGCCACTTCCCATATATATATAAAGGGAATTTGCAGTGTGCAAGTATGAATAGTATCACGTCAGCCTCCGTCTGCCTCCTGTTTTATCCACGGCAAATTAGATGTAGACGAGAAGATGCCGACTTTGAGGAGTTCACACTTTTATTATAAGACCTAGGATCTGGGCGGGGGGGGGGGGGGGGTAGTGAAAGTCATGATGAGATGAGCCACTTCTTGGGAATAAGAAATCTTTCATTTCCCATGAAGGTCTAATGAGTCACGCAATCGGTAATCAGAACAGATACAGTCAATGAATGACCTTACCCACGGACCTAAAACACGAGCACACCTAGGAATGCGCTTCAGCCTCACAGATCAAGGATAACAAACCAAAGCTCAAACGTTCACTTTGGCTAGCTCAGCTGTGATTTCATCTACTTGTTATTGTTAATTGGAGAAGTCATTAGGTCGGTGCTTATTAGTTAGTTTTTAAATAAAACTCTTACTCACATGGGGAATGAGTCACTTCCATGAACACAATTTTGCTTTCCTTCCATACAAGTCACTTAACGTCTGTCATGAGCCTACTTCTGAGCTGACACGGAACGGAAGGAGTCCGTAGCAGGGGTTTGCTTATATCTCTGATTTTACTCTCAAGGGTCAATTTCCCAAATTCAGAGATTTGAAGGGAAGGGGGGGAAATGCACTGCTATAGAAGCTGTTTGGTTCTCCCAACCCACTAGGCTATCCTACACCAGAACCAAGGCCTGCTGTGTTCAAGGAGTTCACAGCTACACGCAGGGTCATTATTCATGCACCAAAAAACTCAGTGGAACAGGTTACAGAGTTTGGATCCATTTTTAAGTTGAGAGGGTGAGGAACTCAACCCTCTTCACTCTTTTCCAGACTGAACTGCACGTTATTCGTCTCCTCCTGCCTCCTCTTGGACATCCTTGAGCAGGACTGGGAGGAGAGATCTATACTTGCCCCAACAGTAAGGGCGCTCTGAGGAAGTTTCAGCCAAGCCCGTATTTCTATAAAATGAACTGCCATTACCCGTGGAGGAGTGGATCCGAGCAATACAAAGCCAATAGTTACAATTTGCATAAGGAAACACTGTAATGTCAAAGTAGAGCTTCTGCACGGAATGAAAAAAGACACCATCGGGGCTTGACAGAAATGATCATTTATTTTACAAGTCTCCAGAGGACCTCCCTGGTGAGAGCCCATGCTGATATCCTGTATCAGCTCACCTCGTACAAGTGGATGTAAACTGCACACAAAGCAGAAGCCAATTTTATTGTAAATTTTTTCATTGCTGAGATTGACTCACAAGAGGCTCATTTTCTTGCGGGTCCCAAAGGATGGCAGTCGTGCAGCGTTGCTTAAGCAAACTCATTACTGTGCAAGCAAGGCCACATAAACCTTCCGTCTGAAACAATAGATTCCATAGTCTAAACACGCTTCTTCAAACAAACACTTTAAACCAAAGAGAAGCTGTAGTTACAAGAACCAAGGCATTTCTTCCACGGGCTGTGAACACAGGCACACGGCAAACGTCTTTTTATCCACGTCTTCTTGAGTGCTTACCATGGGCTAAGCGATTCCAACGAGCAACCCCATCATTGGTACCAGAACAGAACTGGTGCGCGAACCAAGTCTTCATCTCCAAATTCTGGACTTTCCATTGAAGGTCCTGCAATCTCTTCAGCTCTGAGAGCTTTCGGCCCGATATCAAGATTCCTGGGCTCCTATTTTCATATTATCCGGAAGTTACTCCACATTGCAAACCCTGTAGGGTTCTTCTTGCCTCTAGTTACTGGAAATTTAGGCAGTTTACTAAGAGTTCATGTTGTCTGCTTTAGAGAGAGATTCAGCCCTGGTGGGCAGCGCAGTGGGGGTAGGCATTGGTAGCATCCGGGGCTGGAAAGAGTTATCTGAGAATAATCAAAAGACCAAGACCTGTCACCTTCATCAAGGAGGCATATGCTCGGACTCTCCTAAAATGTGAACCTGTGCCAGCTTCTACGAACTCAGGCTCGGGACTCAAGAGTCTTGCCTTCATCATTCACCACCTATGGGAGTTCCAGTAAACTTGCTGATCATCCTAAACTTCAGCTCCACATTCATGCATCGAAAAATGTGAAAGAAAAATGACACCAATGGGTTGAACTAAGCAAAGACTTTATTCAAGACTGTTCCTATAGGGGTCAAAAATATTGGAATAGGAGACACTGAACATAACTCCTCTGGAACAAAAGGCAGTAGGGTTGTTAAGCTCTCGAATGAACTAGTAGAAAGATATTGGAAGACACTGGGAGAGGTTGGTTAACGTGATCAGGCCATCTGTATTTTTTTTTCTGGCTTTATTGAAATATAATCGTCATATAATGTTGTATGAGTTAAAGGTGAACGATGTGATAATTTGATGCACGTACATATTGCAAAATGGTCACCACCCTAGGATTAGCAAACACCTCCATCATCTCATATAATTACCATTTCTTTTTTTGTTATAAGACCATTTTAGATACTATTCTCTTAGCAAATTTCAAACATACAGTATAGTATCGCTAACTGTGGTCACCATACGTACATGAGATCTCCAGAACTCCGTCAGCCTATAACTTGAAGTTTGTATCCTTTGACATTTCCCAATTTTCCCTGCCCCCAGGTCCTGTCAATCACCACTCCACTCTCTGCTTCTAGGAGTTCAGCTTTTTAAAATTCTACATATAAGTGAAATCACGCACTTATCTTTGTCTGACTTACTTTGCTCTCAAGTTTCATCTATGCCCTCATGTTTCATTTATGTTGTCACAAATGGCAGGATTAGTGCCTGAATAATATTCCATAATTTAATAATACATATCACATTTTTCTGCCATGCGTACATAAACAACCCCGAGGTAGTCTCCATCTCTTGGCTGCCGTGAATAACGCCACAGTGAGCATAGGAGTGCTGATACCTCTCCAAGATCCCGTTTCCATTTCTTTCGGATATAAACACTCAGAGGTGGAATTGCTGGGCCATACGGTAGTTTTATTTTAAATTTTTTGAGGAACCCAGATACTATTTTCCACCGTGGTTATGCCAGTTTGCATTTCCACCAACATTGCTCAAGGGTTCCCTTTTATCCACATCCTTGTCCACATTCGCTGGCTCTTATCTTTTGGGTGACAACCATTTTAACGGTGATGTGATATCTTATTGGTTTTTATTTGTGTTTCCCTGATGATTTGGCAATATTGAGCATCTTTTCACGTACCTGTTGACCATCTTGTTCAATGGATAATAGTATTAGCTTCCACGGTGGCTGTGAGGATTGAGACTGATAATCCTTATTAAGCTATTATGACTGACGTAGAGTAAGCATTCAAAATAACATTGTGGTAATTTGTCATTAATTATCATATCAATCTGTTTTGTTTTCCCTCACTACCATTACTACTCCCCCTTGTTGGCCATCACAGATCTTGGAACCATCCTGTATCCTATCCTCAATGTCCATACAGGTAATTTTTCCTCTGTCCTCTCTGACTCTCTGCGGAGATCATCTAAGCCAGAGATTTCTAAACTATTTAGGTCCATGGTGCCGTTAGTGTCTTGGGATTTTATTTTTTACAGCAAGTCTAAGCCAAACGAAATACCTGATAGCTCTACTTTAGTAAGAAATTAGATGCAAACAACTTAGTAAGTGCTTAGAATCCAACAATCTACTAACCATTTGAAAAAATAATGAAAATAAATGTAAAAAAATAATATTTTTATTTCATGTTTAAGTAACCAAAATTACCTGCTAGTGGGATGTGTGACCTGGGCTCTACACAACTTCTCAAACCCTGGAGTTAGACTGCAAAATTCCAGCTTTATTTCTTCTTCTACACTGTTTTTTAAGCCTTATTTGTTTTTATCAAAACAGCAAATGAAAAATATTAAATAGGTTTTCAGAGTATTCAAATTTTTTTCAGGTTTGTAGACAACTATTAGTACCAGTGGCTTTTCTCAGATGCGCCCTCCAGTGGATATCCACCAAAACGAAAGTGGGTGGGGGTTTTCTTGTTTGTTTTGTTTTGTTGGTTTTTGGTTTTTGGTTTTTTTCCCCAGATTGCCAGCTGTATCTATTGAATAGGCTTCCATGAAACTAGAATGACACTACCTTTCTGGGTACATGGACGCAGAGCCAAGTGGAGCATCTTACAAAAATGGCTACAAAAAAAAAAAAGTACTGCATCTTACAAAAATGGCTAAAATATCCAGTCCTGAATATTTCAGATCATTCGTTTATTTATTCAATTATGTATTCAGCTAATATTTGAGAACCTTTTCTGTACACGGAACTCAGCTGGATGTTGGGCATATAAGAATAATAAGTTCTCAACTTCCGAGACGCTTACATTACACTGAGACTTTGACTGATGCTGCCTTTAGACCTGAGCCTCGCACTGTGGGTGAACCCACATACAGCAAGCACGGAAACAATTCATGCATTAAAAGACACATGGATGCCTTCCTCTCTCAGGCTCTGGCTTCAGCATTGACTCAGAGGAACCTATCACCCTAAACACCCTTCAGGCCCCAGGGAAATACTTCACATCTTATGCCTCATCTTCAGTACCAAAGTCCACGTGTCTAAATGCTGCGAAGGCTTGTGTCTTAGGCTACTGGCAGTGTTAGGGGAAACAGACGCTGCTTTGGAGTGTGGGGGCCACTTAAAAAGCAATGAGCTTAGGTAGGAGAAGTGTAGACCAAGTTGACTTGCAAAATCCTTCCTTCAAGATAGCATGACGTAAGATAATCACTGACACCACAAAAAAAAAAAAAAAAAAAAAATTCCAGAAGTGTTGAGCATTTGCTTCCTTGTTGAAGACGGCTTCAATTCCTTTCCAAAGATAGTCAGAATTAGTATTGTATTGACAAGAGTTTCCATAGCAGCTGAGGAATATTTAGCCATATCAGACAAGTCCTATTACTCTTAAACTTGTGTCTCTGCAGGCCTAGATGTAACATTCTTGGACTGTGATATAGATTCTTGACATTGCAGGTAGAAAGATATTGAACATGTGAATTTCTAATAGCTTCTTCATATAAAAATATTTAATAAGATTTCACATTTTAAAAAAACTAAAAAATTTAGCTTTAAGTAATTTAAGTAATTTTGATATTAACTTTTATTTAGTATTATAATTGAACTCTGTTTTCACTAAACAATTTTAAATGTTTTAGAAGAAAAATAAATTTTGAATATATATGAAGATAACTTTAAATAATCCTTACTTTCATTTTAATAAAAACATATTCAAAGCTCATTCACTTAAGCATAATCGCTTTTTCATCTTTTAGACCATAACCACCAATTGAATACAAATTATTTGAAATCTTTAAAAATGCAATTAATGAGTTTTCTGAAATAAAAATATTTTATGAGTAAATAATACTTTATGAATTAGGCATTTTTACTTAATTTTTCTAGCCAAAATTTTCTCACTCATCAATAGAAAAATAAGACATGCACAAGAAATTTACTGGAGTGCCTGGGTGGCTCAGTTGGTTAAGTGATCAGGTCTTGATCTCAGGATTGTGAGTTCAAGCTTCATGTTGTGCTCCATGTTGGGCATGAGCTTACTAAAAAAAAAAAAAAAAAAAAAAATTATATTCAACTTTTGTTCTGTTTTCTCAAGTTTTAGTTATATTAAAAGCATAGCGTTTTCATCTTTTTGTTTGTTTAATTATTATGAAGGCATTTACCAGAGGAAGTGCAATATTTTACTTGACATTAGTTCCTTTTTAGCTTTTAAATATTTGACATGTAGCATGTAGGTTTTCATTTGTACTCTCATCTTGGGCCTCACAATGGTTAGGGACAGGCCTGGAAGGATACACTACTGAAGAAACCACGTTTAAGTGAAAATATAATTTCCAGTAAAAATTAGTGGTATGAAGAAATTGAAGTCAGTCATGTGAAATGAAGTGATGGGAAGTGAAGTGATGTGATGTGATATTAGGTGATGCCGTGTGATAAAGAATGACTTTCGGGGAAGGTTACATTTTAGATAGAAAACCAGTTCCTGAAGAAAAATAAAGCTTGGGCAAAACTGAATGTCAAAAAGGAGCCATTGGAAAGAAATTCCAGTCGTGCGGGCCATGCAGCCATGGTAATTGGTCTTCACGGGGTTTCTGTGCTACAACTTTTTTGTTGTTTTTTTTGGGAAAAAGAATAGATAACATCAGATTTCAAATCCTGTGACATGGTGAGAAGTCTTCCTTTCCTCTATACCTTTCTAAGCTCATGCCCTCTCACATGTTGTAGTAACATGAAAATATGTTATTTGGGCCCAATGTTGTCAGTGGAGGTGAGGATGACAGACAGTAGGGTCACAGATCTATTGCATCACGAATAAAAGCATAGGGAGTGGGTTAAAATAGCGTGAAAATCTAGAAACAGCCAAAGTTTGGGATCACTTATAACGTCTTTTGCTGATCAAATATGTGGTGTAGGTGAGAATTTGTGCACTGTTTAAAAACTTTGTCTAAAATTCATCTAAATAAAAATAAAATAAATAAATAAAATTTAAAAAATAAAATTTACCTAAATAATTGACTTAAAGAAGATGAAAAGGGGCCATCAGTTTATAAACGATTGGGTAGGAATTATCAACCGATTGTACTGCCTTCATACTGGAAGCCTGTAGTGGTCACAGCCTAGACTCAGGAACCACACAGACGTGGATTCAGCCCCAAATGCACAGCACAGCCCCTTCCTCCCTAACCTCTCTGCACTCTCTTCTCGCTCTCTGTAAAATGGGGCTCACACAACTCATCTCCAAGTTTGGTCTAGAAGAGAGTGTTCAGAAAAGCACTCAGCACGCAGCAGGCATAATAAGCAATAAATGGTAATTTTCATATACTATTTTTAAAAGTTAACCTCTAGAAAGAAATTTAGAGAAACAAAAATCAATTTTGACAAGACTGAGTCAGATTTTCTATTTAAAGAGAAGTTAAACAAGTTCTAAATTTGTTTCCTACAAAGCTTTAGTCATTGCCATTTTTAATTTATGGTCATTATTAAAAATTTGATGGCAGTGGCTATCAAGTCAATTTTGCTAAATTAATTAAGCTAAAAACTAAGCTAAAAACCATAACACAAGTATGTACCTTAAAACACACTAGAAAATTTCCAATTTCCGATTTATTTTATCAGTTAAAGAAATGTCTTTCCCTACTTCATTCTAGCAAACTAAACAGAATATTTCTCAGTGAATTAATTATTTTTTGTTCATTAATCCACACTTCAATATGATTAACATCCCATTTAATTAACAGATTCATTATTTTATCTTTTATAAACTTTATGCTTGAAGATCCCTGTGGAATAACCATGTCCCAAGAGAAGCCAGCACAGCCTGGATGTCACTAAAACTGAGGTCGCAAAAATATTTTGAAGCCAGGATTTTTCTGAGTCAGTATGATCCTCACAGCTTTTGTCTAAATCCTCAGGAAGCATGTTTCTGATTTCATTCTTCACTTTGTCTTTAAAAATGAGCCTAATACCTTTTAGGAATGCATTCTGGATCTTCTTGTAGTGTGTTAAAACTAAAGAGTCCATACACAGATGCGATATATAAACTGTCCATCTGCTTGGAACAATTCTCACATATTTTATGAAAATGTTTCTATGTGAGAAGACAATATCCCCGTGGAAAGATAAGGTTTTGTAGTCGATTTCAAAAACAGCCATAACTCTTTCAAGTTCCTTTAAGCTACTCCCATCAAGAGTTGGAGTCTAGGGTCACCTGGGGGGCTCAGTGGTTGTGCATCTGCCTTCGGCCCAGGGCGTGACCCCGGGGTCCTGGGATCGAGTCCCAAGTCGGGCTCCCTGCAGGGAGCCTGCTTCTCCCTCTGCCTGTGTCTCTGCCTCTCTCTGTGTGTGTCTCTCATGAATAAATAAATAAAATCTTAAGAAAAAGAGAGAGAGAGAGAGTTGGAGTCTATTTCTCTGCCCCTTGGGTTAGGGATAGTATATATGTATGCACAGATATATACATACATGTACACACCTATCCGCATGGTGCAAATACTATATATGTATATGTGTATGGTCATTAACTGATATATACTATTTTGGGGTAATGGCTCCTTTATCAATTTACATAAATGTCTTGTTTTTTCTCTGCATATCTCTACATATCATTCTGCACCTCTTCCTTCTCAACATTATGTTTTGATATAAATTCTTGGTAATATCAAGGGATCTAATTTATCTTTTCCAACCACATTGTTTGGATTGCTCAACATTTTATCCACTCATTCTTCCTATTTAGAGACATTGAGAATGCTTCATTTTTGGCATTGTAACATGCAGTGATAGATATCATTGTTTGGTTTATTTTTGCACACTTAAAGGAATTTTCTCTGGGCGCAAAACCATTCTCAGAAATGGTTTTGCTTATTCAAAGGATGCAGTGGATTTCTATCCTTCATTATTGTCCAAATGTTTGGAACACTTAATACACGTTTCAATATTCATCCGAATTGTCGACACTGACTACAACGTGGAATCAGGAAAAAAATTCCCAGCTTCTCTTTCTGATAGGGTGCTGATAGGGTGCTGCTTTTGGAACTAGATTCTACTGCCTGGAATCCAGAAGACAGCTATTTAAGAAAATATAACGAGCACAGAGCATGCACTTTTCGTCAAGGAGGCAGTGGTAAAGGCAGTGTGTTTCCGGGGGCGTTGGGGTCAAAGGCAGAGTCCCGATGTGGCAAGAACATTACCAGGGCATAATCCAGTTGTTACAGCGGCTCCTTACTAGGCCAATTCTGCAGTGTTGTTTGGGGCATCGTCCCTGTAACAGGAGCCTAGCGTTATTTCTTCAGCCCTCCCAACATTTTATAAGTGTTCCTTAATAGATTCACTTCATACTTAAACATGGCAGGACTTTGTGTTCAGAAAATGAACTGGCATATAAATGCTGTGAACATTGTCAGTTTTACCAGATTTCCATCAAATTGCTCCACAAAGTTGGAACCTATCATCAGTTTATGAGAATAATCCTTCCCATGACTGCTTTAGCATTGTAGGTAGTTATAACTTAAAGCTTATGATTATAATTTTTTCAAAACTGATAAATATCATGTATTATTTTTATATCAGTTTTAATATTTCTATCAATGAGGTTGAATATGGTTTCATGTGTCTACTGGGCACTCGTATTTTCTTTTTTGTAAAGTGATTATACTCTCTACCCTTTTTCTATTGAGCAGTATATAAATTTATTGGTGATATCTTTAATATATTTTGGATTAATACATATATATTTATGTATTCTCTCCTTCTGTTTGTATGTTAACTTTGTTAATGTTACCTTTGGCAGAACAAGAGATGTTGCTTAATAAATGCATGCTGTCAAATTTGTTGAGCCTGCACCCATACTATACAGGTTGTATTACAAGAAAGGAATCCTATCCATGTCTGTGGAATATCTTTTAAGTTATTTAGTTCTTTTATTAAGTTTTTGTTTTATTTCATCAGAGTTTTGTAGTTTTCCTCACATAAATTTTGTACATGTTTTGTTAGATATTATCTAAGGGGTTTTTTTGGTGCTAATGTAAATTATATATATTTTTTAAGATTTTATTTATTTATTCATGAAAGACAGAGAGAGAGAGACAGAGACACAGGCAGAGGGAGAAGCAGACTCCCTGCAAGGAGCCCAATGCGGACCTCGATCCCACAACCCCTGGGATCACAACCTGAGCCAAAGGCAGATGCTCCACCAATGAGCCACCCAGGTATCCCATGATATTGTTTTTAATTTCAAGTTCCTCTTGTTCATTGTTGGTATATAGGAAGGAGATGGACTCTTTTATATCATCCTCTTGCTATAATTACTTATTAGTTCTGGGTGGGGGGAGGTCAGTTCTTTCAAATTTTCTACATAGTCAATCATATTATCTGTAAACAAAGGTAATTTTATACCTTTCTTCTCAATCTGCCGTCTTTTATTTATTTTTCTTGCCTTATTGCATTAGCAGGGACTTCAAGTGTGATGTTGACAAGGAATCATGAAAGGAGACATCCTTGCCTGATACCTAATCTTAGAAGAAAAACTTCAAGTTTTTCACTATTATAATGATACCTGCTGTAGATTTTCTGTAGATAACCCTTATCAAGTTGAGAAAGTTTCCTTCTAGTCTTAGTTTTACTGGGAGTTTCTATTACGAATAGATGTTCAATTTTTGTCAAATGCTCTTTCTGCACCTATTGGTGTGATCATGGTATTTTTCTTTTTTAATCTGCTGATATAATGAGCAATACTCATTGATTTTTTCATGTTAAACTGTTTTTTTTTCAAAGAAAGTCTGAAAGTGGTAAACTTTTTAAGTTTTACTTGACTATATAAAGTGTTTTTACACTCTCAAATAAGTAATAGGTTTTCAGATAAATAATTTTAGAAGTAAAGATATTTTCATTTGGTATCTGAAAAATATCTCATCGTGCTCTTGCATCAGTGTTGCTGAAGAGAATTCTAAAGACTAACTTATTAGTGTTTCTTTATACAGACAGAGTACATGTCTATAATGTGAATGGCATTGCCTTAACTGGGGTGATCCTTTCAGTTCATCACCTAAAAGGCAACAAACAAAACTGTAATATATAAGCAAAAGTCAAAATGGCAACCAAAGTTTCATAAAAAAGAAAATAGACTCAGATGAAAGGAGCCTCTATGTTCCTCACATTTCCCCATTTTTCCTAACTAGAACTTATCTACAAGATAAGAGTAGAACATCCCTGGATGACCTCCAGGGAGGAAACAAACAGGATCTGGGAATTTGTGATACTGCTCTATGAGCACTGGACTATCTAATTTTTCCGGGTTGCTCTCTTTCACTGATTTACATGCAGCCAAATTCGATTTTTAGCCCTGTCTGCTCTACTCCCAGCTGTTCCAAGCTCCCAGTTGTGCACCACACTTCAGTCTTCTGAGTGAGAAAAGAAAGAAGTAAGTGTCTTTGGCAACACCCTGCACTGCTGGGAGGGCTGGGCACACATGAGCTCTCACCTAGGGAGAATCACTGGCTGAGAAGGTGTCTCTGGGCACTGAGCTGTGCCACCTGAAGGAAAGGGTAATGCAGGTAAAGTAAAACTGTTCCTCTTACCCTCTTCAGAGAATCTAATCTTGTATGTTTTTGCTCCAGTGGTGTGCTGGAACTTCTTTATTGGACTCCTCAACTTCAAGAAGGGGTCTCTCATCAATGAGTGATTGTCTAAACTGATGTTCTATGGGGGGAATACAGCAAAAAACTCATCCAGCCATGTTGATGACATCGTTCCTGATAATTCCAATTTTTTTTTTAAATAGCACTTCAACAAGATTCTTTATATTTTCTCTTCTGGAGCTTTTAATAAACATATCTATGTACCTCTTGTTCATTTTCTCCTTGATTTTTTTATTTTGTGTATACTTCCATTTTATCCCTTTGTCCCACATTTTAGGTTGATTCGATAGACCAGGGTACTGATTGATTCTTTTGCACCCTCAATTTTGCTATTTAGACTCATTGATTTAAAAATCCATTGAAATTTATACTTCCCAAATCTCTATAAGTTGTTTCTACAATAAAATTTATCATTTATGTCTCTGAAGTTAATACAATTTAAATTTAAAGATCTTTTCTAGTGATTAGGTAAATTTATTTCCTCAGGTGTAAGTTCTTTAGTTTGTTATCTCCCACGACATTGGCATTACACAGATTTCTGGCAATTTCAATTTCTGATCTCATCTGCTCAATATATTACTAACTATGTGGGAAGTACCCTCTACTGACATAGCCTGCTTCTTACATGAGACAAATTAGCTGCTGAGTTTTGTTCTATAGCTACTGTGACCACTGTATGCCCAGTACACTGGCAGCTGATCTTCTAGGCTTATATACTGCCCACTTTTCCATTCAAATGTAAGCCAGTTGGAAGCCCCCACCCCACATTTTTATTTAAAGAACACCTACTACTTAAACAAGAACAATTATTTCATAATTTCTGCCCAAAGGAATTGGGAGGGTGTCTAGAAAATCGATCTCCCTGGTTGATACTGCCTAATTGCCTCGGTCAACTGCATTCTTGCTAGGTGCTTCTATCACATGGGGCTCCCTCAATGCTGCTTCTGTGAAAAATAAATTAAAAGGTAATTTTCTCTTTAAGCAACCTCATGTATCTCAGGATTCTCTCTTCAATCTGATTTTGGCCACCTTCATCAGGTATTTTCCATAATTTCTCATCTTTGAGACTCTTTCACTGCCTTTAGCACTGAAGAGGAATGCAGAATAAATGTGATCTTCATTTTTGAAACTCTATTGGACAATCATATTATTAAATGTCTCATTTTTCTCTTCTTTAAAATGAAAATGATATTATGTAAAAGTTGTAACATACCTTGACACATAATAAATGTTTGCAATAGTGATGGTGATGATCTTTTGGTAAACAAGGAATTGTGAATGTAAAATTAAAAAATTAAATATTGGTTTCCAAACTTCTATGTGAAATACTGAGTTTTGGGGGTACTTCAATTTGTTTGCATCTTTAAAATTCTATGCAGTATATAAGAATTATTTTTGTAATTAAGGAAAAGTAAAAAAATCTATAAAAATGTATTTAAGCTACATTTGTTTGAATTCAAAAGACTTTTACATTCCATTTGCTATGTCAGTTTGCTCTATAGACATTTTTATTAGCAAGAAAATTTGTGATTCTTCCGCCTTATAATATGCTATGTTTTGTGCACAATTTCATAAGTATAATAATTTTTAAATACAGAAATTTGCATGAATGTCATGGCCATGATAAAATTATAACTCATAGTCTGTAAATCATAGCCATGCTTTTTATACACTCCTCAAAATTCAGCTTAACCATGACCTATTCTAGATCTTCTTAATAGCCTTTGGATCCTTTCAAACATTTTCTTTAATAGATTATGACTTAAAAATTTATTCCTGTAACTTCTACCTCCACAAGATCCTGAGTTACTAGAAGACAAGAAGCATCTTACTCACATTGACACGCCTATTTCTTCCACAAGTATTCCAAAACTGTGCTTAAAAACAAATATATATTTATATTATATTATATTATATTATTATATTTATATTATATATATTTGCTACAATGAACTGAACTTCAGAAGGTAAAAGATGACCACTAAATTTGAGTGAAAAAATGTATATTTAATATATACACATTTATATATTTTATATATATATAGTTTACTTTCACTTGGGTCTAAAAACTGATCAGAGTAACAAATCAAGACTTTCTTTCATGAGAAAATAACTTCTCACACCTCTCCCTCCACTATTGTAGAATCTGTAGTCATTGTACGTGTTGACCATTATGAAGATATGGCATAGAATTTGATCTCATGTTTATCTTTGCTGGAAGATAAAATCCTGCTTTCAAACAAATTGCTTGAAAATGAAAAATATTGAAATAAAAATGATGTAAAAAATCATGATTCCTTATAAATGTATATACTATTGGGATAAATGTAAAGCTATTTGAGGCATAAAGTAAGCTCACCAATTTCATAAGCTCACATTAATTCCCCTGTGGCATTAGCTTCATCTCACAGATATTTATTAACACTTGAGTGATTAGCAATATCTATAAGCCTCAGGTCCTTTTATATAACCTGGGCTAGTTTTTGAAGCAAATGGTATAACAGTACTACCAACAGAATATCTGAGAGAAACACTTTTCCAATCAATCAACAATGATAGAAACAAGAAAACAGGCACAGGAACTGTAGTCTAATTGCCTTGTTTTGATAGCTTATACAAATCCCAGGTATCCAGATTCAGGCCCAGAAAGTGTACTTTTGAAGACGAATTGGCAAAGGAACATTTTAATGATAGTCTCTAAATTCTGCTGTTACCCATACTAATGTAATCACATTTGTATTTTCCATTTGTTGAATCTGATGGGTTTAATCCTGATCAAGGAGTAGTTGCATGGTAAGAGGAAAAACTTGAAGACCACATCCATACAGATAGCTTCACATCATAAAATTAAAAGGGAAGTTGGACTCCATTTTGTCCTGGCCATCAATAAATGTATCTCCTCTCTAACGCCCTGGGAAGTCCGTCAATCAGCCTTCAAGGGATCAAGGCTTGCGTCCATTGAAAGCAATGCAATCATTTATTGAGAATTCTTAAATTGTTAAATCTTCCTTTTATAAGTCAAAATCTGCCATCTTATCAATTCTATCTATTGGCATTGCTTCTTTAGGAACCTCTGAGTCTACTCTTACTTTTTTTGTGTTAAAGCTCCTATTTTTAAAAATAGCTCTCATATAGCCTTTTCTGTTCTCTTCTTTCAGAACCATACTTTTTAAACTATGGCTTTTAGACAATTAATCAATCTGCATCACCTCATATATTTTGGACATACAAACTTCCACACAATTTATCTGTGGCTTGGATGAAATGTAAATCTGTTCAAAACTACAATTTTTAAATCAAATAAGGAACAAAAAAAATCCATTATGTAAGCTCATGATTATTGGATTTTTTACTATAATTTAAAATATTTCACGAAGAGGACATTGCAATTTCACATCTACAATCTTTAGAAAGTTGATTTCTTAATATGTGGAAAATCAAAATAGCTAACTAACTTTGGCTATAACCCAAGGCTTACAATATATCATTTTTATAGAATCTTAAAGTATAAATGGCATATTAAATTCTCTATTTCTCCATTTTTCTCTCTTTCTTTTGGTAAAACTAAAAAAAAATTGAAATAGACTTATTGATTATTTTCAAGCTAGGTTCTTAAGTATGAATACGTTGAGAGTAAACCGAAGGTATGCTTTAATAGCATATACCACTCTTCACCTTCGCTAAAACAAATTCTTTATAAAAAAAAAATTCTTTCTAGGGCAGCCTGGGTGGCTCAGCAGTTTAGCACCGCCTTCGGCCCAGGGCATGATCCTGGGGACCTGGGATCAAGTCCCACGTCAGGCTCCCTGCATGGAGCCTGCTTCTCCCTCGGCCTGTGTCTCTGCCTCTCTCTCTGTCTCTGTGTCTCTCATGAATAAATAAATTAAATATTAAATAATAATAATAATAATAATTTTAAAAATTCTTTTAGCCATAGTAAACAAAGTTAGTTATCAAGAGCTCTGTCTTTGCAAATGTTTTCTCCTCGCTCCTTTGCTGAGCAGACACCCAGTTTTCACAGGGCTCTCTGCCCTCTTT
This sequence comes from Vulpes vulpes, assembly GCF_048418805.1. Lineage (NCBI taxonomy): Eukaryota > Metazoa > Chordata > Mammalia > Carnivora > Canidae > Vulpes > Vulpes vulpes. The sequence continues at coordinate 199,957,869 of NC_132780.1, forward strand.
CCCCTCAACAAAACCCAGTCTCAACACAAAGCATCATACTCTCTGTGCTGGGATGCATGTTACTGATAAAGTTGACCGTGACCCTTCTGGTCCCTGGGCATTTTGTATGCACATTAAATATTGAATAGTCCTACCCTAGACTCCTTTTCTAACTCCAGTTACTTGTAGTCTCTCTGGTCTTTTCCTTGACAGTACGTCTGAGTAAAATGTCCTTTTTTTTTTTTTTTTTTTTGATGTTTTACTTAGTAGAAGTATTCTTCTATTACCCTAGCAATCTTCTACCTATGTATATCATTGCTCTCCTACATTTCCCCATCAGATGTTTTGATAAAGTTATTCTATACAGGATGTTCCCACAAAGCTTTAAACTCTGACCTCTTTAATTCTCGTCACCCAAACACAAAAAGTTAATTACAAAATCTCACGTAACTTTGAAGGCCTTGACCTTCCTCTTACTGTGCTCATTCTGTTGTAGCAGACAGAGCTGGTTGTCCAACTAGTATCCTTTTCCTGATCCCTCCTTGATGACAGAAATCTGATTCATAAAGAAATCTAGCCCCTTTCAAAGAAAGGTGACACCATGCCCAAATTTGGCAGCAGCTTAGTTCATCTAAGCTCATCTGGTGGTTCTACCTGTCTCTTAGAGAAGCATTGACCTATGACCCAATTCTGGCCAAAGAGAAGTCTGCGGATCCAAGAATCATTTTCCTTACTCATTATGAAATGTCTCATTGCCCACAGATATTGACGTTTTGTGATTTTAAACATGGAAGCACTACAATGATCTTGGAACCAAGGGAGTGCCAGACTCTCAGAAGTGAAGTTAATAGAGTAAAGCTATAAAGGGAGGCAGAACCATGTGGGCTCTTGATGCCAAAACTTTCTTCAGGTGAATCATTTTAGAAAGTGTTTTGACATCGTATAGGCCCTTATCACACCTTGAACTATACTATAGTTTTCTGTATAACTTTCTTCGGTCCCGTAGTAGATGATAAGCTCTTTGAGAACAGTATCTGGATTGTTCTGACTTTTGTATACCCTTTTGGTTTACAATACAATGTCTTACACATAGTAGAGTCTCAGCAAATGCTTGTTGATTAAATAAATGAGTCTTCCTCTGCTTCAGAGCGCACCATCTCAGCACACAGAAAGCTTTTCTGGAATTTCCTTAATTTTAAGATTTCAATATTTAAATAGTAAATAATATGATGGACTATCCCTTTGACTAGAGCTCTACTTTAAGAAAAAATAGTAGGTAAAGCACTCAGTTTCAATACTAAAGACAAAATAATCTGAGGTATCATTTTTAATTATGAAATATAACCAAGAAGACATGAAAGTATTATATTTCATTATATCTCAGGGCCAAGGGAAGGCTGGGAAGGACTGCTAGAGTATATGGGGAATTTCCCACGATGAAAAAATTCAAATCTGCAAATAACTCATTCATGGTACATGGAAAACATGTAACATTTCATAATATTCCCATTGTGTCCTTTTCTACGACCAGCCCATGGTTATAGCTACAACACCAAACCATGAAATCACACATCTAAGAAAGGACAGCGAGAAATTTTTCCCCGTCACCCTTGGCAAATTTCATTAATCTACTCAAAGTCATGTGCATATTTGAGATAACATCCTCTGTAAGTCCCAATGCTTCAGAAGCATTCACTTTGGTAATTTACATCTAATTAAATAATTATTAAATTTAATGCTGGGTTTAGAAACACTGCCAGGTAACAATATCTACGTTTTCCTAAAGCATTACTTTTGTTCCTCAGGAATGAAAAACTACTGATAAAAATCTCACTGTGCACTTTCCCCAGGAAGCCACATGAGCATTTGGTTGGCTATGAGGAGAGCCGTTTGAGTGTTTTTAAGTCTCTCAATGTTTGGGGCCACCTGTCAGCCAATCCCAATTAGAAGCACTGCCTGATTAAACTGCTCTCTCTAGAACCATTCGGACAACTTCATTAGTGCTTCCGTTTATGGTAGTAGAGCGAGCCATGCTGCAAAAAGTCCTGACAGCTTAGAGAGAGCCCATTTGGGCACCTAGGACATAAGACTCAAAATCGTACACAGTCGCAAAGTTTTGATTGCATGAATTATACATGAGGGGTGACCAGACATTTGTGTTCAGTGATGTTGGCCAATCAGCACAGGTGCAGGAAAGAAAGCAAATTGGGGAAGAGGAAGATCGTAATTCTCAGAAAAGCACTTTTTTGTTTGTTTGGGTTTTTTTGGGGTTTTTTTGTTTTGTTTTGTTTTGTTTTGTTTTGTTTTGTTTTGTTTTTTTGGCTCTACCAAGTTAATGCATGCCATTGTAAATCTTGTGGCCAAGTGCATTACACCACTTCTGAAAATGTCTCGGGTAGACTAGCAATTAGAATAAAGAGGTAGAGGAAAGTACGAGAGGAGAGAGAAGTGCACATGGCTCTGCCTCCGAATTGCGGCCCACGTCAAGGAGTTCCATGTAGTGAACACATGCAGAGCCCGGAAGGCTGGCCCTGTCACTGGCTGTAGACAAGTCTTCTCTTTGCACCAATTATCCCTCTATTCTGTTAATAATTAACTTTGTGAACGCACGGGGTCCTGCTTCCTCTTCTTGCTTCCACGTTAGTTAGCTATGAAGAATTCCAAATGTTTAGGGGAGAAAGCAGCAACAATCTTGTACCTGATCCAGATGGTTTATAGATTATCTTTGGTGATACAAAGGAAGAGTGGGGGTTAGTATTATTTAAAAACTCCACCACTACTATGTGCATTTGTGTTTTTAAATATAAAACTTAATGGGGCTGAGAAATCGATTTTGATAAGATGCTTAGCACACGTCGTAAAGAAAAGGAATCATAACAACAACAAGAAAGAGTTTTTCTTCTCTCAGTTCTCCTGTCTTTTGTTTGCTTAGGGATAGATGAAATGCTGTTTCTCTTTCTGCCCTTTCATTATTTAAGAGTAGCTTTGATATCGATTCCAATCCAATATTTTCTGGATTAAGAAGCACATTGCGTGAGACCGTAAGATAATTGACATCTACTCTAAAAACACAAAACATCTTCTTACCAACTGGGGCAGCAATGAGGCTGTTCGCAGAGAGAAGAATGTTTCAGGGTCACCATCAAGCAAACATGCCAGGCTGCTGGCTTATGGACAGAGGAAGCAGAGGAGGCGAGCAGGGGAAAATTGTATATTTGTCAGGATTGACAGTTTGCTTTATAGTGGACCCACCTCCTCTTTAAAGTAATTCCCATTCAGTTTATGGTAGATTGGTATACAATGAGGTCAGGCACAGCAAATCAATTCTGATATGATTGCATTTTAGCCATAGTCATATTTCTCCTGGAAATCTTGCCAGAATCAGCTATTCATTTCATAGGAACATTGATTTCCCTACCCCTCCGCACTTACTCTATTCCATCTTCCATTCATCAGGGCTTCCTTCGCCTTTAAGGAAAATTTTGTGGGTCCCAAACAATCCTCCCAGGGGGTCACCATAATGTATGGAACATAGTAAATCCTTCTCATCAGGTGGAAGCACAGATAAAATTCCATTTCAACAAACGTCATTTTAAAAAGTTCCTAATAAAGCGATTTTTGTGTGCCAGTGCATTGCCCGTGGTAACAATATTTTATTCCCATGTTGTGACTCTATCTATATCATAGAGAAATACTTTCTCTCTCTGGTTAACATTGCTCCCCAAGCCCTCTTCCCATTTCAGCCAGCACAGCCCTTCTAGATAGCACTTGATGGCGGACCACTGCCTGACAATGAGGAAACACAGAGAGAACCTTAGGCTGAGGCCGCTTATGCCTCCTCTGATTTCTCTCCTTGGATTCAAAATTTTGCCTGTTCTCACCTCGGTTACTTATTATTCTATTAAAGTGTGTTTTCTGGAATCCTTCACCTGATTACTATATCCCAGCCTCAATACCACCATGACTCTACATATTTGGGCATGTTTCTCACATCCGTATCTTCAGATGGTCAGATCTCAGGAATGGAAAGTCCAATCAAACATAGCCCTCAGTTCGAATCATATTAGCATCAATCTGTGCTGGGCTCTTCTTTTACTAATTTATTTTTCTATCTAAATCCTATCTCAATCTTCCCCATCGCCTGCAATGTGTTTGGCATATGTTCTTGATTTTGTGTGTATCTTTGAAAGACACACACACACACACACACACACAAACACCTTTATTTAATTGCTTTGCCCACTGCAGGATGTTCTTTATTGGTTACTTATCCTAAAGTGTATGGTTCATTTTGTCCTAACGATATCTTGATATTAGCCCATGTAACTACTGCTGCGATTAATGCATTTTCACCTTGCACGTGAAGTAATGGCCAAGTAAAGAAGAGAAAAATAAATAGATCTAAAATCTTGCCCTACTCAGTCTTCCTGTCCTCAGACTTAGCTCCCTTCTACTCTGAGCTATTATCCCTTCCTTTCCTTTCCCTCAAACACCAAAATCCATCCACATTCTGTTATTTTTAAAAGGTCTTGCAGTTTATTTTTAGGTTGAAAAATCCATCACATGGACATCTGTGGGGTCCCAAGGCTAGAGCCCGGAGTTCATGTTTATTCACCTTCCTGGTAGTACTTGCCATCGTTGTATTTTTCTTATGCTTCGCCTTGTGTTGGTAGATTTGGTCATTGTTTAGCAGACATTCACTCATTCCCTTCACAAATTGGTCTCCATGAGAAGAAAATCCTCCCAGTCCTCTTGATGTTGGGTTCGGCCACGTTACTTCCTTTGTGCAAGGGCATATTAGGGTGCGTGGCAGGACTTAAAATATGCAAATGCCTTTAGGCAAGCATTCCTGGGCTCCGGTATTCTGACATGAGAGGAGCGTCCCCTACATTGCTTCCACCTCTTTCAGACTTAGCTCCAGAACGAACAGACTTGAGCAGACTCTGATCCCAGAGCAGCCATCCCCACAGTCTAAAGCAGAAATCCTCTAGCTGAGTAACAGATGTATGAATAAGAAACATGCTTAGTTCTGTGTGCCACAGAGACTCTATGGTGGCTTTTTGTGCAACAAAAACCGATTGACACAGAATTGGACCTAGAAGTATGGTTCTGTCATGATTAAAATATATGGCGGTGACTTTGGGAACTTGCAGGATGGTAAGGAAATTGTCGAGTGCAGTGGAGAAATAAATGATATAAGTAATGTAGTGTCAAAACATTTGGTAAAATTGCTTCCAGGAGTAAAACGTATGTACAAAATTGGTAGTGCTGAGCTGGGCAATGTTGAGGCGATATCCTGAAAGTGTAAACCGATTGTGGGGCACCCAGGTGGCTCAGTCAGTTAAGACTTGGACTCTTGATTTCAGCTCAGATCATGCTCTCAGAGTCGTGGGATCAGACCCCACATCAGGGTCCACAGAGCAAGGAGTCTACTTGAGAGGCTCTCTTGCCCTCTTCTTCTGCCCCTCGCCCCCCATGCATGCACACGCTCTCTCTCCCTCTCTCTCAAATAAATAAATAAATAAATAAATAAATAAATAATAAGTGTAATTACTGGTTGTAATAATTACTGAATGTAATTAAGTACATTAGTATGATGGTGAACTTTATGTGTCAAATTGACTAGGCTAAGGGTTGTCCATACAGCTGGTAAAACATTATTTCTGGATGTGTCTGTGAAGGTGCTTTTGGAAGAGATTAGCATTTGATTCTGTAGACTGAATAAAGGGATCTACCCTCACCAATATGGGTGAGGGCATCATCCAAACAGTTGAGGGCCTGAACAAAACAAACAGGTGAAGGAAGGGAGAATTTTGTCTCTTTTTGAGATAAGTGTCTATTTTTTTCCTATCCTTGGGCATAAGAGCTCCTGGTTCTCACACTTTTGGACTCTGGGACTTACACCCTTGGCTTTCCTGGTTCCCAGATAGTTGGATCCAGACCAAATTGTACCACAGCTTTCCTAGTAGTCCTGCTTGTAGACGGCACATTGTGGAACTTCTTAGCTTCTATAACATGAACAAATTCCTATAGTGAAACTCTTCTTCTAAAATAAATAAATAAATAAATAAATAAATAAATAAATAAATAAATCTCTTCTTCTATATATCTACATATATCTTATTGGTTCTGTCACTTGGAAAGCCCTGACTCATCAATTAGATAAGACACTGTAAGAAAAAGATGAGGTCAGAAAGGCAATGATCTGTTGGCAAGAAGAGTTCAGGGGAAATAGAGACAGCCCAGACTTCAGAGTGGAAGTGAAACTGTTCCTAAGCCAAAGATTAAGCCAAGAGTGTGTCTGTAACACTTCTTTAAGACCCCTGAGAAAATTAAAAGTGATTTGAGTAGATTCCTTGAACTGGACCAAGGGACTTTTAGAAAGCTTGGTGTTAGGGTTCAGCAAAATCAAAATTACCCACACAACAGGTAAGTAGATTCAGAAAGAAAGACAAGTCTGGAAAAGAACTGTAGGTATAGCTTTGGGCAATTAAGATTGTCTAGAAAAAAAAAATGCACAGAATATGTACAACATTTTTGAGAGATCTATATTAACAAAAATACAAGCAGTTCATAGTGAAAGAAACTGAGATGATATGATTTATAACAAGAAAACTATTGGGTATTCCTGGGTGGCGCCTTCAGCCCAGGGTGTGATCCTGGAGTCCCATGATCACGTCCCACATTGGGCTCCCTGCAGGGAGCCTGCTCCTCCCTCTGCCTGTGTCTCTGCCTCTCTCTGTGTGTCTCTCGTGAATAATTAAATAAAATCTTTTTAAAAAGAAAGAAAACTATCTCCCAAATTTCTAGATGCATAAGGAGGCTAAAAGTTATTAATCAACCAATGAAAAACATATTTTCCAATGGTTTCTTTAAAAATGACCAAGGGGAATGATGAAAAATGAAGCACTGCCCGAAAGGTGGATCTACGAACTGCAGAAAACTATAGACTTGGGGATCCCTGGGTGGCTCAGAGGTTTAGCACCTGCCTTTGGCCCAGGGCCTGATCCTGGAGTCCTGGGATCAAGTCCCACGTCGGGCTCCCGGCATGGAGCCTGCTTCTCCCTACTCCTGTGTCTCTGCCTCTCTCTCTCTCTCTCTCTATGTCTATCATGAATAAATAAATCTTAAAAAAAAAAAAAAACTAAAGACTGGAGAGTCACTCCTAGGAAGAGGATTGGAGCCTTATCAAGGAACCTTCCTTAGTACTACTGGAGGAGGAGCTGGTGATGTGAAACCAGCCAAATTTAAAATTTTTTATGACTCAGTAAATGCTAGGTGCTCTCTTTTTTGGATGGGATTGTTAGATGTAGTTGTCTTGGGGCACCTGTTTGGCTCAGGGGGTTAAGCGTCCTACTCTTGGTTTCTGCTCAGGTCATGTTCTCAGGGTTGTGAGATTGAGCCCCATGTCAGACTCTGAGTTGACCACAGTCTGCTTCTCTCCATCTCCCTCACCTTCTGCCCTTCCCCCTGCTCACGGGTGTGTGCACTCTCTCTTTCCCTCCCTCTCTGAAATAAATAAATAAATCTTTTTTAAAAATGTAGTTGTCCCTGTTCTACTGTTTTATCCTGAGTGTACAGGGAGTGAATAATTTTTCTTTTAGTTCATTGGTTTATGGTTAAAGAGCAGTAAAATTTAGGCCCAAGGTAAATTACAAGATCCTAGATGTTGAGCTTGATGCCATGATTGAATGAGACATTTTAATGAGAATTTTACTATATTTTCCTTAAGAAAATTGTAATGAGGAAAGAAAGCAGATACCTGTGAACAAGAGGGCACACTGGAAATTGTATTGCTTTCAGCATAAATTAATTCCTACCACTCTCCTTGCCATGGGAAGAGTGCGTTTATTCATCTAATTGATGTTGGTTTAGAGACACATCACTGTTTTGGACAATGGGATGCTAATGGATATGATGAAAGCAAGGTTTGACATATGCATCGATGATTACACTCTAGAGATCACTATGGGAAGAGTTTCCTCTGGGTATTGCTGGTATTGCTCTTTCATCTGGACTCCAGAATAAAGACACATGGAAGAAAACTGAAGCCCATTTGTAATCAACCTAAATCCAGAGTCTGAAACACAGCTGCCCTGGCGGAACTATGTATCCACAGCTATAAGCAAATCCATGCATATGAGTAGCAAGTAGATGAACCAGGAATAAATGCTTATTGTTGTATCTACTGAGATTTTGCGGTTGTTTATTATGCAGAGAAACCTAACTCATTTGCCTTGCCTCTACAGAGTCCAGACTTGCCTCACTTTCCTCTTCCAAATATTTCTTTGATGATTCTTGTGCTAATGACAGACAGTACTAGTTTGATGGTAAAATATATCTGGTCTCTGACAATTCAGTAGCTCCTATCTACTGAAGGACTTTGCTATTTTCACTGTACAAGAGGGAGAAAAAAATCCATTTAACTGTGGAGCATTTCATATACATTTGGCTTAACATAATACAATTATCCTTCAACTTTCTAACCTTCTCTGTCTAAAAAGAAAAAAGAAAAGAAAAGAAAACAAGCCTCTAAGAAAATCATTAATTTTCTGCACGAAATATATTTTGACAATATAGTATGTGAAATATGTATGAAGAAATGCCTCCCAACTTCATCCATGGCTTATTACATGGAAAACAGTAAAAAATATCTGTCATGTAAATTATATAATTTTTATAAATTAATATATTTGTGTTATATAACTATAGGCAAATACAAAATGATATAGGTAATTTTCAGTGAATGTGCACTCTAATATATTCACAATGTATTTTCTCCCTGAAAATTTATCAGTGTCATAGGTCACAATTACATACATATATGAAACTCCAAGTCAATTATTTAGCAATATCTTTTTTTCTAAGCACCATGGTTTTGTAGACTATGAATACATTATCTGCATGGGGAAAAAAAGCTTTTAGCTCTCAGGAAGGAATATGACCCTTTCATGCAAATTTTTCTGTCTCTATAAACACCACCAAAAAATAAAAAGTAGTCAATTGTCTAAATGTTTTCAAATTTCTGAACACTTTACTAGGAAATGTTTACTTTTGCAATTGTGTGGATTAGAGTCATGTACCTAGAGATGCAGTGATTCATCAGTTACAGACCTTTCCTCCTGACACGGTGATTGACAGATGGTAACTTTTGTCTGTTGGCATTTTCACACAGCTAAAGCAGAAACTCTGGGGCTATTACATTTTAAGACATTAATATCTATTTTATTGTTGATAATTGAGTAATTATCCATATGCTATAAAATGAATTGTGTCCCCGCCAATATTCATGTTTAAACCCTAACCCTCAATGCATAATATTTGGAAATAGGGCTTTTAGGAGGTAATTATAATTAAATAAGGTCATAACAGTGGGTCCTAATCTGATAGGATTGATAATTTTGTAAGAGGACAAGGAGAAAGGAAGGGGTGTGTGTGTGTGTGTGTGTGTGTGTGTGTGTGTGTGTGTGTACAACAAAGAAAGCCATTTGAGAACACAGTGAGAAAGCAGCTATCTGCAACCCAAGGAGAGGCTTAACTTTCTAGTTTTCAAAACTGTGAGAAAATCCATCTCTGCTATTTAATCTACTATGTTTGTTGTTGTTGTTGTTGTTGTTGTTATGACAGCCCAAGCTAATAGATTATACAAGTCAATTACCATATTAAATTTAAAAAATAGTTTACTATACTTAATACAAATAGTTGGTATAAAAGCACAGGAATTCCCTCTAAAAGATACCACTTAAGAAAAAGTCATGTTAAAAATCTAAGTTTCTAAAAGATGACAGTTCCTTGGATTATTATATATAATCATTTACAAACATTCAGAAATGACAAAGCCTAAGAAAACAAGCTTGATAATATTTGCCTTGCAAGAAAGTGCCATAACTAAAGATTAGAAATACTGTGACCTAGTACTTTATATTCATATTACAGGAAGCAGCAACATATTTGCCCAAAGTGTCAAATTTTTTGAACCTACAAAATATATATTTGAACTAGGATATTAGTTGACACAATTTCTTGCCTTTGAGTTTGGCTAAGTCATAAGTCAAGAAGTACTTTGAAGTGTTTACTGTGAGTCGGCATCATTCCAAGCACTAGGGTTCAGCAGTGAATAAGATAGGCAAGGTCTCTGCTCTCTTGGTATCTATATTCTAGTGGGTTCCTGGAGATAAAAGTAATCAATGAGAGTCAGAGTGTACTAGGATATGACATTAGAGACTCTAGTCCTCTCCTTTCTCGGAAACATCAAATGTATAACTACACATGAAGCAATTCCCTCTGAAAGAGATCCAGAAACTGGCTGAGTGACTTCTACATATCAGGAAAATTAGAAAATACCCACATCAAAACAGTCAGGAGGGAACCCTGTCTTCTAGCTTCTCCCTGAGGAGCAAAGGATTTATACATATTACCCTAGCTTTTAAGTTCCCACCAGAGGGATAGACCTCCAAAATAGCTCTAAAAGCAAAAGGGCTTTGTATCCAGAAGACTCACAAGACTATAGCAAACAAAGAAGCAATTCTTGACAAGTACATGTCAATGTGACTATTGCTCGAGGGTTCAGCACAGAGGGAATAGGCAAAAACATCCATCTTTTAGGTATTCACACACACACACACACACACACACACACACGAAAGTTTATCTTCATACTTTAAAAGCTCTGCCTGAGGACTAGACTTCTTTTTTTTTTTTTTAAGATTTTATTTATTTATTTCAGAGAGAGAACAGAAGCACAAGTGGGGGTGGGGGGTAAGAAGCAGACTCCCCTCTGAGTAGAGAGCCTGATGTGTGGCTCCATCCCAGGACCCTGGGATCGTGACCTGAGCTGAAGGCAGACACTTAACAAACTGAGCCACCAGGTGCCCCAGAGGGCCAGATATCTAATTTAGTAGGCACTGGTGAATGGCTACCATCCTCCCCAGATATTAGGGAAGCTGGGCTTTTTTGGGATTTGACACAAAAAACAAAGGAAGCAAAAGCAAAAAGCAAAAAAACAAAGGAAGCACAAGCAAGTAGGAATACATTAATCTAAAAAGCTTCTGCACAACAAAGGAAATCATCAATGAAATGAAGACAAACTACAGAATAAGAGAAAATATTTCATAAAGAGTTAATATACAAAATATACAAGGAACTCACACAACTCAATAGCATTAAAACAAATAGCCCACATAAAAAAATGTGCAGAGACCTGGGTAAAGATTTTTTTCAAAGAAGACACATAAACAGCAAATAGGCATATGAAAAGGTGCTCAACATCACTAATCACAAAGGAAATGCAAGTCAAAGCCACATCTGTTAGAATGGTCAGAAAGGCAGTAGGCAGCATATACTGGTGAGGATGTGGTTAAAAGAAAATGCTTGTGTACTGTTGGTACCAATGGAAATTGGTACACTATGGAAAAACAGCATGGTGGTTTGTCAAGAAACTAAAATTAGAACTGCCACATGATCCACAATCTGGCTTCTGGGTATACATCTAAAGGAAATGAAATTATTGTCTCAAAGAGGTATCTGTACTCCCATTTTTGTTGCAGTAATATTCACAATAGCCAAGGTATGGAAATATCCATGATATCCATCAATGAATGAATATTTAAAGACAATATGGTGTGTGTATATATGTCTGTCTATGTATGTAGGTCGAGGTATATGCTTGTATGTATGTGGATATGGATATGGACTATATATATTCCACACACAATGGAATTTTATTCAGCCATAAGAAAAAAGGAAATCTTGTCATTCTTGACAACATGGATAAATTTGCAAGGCAGCATGCTAAGTGAAATAATCTAGGTAGAGGAAGAAAAATACTGATATCACTTACATGTAGAATCTAAGAAAAAGTCAAAGTCACAGAAAATAGAGATTAGAATAGTCATCATCAGGGACTGGAAGGTGAAGGAAATAGGAAGAGGCTAGTAGAGGATAAATCTCTCAGTTATTACATGAACATATTCTGAAGATCTAATGTAAAATAACCATGTTATTTTAGTTAATAGTACTGTATTATATATTTGAAATTGCTAAAGGATTAGAACTTGTGTTCTCACGAGAGAGAAAGAAGAAAGAAAGAAGAAAGAAAAGAAGGAAGATGAAAGAAAAAGAAAGAGAAGAAAGGAAAGAAGAAAGAAAAAAAGAAAAAAGAAAGAAAGAAGAAAGAAAGGAAGAAGAAAGAAGAAAAAAAGAAAGAAAGAAAGAAAGAAAGAAAGAAAGAAAGAAGAAAGAAAGAAAGAAAGAAAGAAAGAAAGAAAGAAAGAAAGAAAGAGGAGAAAGATGAAAAGGTGTGTGTGGGGGTTAAGATGGTGAAATAGTAGGTGGTTCCTATTCTTACCTTGGCCTTTGCACACAGCTAGATAAATATCAAATCATTCTGCACACCCAAGCAATCGATCTGAGTACTGGGAGAACAAATTGTGCAAGCAGAGGGAGAGAAGAGGCCACATCATGGAAGATAGGAGGTGTAGAGATGTGATATTTGAGGGAGAAAAGGACTGCAGGTGCTGTGGAGGGGAAGGAACCCTCATCACGGAGAGAAGAGAGAAAAAGAGAGAGAGAGAGAGAGAGAGAGAGAGAGAGAGCAGTGCACAGGGGAATCGCAAAAGATAAACACTTCCCCAAAACCATTGACTGGGAAAGTGAGAGGGGCTGAATATCTCGAGTTTCTATTACCAGTGGATCTCAAAGACCGGAATTTTAGAAGTCCACACCATGGCCAGGGTGAAGCTCAGTGGGTTCTTGGGGGCTCCTGTGTAGAAGAAGGGCAGAAACCCGGAAGAGGACAGCATGGTGTGAGGATCTCCTGGGATGCACTGGGAGAGATGTTTCCCCCTTCTTGGAGTGCATCTGGAACAGGTAGCTTTGCCTCTCAGGAGACAAAAGAGCTAGAGGGCAGCATTGTGCCTGTCTGCCCCTTAAGCATAAGGATAGAGACGCTTGCTGAGGGAGGCTAACCTGGACTCAGGCTTTTAGTTGGGCTTTAAATTCCAATCTCCTGTGTGTTCGTGTGACTACCTTTCTGGGACACATCAGCACTAGCCACAGTGCAATAAGACCCTTCCCCAGAGGACCAGTGTGAGTCCAAACCACACCAGTTTCCTAAAGTTTAGAGATCTGAAACTCAGCCAGTATACCTGAGACAAAAAAACATGTTCACAGCCCTGCTGGGTAGGCAGATGGCCTCAACACATACAGGGTAAAGACAGGGGTCTGAGGGAAACCTGGGACATATGAGGGAGATTGTCCACTCTTCTTGAGGACTAACCAGACAGCTGGTGGCACAAACTCCCCTCTCCAGAGACAAAGGGGAGGGCTGGCACCATTATTTTCCCCCACCCATCAGCAGGGCCTGACTTCAGTGAGCAGCATAGGGCCAACAGTGAAGGCCTGAGCCTCTTATGCCAAGCCTCACCACCACCCCATCACCACCACACTCTGCAGGTGCTTCTTTACTAGGACAAGTGTGCCTGAGGGTCAGAGCAGCAGCAAGACCCTCCCCAGAAGACCGGCATGAACCCCACAACATGCACCAAGTCTACTGACCATAGAGCTACAAAGCTTCAGCTTTAGTAGAAATAGGATCAAGTCTCTTTCAACAAGCAGACCAGAGCACACCTAGTTAAAATTCACCACACTCAACAAGGTTCAAACACACCCCAATGCAGACAAAGAGAAACTCTGCAGAGCAGTGACCCAAGGGAAAGAGCAGCCAAAACACAGCAGCAGAGTACACTTAGCACACACCAGAGACGCTTCCTGAAGCTTCAGGCCCTGGGCAGTATATGACCTCTTCTTAATAAAGTCATTCCTCTCAGGAGCAGGAAACCTAATAGGTTTTCCTAACACAAAGTAGAGGACACAGACCTAGACAAAATGTCAAGACAGAGATATTCAACCCAAAAAGAAAGAATAAGAGGTCAAAGCCAGGGATCCAATCCAAACAAATATAAGTAATATGCCTTTTCCAGAATTTAAAACAGCAATCACAAGGATATGCTAGCTTTTATGCTATGCTATTATAGAAGATATAAGAGAGTCCTTTACCACAGAGATAAAAGACCTAAAAACTAGTCAGGCTGAAATAAAAAATGTTATCACCGAAATGGGAAACTGACTGGACATACTGACTGAAAGGATGGAAGAAGCAGAGGAATAAATAAGTGATATAGAAGATAAAATTATGGGAAATAATGAAGTTGAAAAGAAAAGAGGAAGAAAAATATTGGATCACAAATGTAGACTTAGGGAACTCAGGGACTCTATAAACTATAATAACATTTGTATCATAGGAGTTCCAGAAGAAGAGGGGGAAATGGAAGACTTATTTGAGGAAGTGGTAGCTGAAAACTTTCCTAATTTGGGGGAACGAAACAGACGTCAAGTCCAGGAGACATAGAGAACTCCCATCAAAAACAAAAGCAGGCCGACATCAAGACATATCATAGTAAAATTTGCAAAATACAGAGATAAGGAGAAAATCCTAAAGCAGCAAGGGAAAGGAAATACTTAACTTACAAAGGCAGACAAATAAGGTTAGCAGTAGACCTCTCTACAGAAACTTGGCAAAACAGAAGACAGTGGCAGGATATATGCAGTGTGCAGAGTGGGAAAATATGCGGCCAAGAATTCTTTATCTAGCAAGGCTGTCATTCAGAATAGAGTCTCCCAGAAAAACAAAACCTACAGGAATTCACGAACACCAAACCACCCTGCAAGAAACGTTAAAGGAGACTTTTTAAGTAGGAAACAAAGACCAAAAGCAACAAAGACTAGAAAAGAAGAGAGAAAAATATCCAGAAACCACAACTTAACAGGCAATAGAATGGCACTAATTCTGAATGTCAACGGACTAAATGCTCCAACCAAAAGACACGGAGTATCAGAATGGATAAGAAATAGATAGGTGATAGATGATAGATGATAGATAGATGATGATAGATGATGATAGATAGATAGATAGATGATAGATAGATAGATAGATGATAGATAATAGATGATGATGATAGATGATAGATTGATAGATGATAGACAGATGATAGATAGATAGATAGATAGATAGATAGATAGATAGATAGATAGATAGATAATAGATAGATAGATAGATAGATAGATAGATAGATAGACAAAAATAAATAAACATCTACATGCTGCCTGGAAGAGAGTCAGATCTAAAGACACCTGTAGATTGAAAGTGAGGGGATGGAGAACTCTTTATCATGCTAATGGATACTGAAAGAAAGCCAGAGTAGCCATACTTATATCAGTCAAATTAGATTTTAAACCAAATACTATAACAGGTGAAGGGCATTACATCATAATAAAGGGATCTATGCAATGAATGAGAAGATCTCACAATTATAAATATTTATGTCCTCAACTTGGGAGCACCCAAATAGATAGCTCGATTAATATCAAACATAAAGAAATGTATTGATAACAATACAGTAATAGTAGAGAACTTTAACACCCCACTCACAGCAATGGGCAGATCCTCTAAGCAGAAAATCAAAATCAACAAGAAAGCAATGACTTTGAATGACACGCTGGACAATGTGGCCTTAACAGATATATTCAGAATATTTCATCCTAGAGCAGCAGAACACACGTTCTTTTCCAATGAACGTGGGACATTCTCCAGAACAGATCACATACTGGGTCACGAATCAGGCCTCAACAAATACAAAAAGATTGAGATCCTACAATACATATTTTCAGACCACAAAACTATGAAGCTTGAAGTCAACCACAAGAAAAAAATTGGAAAGACCAAAAATACATGGAGGTTAAAAAATTAATTAACTTGATGCTGGGAACCCTCTCACAATGTGTATGTATAAAAAAATCGCCTTAAATATATTACAATTTTATTTGTCAGATATATGTCAATAAAGCCAAAAGGACAAAAATTAAGTATGTCAATGAGATAACAAGTGACTGTTTACCTCCTATATATTGAGTAACATTTACCCTGAGATCTGAACACTAGGGAAGAAACAATCATGTGAGGTTTAGAGAAAGGACAGTCCCCCCTGAGACAATATCTGGTCTACAATGGGTTTGGATCATTCAAGAAATAGAATAATAGTTGGAAATGCCGGGGGCATGGTGAGCTAGGAATTAGAATGGTCTAAGGCTAAATCATGCTTCACTTTATAAACAGTGAAAAAGGTTTGAATTTTATTCCAAGTAAGCTAGAAAGACATTAAATGTTTTTTTTATTTTGTTTTTAAGATTTTATTTATTTATTTCCAAAAGACATGGAGAAGGAGGTAGAGACATAGACAGAGGGAGAAGCAAGCTCCATGCAAGGAACCTGATGTGGGACTTGATCCCTGGACCCCTGAGCTGAAGGCGCAACCATGAGCCACACAGGTGTCCCACATTAAATGTTTTTAAACATGGAACTGACTGGCGTATATTTTACATTCTGGAAAGAACATATTTTTTGAGATATATTTATTTATTTGAGAGAGACAGAGAAACAGCATGCTAGTGGGGGGAGGGACAGAGACAAAGTATCTCGGGAGGGAATCTACCCTAGTGTGGAGCCCAATGTGAGGCTTGATGCAGGCCTTGGTGCGGGTCGATCTCTCAACCCTGAGATCATGACCTGAGCTGTTACCAAGAGTCGGAGGCTTAATCAACTGAGCCACGCAAGCGCCCCTTCGACACCATGCTCTATTCAGTCTATAAAATAAATAATAAAATGAAATGAGTTAGAAGAATGAAAAAAAGTGTAGAGCAATCGCAGTTGCATTGCAGTTGTCCAAGCAAGTGATTAGGTTGATCTTGGACTAAGAACTTTTATAGTCGGTTAAGTCTGATGCCTTCAAGTCAACTAACCAGCATTTTACAAGCATTTGACAAGCCAGGGTAGGTGATCTGCTTGTACGGGAGATGTTCATAGAACTGATGCTTGGCAAAGAGTTCACAGAAGAGTGGAAGTTTCTAAAAATGATAGGATCAAAGGTTTGAACAGAGTGGGACAACCCGTAGGTGAGAAGATTGAAAACTGGAAACATCTCTTCATTTTACTTCACGCGCAGTGTCATGACTCAATATCCATGCCTTATCAATACCTACAGAAATAATCACCACATGTGAGAAAGATCGCTTAAATGAACAAATTCTAGTCTTTCGATGACAGCGCCATTAAGCACAACCTGAAATGAGAACCGTGAGATAGAATATGAGCAGAATTTCAGGATAACTGACTCGGAAGTAAATCGTGTATAACGATGTTTTGAGATGTGAGTGGATACCCACACAACCCTGCAAGAAATATAGGGTAATGTAAAAAAAAAAAAAAAAGAAAAAGAAAAAGAAAGAAAAAAGAAAGATATTAAGAAAGAATACATTATTAGTTCTTGTTCTTGTAGATATAGTAAACTATTGTTTGACATATAAGTTGCAATATTTCAAATAAAAACAGTGGTTCAATATTTCAAATAAAAACATCCTGGGTGCTTAGGATGCAGGTTATCAGAGCCAAAAGAGAGCGGTACTACGAACAAGGTCTCGTCCAAATTTACCACCGAAGGAGGACGTCCACTACTAAAATGCGGGCGATGCTAAGTGTTAGTTCATGTCTCACCTTTTGAGAGTCTAAATAAGTGACTCACAGCGATGTGAAGTGATGCAAATATCACAACTGATCCTGGGAGCCCTGGTTTCCATAAATTGAAATCAGTAAATGTGTGGGTGACATCTACGACGGTTGACAGGGCTGATTTCTCAGTGGTAGATTATGAGGAACCTTTATTTTTCTTCTATTTCTCTCTACTTTATGATGGAGTGACTATTTATGGTGAGTCTTTTTGTTATATATAAGAAAATAATAAAAGTCCTATACACTTTTTTTTAAGATTTTATCTATTTATTCATGAGAGACAGAGAGAGAGGCAGAGACACAGGCAGAGGGAGAAGCAGGCTCCATGCAGGGAGCCCGATGGGGACTCGATCCCGGGTCTCCAGGATCACGCCCTGGGCCAAAGGCAGACGCTCAAGCCCTGAGCCCCCCAGGTGCTCCCTCTCTACAAATTTCTGCCTCCAACATGCATTAGCTTGTGATCCTCCCAGGTGGTTTAACTACTTCTGTGTGTTCAGGGAAAGGGGCCAAACAGACCAACTACTCAGATACACTGTTGGAATTTGTCAACTGACCTTCGTGCTGTTATGTGCGTCCACAGGGTAACATCTCACGGGGAAAATGCTTCACTAATAAACTTTTTTCCCCTAGATTTTTTGATGCAAGGAAGATAAAATTCTGCGTGTGTGGCGGAGAAGGGGGGAAGGGTCTGTGTGAGTGAGGGTGCCTGTGCTCCTTTTCAAATGCTAAATGATTGTTTTTAAACTCAGAGCTATGAGAGAAAGGTTAGGTATAAAGTGATTTCAGTCTGTCTCTTCCACATCTTTATGGCTTCCACTTAGAATCTGTTTCTTCAGGTTCACCATCTCTTGCCTTAAAAGCTTAATTCTGAAATGTTAGCTAATGGTCCTGGAGGTCTGCCATTAATATTGCAAAGATCAAAATGTCATGGCATGTTTAGTATTCAACATGATTAAAAATGAAGAAGACATATATTTTAAGATATTGGAGTTCATTTTTTCCAGAATTCAAAGAAAAAATTCATATAGCCTAAAACATTTTGTGTTTTATTTAAAGATGGTGGGTTGCATTTCTAAAAATTATTATAATTGACCATTCTCTAAAATATGTATATACTAATTGCAGATAAATACTATTGTCTGAATGATTAAATAATCTTCTCTCTCTCTCTCTCTGTTTTTAAAATGTTAATTGAGTAACAAGACATCATTTCAGTGTATACAACAACAGTGAAAATTATGGTGCTCGTCACAAGTGCCCTCCTTAAAGCCCCTCACCCATCTAAACCATCTCCCCCCCACCTTCCCTCCAGCAATTCTCAGTTTGTTCTCTACAGTTGAGTTCTTTTCTGGTTTGCTTCCCTTTCCTTTTTTTCCTTTTCTTTTCCCTATATTCATCTGTTTTGTTTCTTAAATGCCATAAAAGAGTGAAAACATATGGGATTTGTCTTACTCTGGCAGACTCACTTTGCTTAGCATACTACACTCTAGCTCCACCCACATTGTTGCAAATGGTAAGATTTCATTCTTTTTTTTACGGCTTATTAATATTCCATTGTTTATTTATACAACCTCTTCTTTATCCATTCATCAGTCGATGGATATTTGGGCTCTTTCCATAATTTGATCATTTTTTTTTTTTATGATGCTGCTATAAACATCAGGGTGCATGTGCCCCTTCAAATCACTATTTTTGTATGCTTTTGGGTAAATTCCCAGCAGTGCAATTGCTGAGTCGTAGCGCAGCTCTATTTTTAACTCTATGAGGACCCTCCACACTGTTTTCCACAGTGGCTGCACCAGCCTGCATTCCCACCAACAGTGCAGGAGGGCTCCCATTTCTCTGAATTCTCACCAACATCTGTTGTTTCCTGTGTTTTTTATTTTAGCCACTCTAACTGGTGTGAAATGGTATCTCATTGTGGTTTTGATTTGTATTTCCCTGATGATGAGTGATATGGAGCATGTTTTCATGTGTCTGTTGGCCACCTGGATGTCGTCTTTGGAAAAATGTCTATTTGGAAAAATGTCTTCTTCCCATTTCTTTACTGAATTATTGTTTTTTTTAATTGTCTAAATGATTTCCTGATTTTATTCATGTCCAATTCTCAAGTATTCTTTCAACTACTAGTTGTTTTGTTAAGATAGTAGCATTTTCTTATTTTTGAAGCTTTCTCTAGTTACCTTTGATACACAATTGTTTTTTAAAAGGATCATAAAGGGATCCCTGGGTGGCGCAGCGGTTTGGTGCATGCCTTTGGCCCAGGGTGCGATCCGGGATCGAATCCCACATCGGGCTCCCGGTGCACGGAGCCTGCTTCTTCCTCCGCCTGTGTCTCTGCCTCTCTCTCTCTCTCTCTATGACTATCATAAATAAATTTAAAAAAAAAATTTAAAAAAATAAAAAAATAAAAGGATCATAAAATTTAAAAAGGATTTTAAAATAATAAATTTATTTTATCTGTATATAAAACATTTATGTATATATTTTGTTAAATTTTGAGTTAATATTGATATTTTAGCTAGCAAATTGAGTATGAAGTATGATAGTCTTTTGAGTTATATCATAGACACACTAAGTAGATGAAGTCTAATTTAAAAAATACCAATTTATTATAACTTCTCTAGTATACCTTGAAGCTTTTGATAATGTTAAGACCCTATACTTAACCACCAAGGAATGAATGGGCTCATGGGACCCTAGAGAGAAAAAACAAAATTAGTGAAATTTTTAGACTAGCATATGATGAAGTTCCTCTTGTCCACATCCTTTGCATACCTAAAATATATATCCCACAACACGAAGTTTAAGTTGAAACTAACCAGAGGAAAACCAGAGATCAAGAATTAGTGGATATATAGAGAGATAAATATGAACGTTAGTTATCTTCAATATGAAGTTATCATATATCAAAGGAATAGATCGATTACTTCACTAGATAAAAGTCACCAACAAGAAAGACCTCTAAGCACTCTAAGAGAGAACATCCCAACAAGATAAGAGCATAATTTCACTGCCTCTAGAGGATACCTTTGCTGGATTGAAACCTTATCAAACTTTAAAACCCTGGCAGATCTGTGCTGCATGCTTTTAGTTATGGCTCTATCAATCTCTCCATCTTTGCACAGTTGTTCATGTCAAAATTTTTCTGATTTTATCCATGACTATCAAAGAGTGTAACAAATATCTCAGCTGACGGTGGAAGACGAATTTTTACCAAATGATCTGAGAATCAAAAGTAACAGTTCTACACCCCAGGCTAGCAAACTAGGGTCTTCATGCCAAACCCACCTCATTTCCATAAACAGTCCATGAGCTAATAATGGTTTCTACTTTTTTAATTGATGAAAAAATCAAAATAAGGATAATATTTTATGACATGAAAATTGTGCAAAATTCAAATTCTAGTGATCATAAAGTTTCATCGTAACATGGGGACACTCACACATGTATGCATTGCTTATGGTTGTTTTCTTGCTACCATGATAGACTTGAGCAGTTACAACAAAGACTTTATGGCCCACTGAGCCTAAAATATTCACTACCAGACTCTTTACAAAAGATTATTCACTTTTCTTTTAACTATTAGAGGACACCCATGTCTATACTCTGGAGCAGTGATTACCATGTGAATGATGATGATGATGATGATGATGATGATGATGATGATGTTTGCTGTTATGTAGGCCCCAAGGGGAACCAAAGGAGAAATCTCAAAATATCTTTGCCAATCAAAAGGATTCATTACATTATAAAGTTTTATAATCACTGCCTTACAGTCAAATGTTACCCGAAACATTGACATTTAACTCAGTCCTCCAAATATTGGTCTTCTGGTATCTTCTGTCACAGGCAACAATCCAATGAGTTGGATAGGCCAGGAATGTAGATACCTTGCTTGGCACCTCCTTCTCTGTCACGTACCATATCCAGCTCATCAACAATACCGGTCAGTTTTACCTCCTCGTCCTCTGCATCTGCCCACACCTCTCCAAACCCACTTATGTTCCCAGCCCGAGCATCCATGTGCTTGAATTCTGACAACTTCCTTTTAACTAGTTCCCTGTTATTACTACTTTAAAACATTTGCTTTATTTAAAAGTGGTATAGACTCACTATAAAATACAGGAGAGTACAAGGAAGGGAAACAAGAAGTGGTGTCTTAAATATTTACTTGAATAGGTCAGATGTCAGCCATATAGCTTCCTTATCTGTCCAATTTCATTGTAATTGTCCCTTGGTTGGCTTTATTTTGTTACCAAGTAATATATTTTTCAATGAGAACTCAAGGGAGAGACATATTTCTTGAGTTTTATGAATTTGAAAATTATGCTTTGGAAAAAAACTAAGCATAGCATGATATTCTTAGGTTGTTCAACATTGTCTCCCGGCATCGGAATGAAAAAGTAGGCATTCTGTCCACGTATTTATTATTATTATCATTAACCTTTAAGTTTTAAATCTCACAATGTGTGCCTTGGTATTGTCTTTTCTGAATAAAATTTTGTAGGATCTGTATCACCTTTATTATAGAAAAGGCAACTTTATCATCCATTGAAACATCTTTTCCACATGCTGTATTTTCTTCTTGGGAACCCAAATTATGTGTCTGTTGATATCCTTTGTATATCTTCCAAAAGATATACACATCTTTGAAATATCACATCTTCAAATACTATTTATCGTATTTATTTGTATTCTTTTTTGGGTGACTTTTCTCAGTTCTCAAATTTACGTTTATCACTGTGCTTTCAGCCAGGTCCTTTCTAAGTTTTACTACCTCTAAATTTTCCTGTAACTCTACAACGATTTTATTTTTCTTTCACTTCTCAGCTATGTCAGTTCACTTTGGACCTTTTAAGTTGGCCTGTTCTCTTCTTTAAACTCTTTTTGTGAGTTCTCGTAAAACAAACACAAGCAAGGGTGCCTGGGTGGCTCAGTCCGTTAATCACTGGACTCTTGATTTTGGCTCAGGTCATAAGATGGAGCCCCACCTCCGGCGCAACCAGAGCCTGCTTAAGATTCTTTCTCTCCCTCTCAATCTGCCATCCCTCTCCCCACATGCACACACTCTCCCTTTCTCTAAATTCAATCAATCAATCAATCAATCAATCATCAATCACAAGCATACACATTTTTCATAAATACTACAATAGTGTAGAGAAATGAATTCCAGATGTGTACAGCTGGTTCCAGAGCTAAAACTTATCTAGTGTTACTTCTATCTTCCTTTTTTTTCCAGTTTTTTCTTTGTTGTTGTTGTGATCATCATGTGTGTACATGCTTATTTCATTTATTTTAATGTTTGCATTAAACAAAGATCTGCACAGATCTTGTACTTGTCCCTTTCACTTCGGACTCCTCTTGATGAGCCACTCTCCAAAAATCCACTGTGTTCTTTCTCATTGGGTGCAATGCTATGCTCAAATTTTAGAGGTGGAGTTTCCATCTCCTAATCCCATGCCCCACTCCTCCGCCACGTCGCTGTCTCTCTCACCAGGGGGAAGGTTATTCAGTGGTAAAGACGTGCTCTTCCTTTTCCATCCCTGCCGCTCTCCATTCAGACGTGGAACGGTGCAGTGTCAGTAACTCTCCCCACTTTTCCTTTGATGCATCCAAACCTTTGGATTTTGTGCCACTGAGCAAGGGAACATTGGATAAGCCTTTCAGAATTACGACACTTATTTTTAAAGATGTATGTATCCTACCAGAGGTTTGGCGTTTTTGCGTCAGCTCTCAACATACTCTCTTGTTTGGGGGCATATCTGATTATTATTTGGCAGTTATTATTCATCATTTGTTGTCATCTCACGACTTGATAATTACAGACACACACACACACACACACACACACAGACTTTCATCCCTTGCTGTGCCATTCAAGAAAAATAAATAAAAATACTTTATTCCACTAACTTCCCCCCTAAGTCTACACATTTGGATTTTCTCCCCCAATCTATGATCTTCACATGTCAAAGCATTCTTTGCCAAATGCAGCTGTAAATCCTTCTTTTTGGAATCCTCCATTGCAGTACATTTCTCTTAGACAAGCACTCAGACTGATAACAAAGCCTACATGGTGCTGCATGACTCGGATCCTAATTCCCCAGCCCCACATTACAGGTTTGGCTCCACCTGCCTCCTGCTGCTCGGATTCATTGGACTTCTTTCCTGTTCTTATTTGCCTCAAGGACTTTGTGCGTACTGATGTCTTTAACAGAATGTGGCTTTCCCTGTTCACCCACATTTTTATCAAATTAGCTCTTCTAACTTAGAGCTCAGCCATTCCTAAGCTGCTTTCTCAAGGAAAATATCTGACCTGCCCACCCTACCCTTAGCATATTCTCAAAATTTGCACCTTTTCTTCAAAACACTTACCGGTTGAGACATTATACACTTATTCATTAAATGATTGATTATATGAGAAAAATGAATGACAGAGTAATATCTTGTCAATTATATTTACCATTGGAAATGGTTGATAAAAGTATTTTAAGTAAATAATATTAGGCAATATTCATTTAACAACTATACAATAATGTAATTTTGATATGATTATTCATCCACCATGATCTACATTATGTCATGTTAATGATTTTGCTTGATTTCTTATGAAAATGACCCTCATTTATTCTTTGTTCCTGTACTTACTCTCTGTAAACCCCCATCTTCTCTGTGTATGTATAAAGATACATATACACGCATGAATATATGTGTGTATATAGCAATGAATTTGATAAAAGCCTGTCATACAAACACAAGGATATTAAGAGCATAGCAAACAGGATAAATTCTAGTCCCTATTTCTTATGACCCCAAACAAGGCCACATGTGCGAATTCACACACCTCATGACCTCCGCAAGCAACAGACTAACTTGTCGGGTTCTCAATATGATGAAGTATTTACTCAAGCTTGACATTGCATTTCATTGTAAAGCAGCCTTATTCATTGCCAGCGACATGCATCTTCCAACTGTTACTTCTATCGGGTCAAAACCTAACATGGAGAACATTTTTAAAAGAGATTGACTCTATACAGAAAATATTCCATACGCCAATCTTTCTTTACATCTAATTGATGAAAAAAAATCAGCTTTACCTTGCATGTTAGGAGTAAAATACTATGCTTATGTTTGCAGTGCTTTCTCCCTCATGTTGCCAAGTTGTGAACAATATACATTAAGCACCAATGAATAAGCAAGTGGGCTATTAGCGCCAAATTCTATTAGCTGCATCTACTTTTCTGCTCACCCGTCAACAAAGCCCTTAAGACTAGTATTTCTTGAGCGGCCCGGGTGACTCAATGGTTTAATGCTGCCTTCAGCCCAGGGCCTATCCTGGAGACCCAGGATCGGGTCCCACGTCGGGCTCCCTGCATGGAGCCTGCTTCTCCCTCTGCCTGTGTCTCTGCCTCTCTCTGTCTGTCTCTCATGAATAAATAAATTAAAAATCTTAAAAAAAGAAAAAGACTAGCGTTTCTTAAGCATTAGAAGCTATCTTAGCAGTCCATATGCCCATTATTTGCCGCTCACCAAGCTGTTGGCTTCCTTTAACTTAGGATTTTTGGCTGCGTCATCCTCTTTGACGCAGTTATGAATTTACAAGCTTTGTGACTTAACTTTCAAAACTTAAAGAAAAGTTCATAAAATGTCAGCTTTTAATGTAATTTAAAGTGACTTCACATATTAAAAACATCTGCATTCATTTTTTAAATAATAAACTGTTGCCTTCTTTCCACCCAGACGGTACATGGCACACTAGCCATCATCTCTGCAGCAAGAAGGGAGCCTGTGCCCGTAGGAAAAGCTAGAAAGCATCTTGTGGGTCGTTGTCAACATCTGTTCTCACTAATGCCCACTGCCCTTTAATCCAGCACTTTCTCTCTTACCTATTCAACAAAAACTGCTCTCTGCTCTTGCCAGAT
The DNA here is from genome assembly GCF_048418805.1 of Vulpes vulpes. Classification (NCBI taxonomy): domain Eukaryota; kingdom Metazoa; phylum Chordata; class Mammalia; order Carnivora; family Canidae; genus Vulpes; species Vulpes vulpes. Next base: position 199,983,393 of record NC_132780.1, read on the forward strand.
TTCTAACAAAAATAATCAATCACCCCAAATCACTGAAAGATACATGAGGTGTCAGTCAACTGTTGGGAGAAGAGGCCTCTCCTATGTCTGTTGGAATACATGAGCTGAAGGATGGACACGCAGTTCTGTAGGATGTGGGTTATATATGATTCCTAACATTCATGCTCACGTCCATCCCGCAGGTTGTTGGGTGCCTCAGCTTGTTCTTTTCATCCCCTCCTTTTGAGGCTCGTCTTTCCCTTTTTCCACACTTGAATCTGAGCACAATCATGGAAATGACTCTGCAAACTTACTCATCATCCTGGGTCCGTTCTATTGTTTTCATTCTTAAGACATTTCTCAGACCCTTTTGATTTTCGACTTGTTCTCCTCTCTCTTTCTTACCTTCTGTCCCAGACTGATATTTCTCACAGTCATCCTTAGATGTACAGCTGACCCTTGGACAACACTGGTTTGAACTGCATGGGTCCATTTATATGCAGATTTTTGTTAAACACATTACAGTCTTGCAAAGGTTTTCTCTTCCTTATGATTTTTTAGTAACATTTGCTTCTCTCTAGCTTCCTTTATTTTCAGAATACAGTACGTAATGCATATGACACGTAAAATACGTGTTTGTCGGCTCTTTATGTTATCAGTAAGACTGGTCAACGGCAGGCTGTTAATAGTAAAATTTTGAGGGGAGTCAAAAGTTATACACAGATTTCCAGCTGCATGAGGCTATCTCTGCCCCTAACCCCCATGTTGTTCAAGGGTCAACTGTATAATTATTTTATCTCATCTCTCAAAGGCACCCGGCATCTATGAGCAGTAGCCAGATTTGTCATGTAAAAAGTCTTGGGACACATAATAAACTTAGTGGGAAAAAGGAGAATTGAAGTTCCCCTTTAATACATGTTCTTGAAGTTTCTATAAGAAAAATTACTTTTCTTGAAAGTCAAACTACAAAAATGATGATTTAGCTTGATGGGTGGGAGAGTTATTTTGTTTTGTTAGTTTTGTTAGTTTTATTTGTTTTGATAGACTACATAGACTTTATTTTTTAAATAGACTTTATTTGTTAAATAGACTTTATTTTCTAGAGCAGTTTTAGGATCAGAGCAAAACTGAGCAGAAAGTACAGAATTCCTGTACACTCCCTGCCCCCGTTTCCCTGCTCCAACAATCTTTTATGCTCTTTGTATTCATACCTCCCTCCACTTAGCAACCACTGATCTTTTTACTGTCACCATAGCTTTGCCTTTTCCAGAATGTCCTATAGTTAGGATCACACAGTATGTAACCTTCTAATATTGGCTTCTTCCATTTAGTATTATGGATTTAAAGTAATTCCATGTCTTTCCATGGCTATGAGGCCATACATGATATTCCGTTGTCTGGATATCCAACAGTCTATTTATCTATTCTCCTGGAAAGATATCTTTGTTGCTTCCGACTTTTGGCAATGATGAGTAAAGCTGCTGTAACTGTCCACGTGCAGGTCTTGTGTGGACATGTTTTCAGCTCTTTGGGATCAATACCAAGGAGTGTGATTGCTGGGTCGTATGATAAGAATATGTTTAATTTTGTAAGACCCTGCCGGTCTTCCAAAGTGGATGTACCATTTTGCATTCCCACCAGCAACAAATGAGAGTTCCTGCTGTTCCTCGCCCTCACCAGCATTTGATGTTGTCTGTGTTCTGAATTTGGGCCATTCTGGTAGATGTGTAGTGGTATCTCTATGTTGTTTTAATTTGCATTTCCCTGATGACATCTAAAATGAAATATATTTTCATATAATTTTTGGGCATCTGTGTATTTTCTTTGGTGAGGTGTCTGTTAAGGTCTTTGGTTCATTTTTTAATTAGGTTGTTTTAATGTTGTTGTCTCATTGTTGAGTTTTAAGAGTTATTTATGTATTTTGGACATCAGTTCTTTAACAGATGTATCTTTTGCAAATATTCTCTCTTAACCTGCAGTTTTTTTCTTCTCATTCTCTTGACATTGCCTCTTCTGGAACAGAAGTTATTAATTTTAATGAAGTTGAGCTTATCAATGATTTCTTTCATGGATTGTGCCTTGGTATTTTTTTAAAGATTTTGTTTATTTATTCATGAGAGACACAGACAGAGAGAGAGAGACAGAGACCCAGGCAGAGGGAGAAGCAGGCTCCATGCAGGGAGCCCGACGCAGGACTCGATCCCGGGACCCCGGGATCACATCCTGAGCCAAAAGCTGATGCTCAACCATTGAGCCCCCCGGGTGTCTTGTGCCTTTGTATTTTGTCTAAAAGTTCATCACTATGCCCAGAGCCATCCAGGTTTTCTCCTATGTTAATATCCAGGAATTTTGTACTTTTGCATTTTACGTTTAAGTTTGCGAGCCATTTTAAGTTAGTTTCTGTGAAGACTATAAGGTCTGTGTCTAGGTTAATTTTTATATGTGGGTGTCTAGTTTCCAGCACCAGTTTAGTCTTAGGAAGGAAAACTAAAAAATAATTCTGCGAAAAAAGCGGCACACAAAAAAAATACCAAAACCCTCCTCTTATCCTTGGATCCCCTCAATAATTTCAAAATCAATGTGAACAACAAGGAAGTTTGCTATATTACATAAAGATTACTAGGCAACGTACTTAAATGACTGCGGATTTCGTCCATAATTGGACTGACACTCAAATGTAGCCACATTAGCAATAAGCAGCATATGTATGGAGATACCCTAATGAGGACCAAGAGGAACATTATGGAAATCAAAGACAAAACTCCAGAATTGATGAATATTAATGTGAAATTTAAATAATAATGACCTAATAATGGAACCAACATATAACACTAGTCATATTTGCATCTGTGCTAATTTAAATATTACAAAGGTATTATAATTTTTATTGCAATGAGATATAGTATTTTAGGCTTAGGGTTTTGTTTTGTTTTGTTTTAACAATTAATCAGCCATCAACAGTGGCCTTGTTAAATAAAGGGTGGTGCATAGAGGAAATTTTTTTATTGTTGTCCTTTTGTTTCCTTTATTAACATATAACTCCCTGTGGGCATAAATATCTTGTTGGGTTCTCTTTAAGATTTATCTCAAAATATCACATTTGGTATCACAAATCACAGACCAAAGCATCTTTTCTTTGTTTAGAAGAGTGACTATATTTCATAATATAGCTGAGCAGCATGCAAGTCGCATGTGAAGAAGATAAAAACAGTCATGTTTTAGAATTTAGCTTATACAAAAGTTACCTCTTTCCATTTTAACAAAGAATCATTTTGAAGTAACATAGGAAAAACTGACTTTCAATTAAGCCTAAAGCATATACAAATCACGTCTAATTAGTCCAGTCCTCTAAATATGATCTGCAATTATGAGATAAATCTACCCACAGAGATTTATTAAACCTTATCATTTTTAAACTGCAACTTCAATGAGCCTGCCTTTAGCTGCACCCTGCAGTGACTGGCAAGGTTTTCCTAATCCTTCTGGTTCCTCAGGTGCAATCTCCAAACAAAATTCTATGAAAAAAATGATCTTGTGTTATTATTGCCTCTGGAACTAGATTTTGTGTTAGCCTTTTTGTTTCCCTGTCCTCTGCTTCTGATCTTCCATTTTCCTAACCAATGACACCTAGAAATGAACAAGGGCAGCTTTTCATTTATTTAACAGAGGAAAAGGAGTTGACGGCTTCTGACATTCACTTAATGCAATCACGCAGGTTGAGGTCCTGCACAAGCACAAAATGGTCACATAGGAGACAAGAGATGCAGCAAGGGCATGGTTCTGAGCTACCCACTATGCTGCATTCATGATTGCATCAGTCCCCGGCTGGGCGGAAGGGAAAAGAATCCTTAACTTGAAGTAATATGCGACCCAGAGGAATGAACTTGCGAAACAGAGCCACGTGCACATGATAGAAACAATAGTTGGTTAGTTCATCTTTCCCCAAAGAACAATCTATTTAAAATATTGCCAAATTCTTGGTTCATAGTTGCTTTCGCTAGCCAGGGAATACGTTTTCCTTGATTTTTAACAATGCTACCAAGGAAAAGAATCTTTCTTTGCTTACTGTCAGGTTTTCCCTATGAATGAAGTCATTGAGTTGTATTGAGCTAAATATCACAAATGGCTCTTTTTGCTCTTAGCAAATAAACATGATCTTACTGGTTCATTTTTAACAAGATATATGCTTTTAGTTGTTTTGTTGGCTGCTGTGACAAAAATGTTTTGATTGTCAACATGCTCATCCTTTGTCTCCCATGAAATGTCTATCTGTGAACTAGAAGTTAAGGGTCATTGCAAAAGCAGGGTGATCCCTACACAGATGATGTGGTAACCCCAATTTCACTCAAAATGTAAATGTAAATCTTAAAACTGACCACACATAAGTAAATATATCATGAGGTTGAGAACATGTTGCCAACAAAAGCACTAACTACGAATTAGCTGATTTATGACTTAATAAGGATCAGTTTCTAGACTTTAGCAACGGCTCACACCTTTGTGTTTATATGTGCAAGTATTTCTGTGAGCACCACTGGGGTAAACTTCTCATCTCTATTAAATTATAAGCTTCATCTGGATAAAAATCTGGCATTTGATTTTAGGCGAGTAACGTAACATTAATACATAAGGCACACAGGGTAGCTAACAACACATCTAATTGATAGTAGTGATGATGTAGAAAAAATAATAGAAAAGCCTTACGGACTAATATTTTTATTTCTGTATATCATTATTTGGCTAAATGGTGCATCTGAAGTTCCTGTATTTTTTTCAGTACACTTAGATCGTCAAAACCTAGGAGACTAGCTATAAATTCTGTTCACATTGTCACCTCCTCTGCTACAGTGTATTTTAAAAATTGGAACATGTGATAAATGCTATAGGTGATGAAGAATTTGATACCTGATATTACTGGTATACAGGTTCCCTCTGCTCTCTGAAAGTAGAACGTTCCTATGAAACCCTTCATAAGCCAAGATGGCACAAAGCAAAGAATATCCTCACTTTCCAAAAGGTTACTTAGGCCACTTTTCTTCTATGAAAGACCTACATTAATACCTGTTTTTGTTCATCTAAGGTAATCTATAGATTCAATGTAATCTCCATCAAAATACCAAGAGCATTTTTCACAGAACCATAACAAACAATATTAAAATTTGTAAGGAACCACAAAGCAATCTTGAGAAGGAAGAACCAAGATGGAGGTATCACAATCCCAGATGTCAAAATATACTACAAAGCTTTGGTTATCAAAATAGCATGGTACTGGCATGAAAATAGAGACATGGATCCAGTGGAACAGAATAGAGAGTCCAAAACTAAACCCAAAATTACACAATCAACTAATATATGGCAAAAGAGGCCAGAATATGCATTAGATAAAAGACAGTCTCTTTAATAAATGAGTGCTGGGAAAACTGGACACAAAATAATGAAACTGGACCACTTTCTTACACCACACGCAAAAATAAACTCAAAATTAAAGACCTAAATGTTAGATCTGAAACCATAAAATCCTAGAACACAAGCAGCAATTTCTCTGACATCAGCGATAGCAATATTTTTCTAGATATGTCTCCTCAGTCAAGGGAAACAAAAGCAAAAATAAACCATCAGGACTGCACTAAAGGAAACCATCGACAAAATGAAAAGGCAAGAATAAGAGAATAAGAGAAGAATAAGAGAAGATACGTGCAAATTATATATCTACCAAGGGGTAAGAATCCAAAATATACAAGGAACTTATATAACTTATCACCAAAAAAATAAACAATTCCATTAAAAAGTGGGTGAAGGATTTGAATAGACATTTTTAAAAAAAAAAGACACACAGATGGCCAATAGACATATGAAAAGGTGCTCAACATCACTCATCATCAAGGAAATGCAAGTCAAAACCATAATGACCCACCAGAATGGGTGTAAGGCTAAATCAAAAAGACAAGAGATAGCAAGTGTTGGCGAGGACGTGGAGAAAAAAGAACACGTGAACACTGTTGTTGGAAATGTAAATTGGTGCAACCACTGTGGTAAACAGTATGGAACTTCCTCGAAAAATTAAAAATAGAAATACTGTATGGCCCAGTGATGCTACTACTGGGTTTTTATATCAAGAAAATGTAAGTACTAGTTTGAAAAAATGTATACACGTGCTTATTGCAGCATGATTCACAGTGGCCAACATATGGAAGCAACCTAAGTGTCCACTGATAGATGGACGGATATGGATAAGGAAGATCACTTCTCCAATTTTTTGAGGAACTTCTATACCGTTTTCCAATGTGGCTGTACCAGTTTACATTTCCATCAGCAGCGCAGCCAGAAAAAAAGGAGGAGATGTTGCCGTTACTAACCTAGAGGTTATTATGCTAAGTGAAATAAGCCGTACAAGAAAGACAAATACCATATGATTCCACTTACATGTGGAATCTAAAAGACTAAACAGATGAATAAAGAAGCAAAAAGCAAAATCAGACCAATCAATACAGAAATCAAACTGATGGTTGCCAGACGGGAGAGGGATAGAGGGATGTGCAAGATGAGTGAAAGGGAGTGGGAGATGCAGGCGTCCAGTTATGGAATGAATAAGTGATGAAACAAAAGGCACAGCATAGAATATAGTCAATGGTATTGTGAGAGTGCTGGATGGTGAGGGAGGGGAGCTACCCCTGTGGGGGGCACAGCGAGTTGAATCACTCTGTTGTACACCTGAAACTAATGCGACCTTGTATGTCAACCACATTCAAACAAGAAAAGTCAAAGAAATACTAAGGATTTTCACTTTAACAAACAACAACAACAAAAACTTACTATATAAATATAGGAATTCCATGAAAGCAAGATGCCATCACATGAACTTCCAGATATATTGTATATATAGTATACAATCAATATTGCATATTGACTGGTTCTCTTGGACTGCAGCAGCAGCATTGCAAGTCCAACAGCACGCAAAAATTTAGTAGAAAACAGTGCTTAAGGAAATCCCCCCTAAAAAGCTACTGGATTAGAAAAACGACCATCTTGACTACCTGGTGTTTTTTGTTGTTTTTCAAGCATGTGTCACAGTTCCGTACAGAAATCAACCCTGGATTTTATATTTTTATTCAATTAAATTAATAAATATTTGCTATGTAGTTGGGACAGGCGCTGTGCGAAGCCATGAAGGTAATGGAAGTAGCAAAATGAAACAACGGATGTTGACGCAAAAGCAAATTAAAACCTCCATGAACACAGTGACGTCCTTGCTTGTACTCACGACTGTACCCTTGGTTCCCAGAGACACCTGGCACATACAGACATATTTGAGGAACAAATGAAAGAAGAATTTGCTGAATGTCAGATACCTGCTTTGCTCGTGGGTGCTCAGTCTCCACAATCCCGTATGTCAGCCCTGTTCATTCCCACCCACCAGGAAATCCAAGTCTCTCCAATTCTCCTTCCCTGATCTGCTCCTCCCACCCCAAGAGCCCCCCACCCCCCCCTCGCTCTGAATATTTACTCCCTCTTTTTTTCTACCCTGCTTCTTTAGACATAGCTAAAAAGTGAAGGAGCCTGATTTGACTGATTTACTGAGTATGTGGCCCCAAAGCCCATCTTATGCCACTATTGCACTTACTCTACTTGCAGGAGAAATACACGTTGCAATATTACAAAAATGATTACAAAATGATATGTAGTCTGGGTGCTAGTGGTATGTGCTCCAAGATGCTATGTGGGCAGAGAAAAGGCAGGGTTTGATCCTGCCCAGGAAACGAGCAGACAAGACATCCCAAAGACAGTGCTGTGCATCCAGTAAGTATGTTTAATCCAGCTGTTTTGCTGGGTTACACCCCAGGTTGCATGTGGAGTGCGATGATGTACTAAGCTGAAAACTGGGGAACAGGATTACTACTACGCCCACGTGCCCTGTTGATATGTATCAAGCCTGCCCCCTAGTCAGTGTAAAGGAATTGAGGGGTCTTGATGAGATGACAATAGGAACAGAATCTTATTTTATGAGGAACACGGTCTCAGCAGTGGTGGGATGGGGGATCCCATGCATAGGATGTGGAAATAAGGTGACCTGTTTTATTACTCTCACGATAGTGCAAACGACAGCGATGAGTGACCATGAGGGACTGAACCAAAGGAATGACAAGAAGAATGAAAGGCAGGAAATCAAGTGTTTGTTGATGGGAAACAGACTTGGCAAGATGCAAAGACGGTGATTAGAAGGATAAAGAGGAGTCTGAGTGCCCCTGAGGCTTCTGGTTAGGCCGCGTGATTGCACAGCAGTTTCCCTTAGGATTTCCCGGGGATTTCTGGCAATCACCAGGAGCCCCAAAACGCAAGGAAGGATCCTCTCCCAGAGGCCTCCGAAAGAACGTGGCCTTGCGAGCGCCTTGAGTTCAGACTTTTAGTCTCCAGAGATGTGAGAGAATGAATTTCCACTGTTTTAAGCCGCCCAGTTTGTAGTCATTTTTAAAGCAGACTCAGGAAATAAATGCAATTTATATATGTCTCTATCTATCTATATATGAGTTGCATAATTACATCATGTAATTTATCATTCTATATAGTTGAATTATAAACATAATCCATATTTAATTCATCTATAACTATATATAGTTGAAATATATATGGAATTCATATAAATACATATATAGTTGACTTTGAACAACATGGGAACACCGAGCCCCACACAATCAAAAACTCACCTATAACTTAACTACTGGTTACCTACTATTGATCGGAAGCCTTACTGATAATATGAACAGTTGATTAACATATATTTTTCATGTTATATGTATTATATACTGTATTCTTACAACCAGGTAAGATAGAGAAAAGATAATGTCATTAAGAAAACGATAAGGAAAATGCATTTAATGTCCTGTACTAAAAAAATAAAATAAAAAAACTCAAAATGGATGAAAGATCTAAATGTGAGACAAGAGTCCATCAAAATCCTGGAGGAGAACACAGGCAACACCCTTTTTGAACTTGGCCACAGTAACTTCTTGCAAGATACATCCACGAAAGCAAAAGAAACAAAAGCAAAAATGAACTATTGGGACTTCATCAAGATAAGAAGCTTTTGCACAGCAAAGGATACAGTCAACAAAACTACAAGACAACCTACAGATGGGAGAAGATATTTGCAAAAGATGTATGAGATAAAGGGCTAGTTTCCAAGATCTATAAAGAACTTATTAAACTCAACAGCAAAGAAACAAACAATCCAATCATGAAATGGGCAAAAGACATGAACAGAAATCTCACAGAGGAAGACATAGACATGGCCAACAAGCACATGAGAAGATGCTCCGCGTCACTTGCAATCAGGGAAATACAAATCAAAACCACCATGAGATCCCACATCACCCCAGTGAGAATGGGGAAAATTAACAAGGCAGGAAACCACAAATGTTGGAGAGGATGCGGAGAAAGGGGGCCCTCCTGCACTGTTGGTGGGAATGTGAACTGGTGCAGCCACTCTGGAAAAGTGTGTGGAGGTTCCTCAAAGAGTTAGAAATAGACCTGCCCTATGACCCAGCAATTGCACTGCTGGGGATTTACCCCAAAGATTCAGATGCAGTGAAACTCCTGGACACGTGCACCCCAATGTTTCTAGCAGCGATGTCCACAATAGCCACACTGTGGAGGGAGCCTCAGTGTCCATCGAAAGATGATGGATAAAGAAGATGTGGTCTATGTATACGATGGAATATTACTCAGCTGTTAAAAACCCACAAATACCCATCAAAAACCCACAAATACCCACCATTTGCTTCGACGTGGATGGACCTGGGGGTATTATGCTGAGTGAAATAAGTCAATCGGAGAAGGACAAACATTATATGGTCTCATTCATTTGGGGAATATAAAAAATAGTGAAAGGGAATAAAGGGGAAAGGAGGAAAAATTAGTGGGAAATATCAGAAAGGGAGACAGAACATAAAGACTCCTAACTCTGGGAAACGAACTAGGGGTAGTGGAAGGGGAGGGGGGGGTGAATGGGTGACGGGCACTGAGGGGGGCACTTGACGGGATGAGCACTGGCTGTTATTCTGTATATTGGTAAATTGAACACCAATAAAAAATAAATTTATTAAAAAAAAAGAAAACGATAAAGAAAATACATTTAATGTCCTATACTAAAAAAAAAAAAATCAAGAAATCAAAAAGTAAAGTCCTGTACTATATTAAAAAAAAATCCGTGGACAAGTGGACAAGTGGACCCATGAAGCTTGAACCACTATTCTTCAGGAGTCAACTATGTGTATAATATATATGTGTGTGTGTATATATATATATATACACAATATGCACAGCGTGTATGATCTAGAGATTATATATACAGTACAAAATGTAGTATATATATTAGGTGTATTATATTCATTATATATATGTAATATGTATAAATGCAACTACATATATATATTTGTCCCACCTAACACCATAATTCCAAAAAGATTTGAAGGTATTGACAGTAAAATCACATATAAAATAGAACTATTTAACACGAAGTCAGTTAGGTGTTAGAATTACAATTTGGGGGGCACCTGGGTGGCTCAGCTGATTAAGCGTCTGCCTTTGGCTCAGGTCACGATCCCAGGTCCCTGGGATGGAGCCCTGCATCGGGCTTCCTGCTTGTCGAGCAGTCTGCTTTTCCCTCTGCATCTCCCCCTGCTTGTGCTCATTCTCTTTCTCTCAAATAAATGGATAAAATCTTTTAAAAAAAAAAGAATTAGAATTTTTTTGTTAGGGGGAAAATTGGAGATTATCACTTTCAGGAGGAGAAGTTCTATTCTGAGCATAAATACATTGGCTATCAATTTTGGACCATCAGCTCTTTCCCTGCTTTTTTCAATCAAAGAAACAAAAAATAAATAAATAAATAAGCAACCAAAAAAGGAAAGCACTGAAGCACAAGTGAAAGGGAGCATGTTTATGCATAGGCACCTGGCTGATGTTCAGTAGAAGTGAAATTCTAGGCATAGGCACAGGCATAGTAGATACGTTTCATTGTCAGACAACAGGACACATCTACCTTTGTCTGGAGACGCCATATACTTCTTGACAATAAACTTTAAGAGAAACCCATTTAGCACGAGGACAAACAACCATTATATACTTTAATGGCTCTTATAACTGTGTAGGACAGAAAAATAATTGGTGTTCATGGACATGACCCTGTGTCGTCAATAAAAGGTTCCGTTCCGATGTATTCTGTTTCATAAAGCGGAGGCTGCCTAATATATTTATGAAGTGGATATAAGCGAGCCTGAAAGACATGACTGACAGTTTTAGTTATGCCTGGTGTCAGGAGGAGAAGAGTTGGCAACATGACAGAGGACATTCAGTGGGGTAAGGAGTGGCAATGTGACAGCTGGGTGGAGGGGTGGTAAGGGGCTGTAGATTGATGGAGAAGGGACAGTTGCCAAAAGGACAGAGACTGGAAGTGATCTTTGCCAGGAAAAAAAAAAAAAAAAAGCCCTCAAAAACTCAAAAACAAACACACATACACAAAAAAAATACACATACACCTCCTTTAGTTTTCAACCCAGGGCAGTGGAGTGAGCATCATCCTTCCGCTCATTTTATGGAGGCCAGGAAACCCCCCCAAGACCACGGCACTAGTGAGCGGCAGGGACAGCGCGATAGGTTGGGCCTCCCGGGACGCAGAGCGTATCCTCTTATTAACCATTTTCTTCTAACGTCAGTGGATTTCAGGGAAGCCTGGGGCGTCAAGCCAGCAGTCCTGGTGCTGGAGAGAGGATGGACCTCCTGGTGGATCTTGCAAGGTCACGCCCATAACTAATCCCTAAGGAAGCCTGTAGAAGTGGAAGGATAAAGAAGGGACCTCCAGGAAACCGGGACAAACACCCCGGTGACTCACCGCTGAAAGAGGTGACGGATGCATGAGGTCGCTCAAGCGTGAGGTTTGTGGGGCCTGGACTGAGCTCCTTTAATATTGCATCAACTTGATATTACCTCCTATCAGTTATTTTCCCCAAATTTTGGCTTACCCCCTCTTTTTATTTATTTATTTAAAGAATGTTACATTTTTCTTTTTTTTTTTTTTCCAGATTCTTTTTGCCAAAGTCAGATTAGGATCCGAGGTCAAAGAATTCCACTTCTACTAAATATCTGCGGGGGGCTCTGGGGGGTTGGAGACTGCATCCCTGGGCACACAGACTTTAACACGATGCCCAGAGTGACAAGCCTCAACCATCCTAGAGAAGTGCCATGTGCCATTAAGGGCTGTGTTCCAGGAAATGTGGGGATGGGTGCTCTGACAGATGTGCCACGCACCTTAGGGAGTTTTCTATTGAAAATGACTTACATATGGCTCGGTAGCAATAGCTGCAGCCTTCTCCGAGGGCATTACTCGGAGGATGGCGTAAAACATAAGGCTTTACCGAATAAGCTGAGTAAAAGTCATACTGTCGCTGAAATGTTTATGACTTTATGCACATTTAAATCCACATCGGTTTAAAGAGTAACGTCGATGGTAGTTTAAAAGGGGGGGGAAATGTCAAAATAACAAAACGTAAATGATCCCGACAAATGTAGTCGGAAACCAAAAGGTTCGTCCGACGTGGCTCAAGTTCGAAGATGACATCAGGCAATGTCACCTGTGCCCTCCGAACCTGTGAAGTTGTCTCTTATGCTTCCCATGTGACGTGGGGCAGGTTTTGAAGTCGTGGAGGGGCCGAGGGCATCCACGAACCTTACACTTAAAAGGCTGAGCATCACGTGGCTTCGGTAGCAGGTGTCGTGGTGGCACTGAAGGGCTCATCGTCAAGCCTCGTCCCACTTTGCCTAAGAAAGCAGCGTCAGGAAGCCCTGCACCATGAGCCGCGTACACGCGGGTCATCACTGCTGGGGGCCGGGTGAGCCGGCCTCTTGGACACCATGTCCTTGTTCAGTGCCCTCCGGCCGGTCCCTTCTCCATCCTCCATCGGCCAGGGCCAATTGTCATCTAACTAGGCCTTGATCAGCCTCGACCTCTGCAGGCCTCAGCAGTGACTGGCGTCAGGTAACAAGTGCATCGTGCAGGGAGCAAGGTCGGGGGGAGCTGGGGGTCCACGGCGGGCTGTGTGAGCCCTGCTGCGGGCCAGGCCGCGGCCTGCACACCTCCAGCCCCGCCACGCGCCGGCCCCGCTCCGCGCCACCTGTTTCAGGCTCGTGTCAGCCAACTGCTCCCGAAGCGGACGTCGATTGTCTGGCCAGAGAATTTAAAATCATGTTGGTTTACAGCAGACGGTGACCTGTCATAGACACTGGTCCTCCTACGGGGTTTATTTTCATTTCATGTGCAGTGATTTAGCAAAATAACCAAAAAAAAAAAAAAAAAAGGAAAAAAGGAAACCTCTCTCCAGAATTGGTGGTCAGTGGGTGACACTGTGACCACTGCCATGTACTCAACTCAGCAGGACACACGTGATATTACGAAATCACCGCACTGGGTCATCTTCAGATGATGCGGGCGCCGCAGGCCTGCAGGGGTATCTGCGTGGTGCTGCAGGCGAAACGTACCCACGGGGCTGCGAACGTCCCTGTCTCTGATCAGGGTCTACAAGGTAATGGGAAGAAAACGTGAAGCCACTAGGATTATCACCATTCTGCATTGCTTTTGTTGTACAAGGCTGGCATTTTTCATGATTTTTAAGGCTTTCGTTGTTTTCTTTTTAAGATTTTATTTATTCAGTCATGAAAAACAGAGAGAGAAGCAGAGACACAGGCAGAGGGAGAAGCAGGCTCCACGCAGGGAGCCCGATGTGGGACTCGATCCCGGGACTCCAGGATCACACCCCTGAGCTGAATGCAGATGCTCAACCACTGGGCCGCCTGGGTGCGTGCCCTTTCAGGTTTTTTTAAGTCCAGGTCAGAAACACTATAGTCAAGGTAAAAATATTGTTGTTTTACTTTTTAGCTTCAAAATCCTGCAAGAATCTGCAGGTTTGGGGGATCCCTGGTGGCTCAGCGGCTGGGTGCCTGCCTTCGGCCCAGGGCACAATCCTGGAGACCCAGGATCAACTCCTGCCTCGGGCACCCGGCATGGAGCCTGCTTCTCCCTCTGCCTGGGTCTCTGCCTCTCTCTCTCTCTCTGTGTCTATAATAAATAAATAAATAAATAAATAAATAAATAAATAAATAAATATTTTTTAAAAATTCTAAAAAAAAAAAAGAATCTGCAGGTTTGTTTCTAAGAACGGGGACCGTTGCTGGAAGGAATCCCAATTCCGTTGAACGACCGTCAAGGAGGTCCCACCGCGTGCCAGGCACCGGCAGCCCGGGTGCGTGTTCACCCAAGTCTGAGCTGGGGGGGGTTGCAGATTAAAGGGAGGACACACATGGGCGAGGCACTGGCACGTGGCCTGTGTGTGGAGCAATAGGGTGTCCGGGCGCCTGAGGAGAGGAGACCTCCAGCACCCAAGCGCCCCTCGGAGGAAGTGTGGTTCAAGGAAACCTCCCGAAATACGAAGGTGCTGAAAAGATGAGTCGGGGGGGTGCCTAGGTGGCCCAGTCCATTAGGCCTCAGCTCCTGGTTCCTGCTCAGGTCAGGGTCTCGGGGTGCTGGGGTCAAGCCCCGGCCCGGCTCCGCACTCCCCTGCTCACTCCTGTGGTCTCTCTCTCTCTTTAAAATAAATAAATCTAAAAAAAAAAAAAAACCCAAACAAGAAGCCACAGATGGAGAGAGGAAGTGGGAGCATCCTCAGCTTGGGAGGGGGGGTGAGGAGAGGAGGAAGGTGGGGTGTGGGCCCAGCTGAGCGGTGAGCATCTTGGGGGTGAGGGCAGGGGGGTGAGAGTGGGGGTTAGGGTGGCTGGGAGACGGGGTGAGGGTGGGGGTGAGGGTGGGGGGTAACGGGGTGCCGCAGTGTGTGGAGCGAGGCCAAGGCGGGTGGCAGGACAGCGCGGCCCCAGGCCCAGGCTGAGCCCTGAGGGGACAAGGCCCCTGCGCGGCCCCGGGCTCACCCGCCACCTTCCTCCTCAAGCTGCTGCCAACCCCCCGCCCCGGGCCTGTGTAGCTCCTCAGGCAGGGGGGCCACACCTGGGGCGGCGCTGAGGACAAGGACCAGCACTTGGCCTGGACCTCGCTGCTCCTCCCCTGCTCCTGCTCCTGCTCCTCCCCTGCTCCTGCTCCTGCTCTTCCGCTGCTCCTCCCCTGCTCCTCCCCTGCTCCTGCTCCCCCCCTGCTCCTGCTCCTCCCCTGCTCCTGCTCCTCCCCTGCTCCTGCTCCTCCCCTGCTCCTCCCCTGCTCCTGCTCCTGCTCCCCCCCTGCTCCTACCTGCTCCTCCCCTGCTCCTGCTCCTCCCCTGCTCCTCCCCTGCTCCTGCTCCTGCTCCCCCCCGCTCCTACCTGCTCCTCCCTTGCTCCTGCTCCTCCCCTGCTCCTCCCCTGCTCCTGCTCCTCCCCTCCTCCACATCTAACATAAGCCCTCTTCCTCTCTTTTCCCCATGTCTGCCACAAGGCTGTTTTTGGTCCGTGGATGTTATGACATCTTTGCAGGACATCACAGGATTCAATGGGACTGTACATTGTCTAATTCGACTCAACATCAGTAAAAAAAAAAAAAAAAATCTTAAGTCTATTACAAGAATGAAGGTTAATAATAGTCAAAACTGTCATTACAAGTGCATTGCAGCACCCATAGAGGCGCCATCGAAAACTCCCTTTTCAACAACCACAATTCCTGTGTTTGGCTTTTTTAAAGAGTTTTCAGGAAGAACCGTGGTTAGGCCCAGAGAGCAGCTTGCGGGCATACTGACGAGCTGAGGAACACGGAGATGGTTTCCCCCGAGAATAAGTTTCAAATGTGGGAATTCGCGTAAACCTTCCAGCTCCTGGGACACCTTGGGGTGCCCATTGGTTGAGCACCTGCCTTCAGCCCAGGCCGTGACCCTGGGGTCCCGGGATCGAGCCCCACGTCGGGCTCCCTGCATGGAGCCTGCTTCTCCCTCTGCCTGGGTCTCTGCCTCTCTCTCTCTCTCTGTGTCTCTCATAAATAAATAAATAAAATATTTTTTTAAAACAAGCCCTTCCAGCTCCCTTCCAGAGAATCGAACCTACCCTCAGCTCGCCCCCAGGAGCCGAGGTGCAGTGGCCTCAGGACCCTCCTCACCTGAGCCCGGTCCCACCGGCCGCCTCGAGCTCCCCGTGAGGAGCCAGGTGCTTGGGGGTCACCCAGGGGGCCTCTGGGGTCTGGGGTGCCTGCACGGTCCCTGTGGGCCGCCCGCTAGGATTCGGGGTCCCGCCCCTGGTCCTCCTGGAGCCCAAGGCCGTGCCCCGGGGTGTGGCTCTTGTGGTACCTGCTGCTCCCGGAGCCCTGTCGCCCGCCTGGGTCCCGCTGCCCGCTGTGCCCGGCCCCGGAGGCACGTAGAGGCACTGGAGGCACCTGGAGGCACCTGGAGGTGGAGGCCCCGGAGGCACCTGGAGGCCCCGGAGGCACCTGGAGGCCCCGGAGGCACCAGGCGGGGGCACGTGGGCGCTGCCCCACGGGGCTGGCCTGGGCCCGGCGGAGGATGCGCACGGGGCGCCCCGGGGGGCCCATCCCCTCGGAGCCAGGCAGCTGGAGGCTGCGGGGACCCTCCGTGGGCCGCGCGGTCGCCGCCAGGTGCATCCAGCCCCGCGGGACACCTGCATCCTCGCCCGCTCGCCGCCTCCGGGCCTCCGGCGGGCACCGCGCAGCGGAGGGGCCGTGTCCACGCGGACACCGGCCAGACCTGCGACCCCGCAGGAACCTCTGCCTGCGGCTCGGGGCTCCAAGCCACAGGAGAAGACAGGGGTCCCGGCCGCGGGGGCTCCTCGCAGCATGAGGCCCGGCTGCCTGCTGGCCCGTGCAGAAGGGACCTGTCACTGCAGTGGGGCCCCCGGGGGCGGGGAGGTCGGGCTGCAGCTCTGTGCCCTGGTCGGGTGCCTGGTAGGGCTGCAGCTCTGTGCCCGGGTCAGGGTGCTGGGTAGGGCTGCAGCCCGTGCTCAGGGTCGGGGTGCTGGGTGGGGCTGTGGCCTGTGCCCGGGGTCGGGCTGTAGCCTGTGCCCAGGGTCAGGGTGCTGGGTGGGGCTGCAGCCTGTGCCCCAGGGTCGGGGTGCTGGGTGGGGCTGTGGCCTGTGCCCGGGGTCGGGCTGTAGCCTGTGCCCAGGGTCAGGGTGCTGGGTGGGGCTGCAGCCTGTGCCCCAGGGTCGGGGTGCTGGGTGGGGCTGCAGCCTGTGCCCCAGGGTCGGGGTGCTGGGTGGGGCTGTGGCCTGTGCCCGGGGTCGGGCTGTAGCCTGTGCCCAGGGTCAGGGTGCTGGGTGGGGCTGCAGCCTGTGCCCCAGGGTCGGGGTGCTGGGTGGGGCTGTGGCCTGTGCCCAGGGTCGGGGTGCTGGGTGGGGCTGCAGCCTGTGCCCCAGGGTCGGGCTGCAGCTCTGTGCTCGGGGTCTGGGTGCTGGTGGGGCTACGGCCTGTCCCCCGAGTCCGGGTGTGGGTGGGGCTGCACATCCTAAGGTCTTTAACACAATTCTCCAGGTAACAGCACAAGGTGACCACTGCAGGTTCGCCTCCCGCCCCCGATCCCTCTGCTGCCCCCTGAGTCCCCACCATCCCCTCCTGCTTTGTGACCTTGGGGAGCAGGAGCCCCAAACACCGTTGGAGTCAGGTCTACGCAGGCAGCTGTTCTGCAGAAGTGCTGGGAGGAGCCTCAAAGGGGATCCCCTTCTCCGGTGCCCAGGAGGTGGGGGGCAGGAGGCCATCAAGCCAAATACCTCAGTAATTCCTTTCTCTCTTCCATGTCCCTCAGCTTTGACACAACGGAATTTAAAAAAAAAAAAAAAAAACCTCTGCCCAGAGACCACCTTCTACCATAAATCTTGTTTCACTAGGTTGGAAGCGCCTTGGGGATGGGGCGTCCATCTCCTCCCCGTGGTTTGAATGGTGTCGTGTCCCCCGACATCTCAGTATTACATCAGTCGCGGCCTGGAACACAGGGTCCAAGCAGCCGTGGGTCCCTCCCTTCCGCCCTTCTGCCTCCCACCGAGGGCCAGGACAGGTGTCAATCAGGTCACGGGGCCAGCCTGCTGCCGGGCAAGCACCACCACATCCCCGGTCACACCCAGCGGTGGGGCCAGGCCGCTGGCTCAGGGCGTGGCAGGTGGCTGGAAGGTGGCCGCACAGGTGGCCTGGTGCCCATCCCGGAGGGGCCCCGTGGCCCAGCAGCCCTTCCTCTACGAGCATTTCCCCATCCCCGGGTGGCCCAGCTGCCACCACGGGACCAAAACGCCAGGGCCCAGCACAGGGCCAATGCGGGGTCAGAGCAGGTGGGTGACTGAGCCACGGAGCAGGACCCGGGGTGCAAGGCCACCCAGCCTCCCAGACAGCCGGCGGGAGGATCATCGGGCGGGTGACGGGGAGAGAACAGACCCTGTATCTGTCATTTTAGAGAAACAAAGGAGAAACGGGGGTACCCCTGTGTGACCGACACCCAGAAGGAAAGAGGTGGTGGAGGAACGCGATCTACCCGGTAAACAGTGTCATCCAGTGACACAGAAAAGACCAAAAAAAAAGTCTAGACATGCTAACTGCATGGATATGTTTTAAAAAATCAAACGTTGAGTCTCTGGACCGAGATTGGGCGTCTGCGATATGCACGATCACGTCGGAAAACGTTCCAGGTTGCAGCCTTCACACTTAAATGCTCATTCCCAGTAGCCGCGGTATAGACGGCCGCGCATTAGGAGAGACGGGAACCCGCAGTGTCATCTAAACCACGTGCCGTGTTCATTTGATAATGAAAATCAGCGTCTTTTGTTCAAAAATTAAGGAAAAGCTTTTTCATTTTCCCACAGTGCCTTTGGTTTATTAATTCTCATTTATCCTTAAATAGATTGATATAAATTACACGGACACAAATTATAGGATTGATTTGTTTGTTAGTCTGGGTCACACACAGCTGGGCCCAGGGATTGTTGCAGGCTGAGCACAGGCTCCCAGGCACCGAGACCACGGCGCCCTGCGACTCCTTCCTCCCGCAGCGGCAAGCAGTAGATCCTGATGAGAACCAGGCCCTCGGCGCGTGTTCCTTGTCCTGTTCCCCTGATAAAACCCAAAGTCAAAGATGCAATGACTAATGATTTCAAAGCAGTGGTCTCAGAGCGGCAAACACGACGGCCGTGTCCTGAGTGTGTGGTTTCCCGGGCCGGCATTGATGACACCCCCAGGAAACCGGCCCTACGGACACACAGCGTTTAGGAGACATGTCTTTTAAAGTTATGATTTTAATGGAGTTTGATATTGTGCCTCATTGGTGCTAAGGTTATGTTCTCTCTTATAATTTAGAGTATTTTTTCCTATTTTTAAGATTTTGGTTTTGCTTACTTTGAATCTAGGAGGATTTTCTCTTCTACAGTAAGCTTCCTTGGCATAGAAGGATATAATGGCTTTATCATGGGACAACTTCCCTGCGTTGAACCCCACTTCTCTTCTGAAAATGCTTCGGGTCACGGTGGGCTGCTGAAGAACCGTCTGGGGGGCCGGACCGCAGATGTGACGCCGCAGCCATCCTGGAGCTCATGCCCGTTGCTGTTGTCCGTGGTTCACGCTGTTGGTAAGAGGGGCCCACTTCGCGCTTCGGCACCAGGCACAGAGAGCAGCCCCAGGGCAACCGCTTTACCAGCCCCTCCGACGGTGAGGTCAAATCCCTGTAACAAATCACGTGCACACAGTATATAATCACATGCACATATGTTTGTTGATCCGCAAAAAAAAAAGAAAAACCATTTGTAGACAATCGCATGCAACTGTGTGCACCTATATAAATGCTTCCCCGAGAGGACCCGAATACGAGGAATTGTTAGCAAAACAGGAAACATCCCCTGATTTACAAGCAAGATAAATACATTTCCTAAGACACTTGCTAATTTGCTTATAAATCCTGAGATGATTTGCAATAAAATTTGAAAAGTTTCCCATTTCTTATTAGAGACATTCTTTATTTTTCCAGTCTTTAGCTCCAGGTGGTTCCAAGGAACCTATCTTTGGTGGCCCCGCCAGCCCGGCTCTTCACTTCCACCTCCCGTGAGCCCCCTGTGCCCGGCCACACTCAGAATCCTCTCCTGCATAGACACACATCTCTGACCGAGAAACTCCATCTCCAGCCATCACAACAAATGCTTTTAAAGTACTATTCTCAATGCTACATGTACGCGTTATGTCCAGTTTCAAACTTTCCGGGTGTGAAGATTTATCTCTTCCAACCCACATAACCTCCCCATCCAAAGTTTTGCTTGTTTAATATCAAAAAAAAAAAAAAAAAAAAAAGGGAAGAGCATTACGAAGCTTCCAGGATGTTATGAGAAACATGAGTTAGTCTCAGGAGAGCTGTGTGTTCCGACCATATGAAATGATCGGTCGATAGTAAAAGGCCCTTTTCTACATCTGCTAAATGTAAACTTTGGACATTTCATCCTTCTTATATACTTATTTTCAATTCTTTCATAAATATAGATTAGTCAGCATTTCACATGTCTAATGGAGGGGCTTATAAAACAGTCTCTTGTGATTTTTTTTTTCCCAAGAAATATGGAATTGCCAGGTTAATGGATAACAGGCACATAATCAATGTTCATTTTTTTATACTTATTCTCTAAGTCATTTTCAGTCATGTTGTGTCTGGGACTCCTCTAAGACATTTTAATCAGCCCTGTATCAGCACACAAAATGATGTTCCACTGGCCCTGAAAGCACCCCCCCCCAAATGGATGATGAATATTAAGAGAATAGTTGATGCATTTGCATTAATTTTTCTTTTTTTTACGATTTTTATTTATTTATTCATGAGAAACAGAGAGAGAGAGAGAGAGAGAGAGAGAGAGGCAGAGACACAGGCAGAGGGAGAAGCAGGCCCCATGCAGGGAGCCCGATGTGGGACTCGATCCTGGATTTCCAGGATTACACCCTGGGCTGAAGGCGGCACTAAACCGCTGAGCCACCCGAGCTGCCCAACATTAATTTTTCTTTATTTGAGTAGAGATGACACACAGAGTCACATTAGTTTCAGGCGTTCAACACAGTGATTCAACATCTCTGTGACTTCAACTGTGTTCGTCACAGGTAGAGCTCCCATCTGTCACCTTACAAGGCTATGACACTATCACTGACTGTATTCCCTTTTATTCCCACTGCATTTTTGTTTGTTTTTTATTTCTTGCGTTTCAACAAAGTTACAATTTTACTTTCAAATCACAATTTTTATTTATTTATTTATTTATTTATTTATTTATTTATTATTTATTTTGCAAGTGAGAATTTACTTTGTGGTTTACAGTGTCTTTCTCCAAACCGTGTCTGATCCCTAAGCTTTTCTTTGTGTGGAGTCCAGAGTTCTCATACTCTTTGGAATAGTCCCTAGAATTTTAGGAAACACCCCTTCTTTTTGAATATGTATGTTTTTAGTGCTATAAGGTCTCAATATCTATCTGTATGTGAAATATACATTCATTTTCTAAGTCTTTTTGGTCCTGTCTCAGCTTTCACTGATTTCTGCTTTTGAGTTTACCGTGACCAATATATGTTGGGTCGCAAGCTTATTTGTGTCCTGACATGGTCCACGAAGGCACTGATGCAAAAGTAAGAAAAACATACATGATGATAGGTAAGTGAAAATAAATGTCGGTGACCAAAAAATATGCATATAATCATAGAAGTCTATAATAGGAGGTAGGAAAAACACAAACGTTCAAATAATAAAAACACTCTTGCTTTACTAAGATATAAAATTTCGCGGGATCCCTGGGTGGCGCAGCGGTTTGGCACCTGCCTTTGGCCCAGGGCGCGATCCTGGAGACCCGGGATCAAATCCCACGTCGGGCTCCCGGTGCATGGAGCCTGCTTCTCCCTCTGCCTGTGTCTCTGCCTCTCTCTCTCACTGTGTGCCTATCATAAATAAATAAATAAATAAAAATTAAAATAAATAAAAATAAAAATAAAATTTCGCTTTGAGCTCTTTGTAAGTCAAGGTGCAAAGCGAAAACAATGCAGTAATTCTCATTTTACACAGATCTGTGAAAAGATACACACACAGGCGTACACACATGCAGGTTATGAGTGAAGTCAAAGCATTTAACAAAGACTTGCTCTTAAACTCCATGTAATATTAACTTAGGGAATTGATGCATTGAATGCAGTTTTCAAAAACACAGTTAATTCAGAATCTATAGCTTCCCTCACAGAAAGTTTAGAGCAGGTATCCAAACACACTTTACTGAAAACAAGGATTCGGAAAACCGAAGGAAGGCTATGACTTCCATTCATTAAATCACTGAGTGTCTTGGAAAATGTAACGCTTGTTCACCAAATGACAAATATGTATGTATTTTACTCATGGAATTGATGAAAAAAATCTTTCATGATCAGTAAATACAAGACCAAGGAGACTGCGCACACCTGAAGCTCGACATTTATAAGGCATTTCCGGTGACATCCTAAATTCAAACTTGTTGCTAACATCTACCTTCAGGCAACTCTATCGGAGGAGTCAGTACACGGAGGGCCTGGTAGCCCCCTGTTAGTAAACTAAAGCGGGTTAGTTATGCAAAAATCAAAATGGAAGCAGTTTTGTGATGATGTATCCAAAAATGCTTCGGGTCCCACTTCTGTCTAAAAACTGAAGTTGAAGTATTTGCATATTAGAACGTGTTTATTTTAGATCTTTGAAGAAGACCTATGCTCACCTTGGGGTAGACTCCCATCGCCATACTCAGATCCATTTCAAATACGTTGTTTTTTTCTGGACAGGCATGTTTAAGTTTTTTGCAACCCTCCCTTATTCCTCAAAATTATAATCATAAATGTCTAAAACATAATCTAAAAATAAATAAATAAATAAAACATAATCTGTGTCTCAAATATCTCCTCCAGTGGTTATGTGTAGGAGTATTTTCCCTGCTACGCTAAGCCACACTTCTCATTTATTACCCTCACTGCAATTCCAGATCACTGGGCTTTTATAATTCAACACGTGGACTTTGGCCCCTGCACCGAACACTAAGCAAGACGGTACTTGCGAAATCATTTTCACTCCATTAAAGTGAGCTCTGCGGAAGGCGCTTTCCTGATTATTTGAATCTTGCCCATTCATGTGTTGATGATCATGCATGTTTCACACACGATATCCAGGACTGCCTGCTCTGACCGCCGTCAGTCAGAAAAAGCGGAAAATAGAGTCATCTTTGGGAATTTCCTAACGGAACAGACTCATCCTCTGGTATCCTCTATGGGAAAAACACAAATGGTCATTAACGTCCGTAAAGACTCTCCTGAAAATAATTTTAGTCATTGTTAGGCTGTACTGTCACTTTTATCTATTGGAAACTATTCGTGTCTTAATTCTGTTACTTTTTAAAAAGCTAACAGTTTGACGATATGTACAGCGGAGAAAATACACAAAGTGCTTCTTTAAAAAATATATAATATTGACAAGGACCTAGCATGTCATTTGAACGTATATTCTCAACTTTTATATAGCATGTTTAGACAAGACTGCTGCTCTTAGGTCATGATAAGAAATAATAATAAAGGCAATTGATGAAAGAGCTATTCTATAATTGCAAAGAAATTTTGAAAGAAATTGTTATTTT
This sequence comes from Vulpes vulpes, assembly GCF_048418805.1. Taxonomy (NCBI): domain Eukaryota; kingdom Metazoa; phylum Chordata; class Mammalia; order Carnivora; family Canidae; genus Vulpes; species Vulpes vulpes. Next base: position 200,006,976 of record NC_132780.1, read on the forward strand.
CTTATTTTCTTATTTATTCGATGCTTATTGGGTAGTAAGTAATCTTTTGAGTGGTGCATTTTAAGCATCGGATAGAATATACTACTACATGTAAAATAAATTTCTAGCTTAAAAGGTAACAAAAAGGGTAGAAGGCTTGAGGGCTTTGCCTCTCAAGGAGCTTAAAATCAAATAGCATAATGAGATGTAAGAAGTTATCTAGTAATACAGAGCACCTAACACTTATGACTAGACGATGTATATAAAACCAAGGTTTCCGAGCGTCAGCATAGTCTAAGCTGGTCAGTCCCGGGCCAGGAGCTATGCCAAGTGCTTTGTTCGCTCTTGGTAGGTTGCTGGTGTTTCCAGTAGTCACCTACACTGAGGAGAGCTGAGGATCAAGATCTCTCCATTTGTGCCCCACAAGCCAGTTCCTTTATTCTCCACGCCCATGACAGGTGGCAAACTTTCATCCCTTGATAGATAATAAAAATAATGGATTTTCGGCTACATGGTCATTAAGCTGAGCCTCGTGGGAAGAGCAGAATGCAGATGGATGAAAAGGATGTGTTGGGCAGAGGGAATGGTATGACTGCAGCTCAGAAGCTGCATTTGTGAGCCTTTGAGGAGAGACTGAAACGTGACCTATCAGACGGGAGCAAAAGATTCACAGAGTAAGGGAGTGGGAGAAAACACCGGAATGGAATATTAGGGCCACGCTGTGGAGGGTTATATACATAAGACTAAGGAGTTTGGTAGACATTAAAGACTTATTGTTGAAAGAGGTGTATTGAGACAAATTGGAGAAGAGAGAGATCGGAAGCTAGAAAACCAGTTTAAGAAGTCATTACAGAAATTCGAATAGAAGTTGCTGATAATGTAAACCACATAGATGACTGCGGAAGTAAAAGTGTCCCTGCTATGGAAATTATTGAAAGGGAAGACTAAATATGACATTTTGGGAAGATTTAGTTACAGCGAGTTCTAAGAAGCTATTACTCTAAGAAGAATAAAAAAAAAAAAAATGCCTCTTGAATTTTGAGACCGAGTAGCTAAATCATACTAAAACTAACACTAACAAAAAGTAGAAAGTCAGTGGGAAGACTCAATTTTCACAAAGCGAGAACAAATTAGACTTTGGTTCTATGTGCATTCAAAGTTAAAAATTTTAAATATATTGAAGCAAAAATATCCAGCAGGGAGCTGAAGAAGGAAAATGAAAATAAGGCGATTTCTCAGGCCCCAAGTTGAGGATTAGTGAATGATACAGTAAAGAGTCCTCATAAATGAAGCCATGAGACTTAATGCCATTTGAGGAGAATAGAGTGAGAGGAAGGAGGAAATTAAGAGTATAACCAAACTTCACTGGCACACAGAGGTTATTGCACATCACAGGTAAGAAGTTCCTTCCATTCTTACTATTCCTGGAAACCTCGTCTCCAATATAACCTCCCACCATAACAACTGGCAACAGCGTACGTGATCAAGAACTCAGCATGAGAAGTATCATCATTTAGAATCAATTCAGAGGTGCCTCGATGGCTCAGTAGTTAAGGGTCTGCCTTTGGCTCCGGTCAGGATCCCAGGGTCCTAGGATTGAACCCCACATCAGGCTCCCTGCTCAGTGGGGAGCCTGCTTCTCCCTCTGCCTCTGCCTGCTACTACCCCGGCTTATGTGCTCGCGCCCAATCTGTCAAACAAATAAAATCTTTTAAAAAATAAAATTAAAAAAAAATTTAGAAATATTAAAAACATCAAGTCAAATCAAGTATAATAGAGGCAATGACACAAAACCATAGCCATTTTAATTATAGGAGTTTTTAAAATCATAACATTAGCTGGAATGTATTAAAATAACATGATCCAAATTCTTATTTTATAAATAAGAAACCTTAACCCCCATGGGCAGACTGTTTTCAAAGATAAGCTCAACAATCTCATCCATCTCACGTGTCTTTTGCAATTTGGCATCCCTTCTATCAAGAAAGAGTACGTTTTCCTTCCTTTTGAATTGTGGCCTCTCTGTAAATTGTTTAAACTAAGAGAATGCTGTGAAAGTTTGGCCATGTGCCTTCTGGGCCTAGGCTTTAAGAAGCGCTGAATCCTCTATTTATGTTCTCAAAACTCAGCTGTCATAATATAAGGACACGGTTAAGACACATAAAGGAAAGTGGGATTTCTAGCCGACAGGTAGTAAAACCAGCCAGCATGTTAGTTTTATTCATGTAGAAAACTCCATGTACACCCAAACACAACTTAAGTAACTTTACTTGTGACTGAACTCGTCTTTGCTCCTCACTTCAATTTTCCCTGTGAATGTGTGTGAGGAGTAGGTGGGGAAAGGAGGAAACTGGTGGATCCTTAAACTTGTTCATGGAGTAAAACACAGTGCTTTAGCCACATGCAGAAGAATGAAACTGAACCGTTTTCTTGCACCATATACCGAAAATAGACTCAAAATGGAAGAAAGACCTAAATGTGATACAGGAATCCATCAAAATCCATCAAAATCCTAGAGGAGAACACAGGCAGCAACGTCTGTGACCTCGGCCACAGCAACTTCTTGCTGGACTCATCTCCAAAGGCAAAGGAAACAAAGGCAAAAATGAACTATTGGGACTTCATCAAGATAAAAAGCTTCTGCACAGCAAAGGAAACAGTCAACAAAACCAAAAGACAACCTACAGGATGGGAGAGGATATTTGCAAACACCGTATCAGATAAAGGGCTAGTATCAAAAATCTATAAAGAACTTATCACACTCGACACCCAAAGAACAGGTAATCCAGTCAAGAAATTTGTCAGAAGACATGAGCAGACATTTCTCCAAAGACCTACACATGAAAATAATTAATTAATTAATTAATTAATTAATTAAAATAAAAAATAATAAAAAATAGAAGACCTACACATGGCCAACAGACACATGAAAAAAAAATGCTGCACAACACTAGGCATCAGGGAAATACAAATCAAACCCACAGTGAGATCCCTCATTGTGACCTCACACCAGTCAGAACGGCTAAAATTAACAAGTCAGGAAATGACAGATGTTGGTGAGGATGCGGAGAAGGGGGATCCTTCCGATGCTGTTTATGGGAATGCAGGCTGGTGCAGCCACTCTGGAAAACAGCATGGAGGTTCCTCAAAAAATTGTAGAACAGAGCTACCCTATGACCCAGCAATTACACGACTAGGAATTTACCCCAAAGATACAAATGTAGTGATCCAAAGGGGCACCTGCACCCCAATGTTCACAGCAGCAGTGTCCACAACAGCCAAACTATGGAAAGAGCCCAGGTGTCCATTGACAGATGAATGGATAAAGAAGATGTGGTAAATATGCAATGCACTACTACTCAGCCAAAACACGAAAATGAAATCTTGCCATTTGCCATGATGTGGATGGAACTAGAAGGTATTGGACTAAACAAAAAAATAAATCAGAGAAAGACACTAATCATATGATCTCACTCAAGGAATTTAAGAGACAAAATAGAGGATCATGGGGAAGAGAGGGAAAAATAAAACAAGACAAAATCAGAAAGGGAGACAAACCATAAGAGACTCTTAATCAGGGGATCCCTGGGTGGCTCAGTGGTTTGGCACCTGCCTTTGGCCCAGGGTGTGACCCTGGAGACCTGGGATCGAGTCCCACTTCGGGCTCTCTGCATGGAGCCTGCTTCTCCCTCTGCCTGTGTCTCTGCCTCTCTCTCTCTCTCTATGTCTATCATGAATAAATAAATAAAATCTTTTTAAAAAGAGACTCTTAATCATAGGAAACAAACTGAGGGTTCCTGGAGGGGAGGGGCCTGGGAGGACGGGGTAGCTGGGTGAGGGACACTAAGGAGGGCAGATGATGCAATGAGCACTGAGTGTTACAGAAGACCGATGAATTACTGACCTTTACCTCTGAAATACAGAGGTATTAATAATACATTATATGTTAGTTAAAGGAATTTAGATTTTTTAAAAGTAAAATAATAAAAATATTTAGATTTTAAAAAGCATAACAGAGTGTTTTAAAAGATTTAAAATTGCTTTTGGTGGCAGGACACAACACAATGACATGAGACGGACAAAAGGCTCTTAGTCACACACCAAAGGAGTGAAGGGCATCACGCAAGGCCACAGTTTAGTACTTGGGACGGGGTAACCGCCACTGGAGCTGTAAGGGGCAAGTGATGGATGGCAGGCGGGTTGGAGTTAGCTAGTGTGGCAGGTTCCCGGGAAGTGGCTGATTTGAAGATGTCACCAGCTCCAGGGCTTCCAGGCTGGCCCTAGTCATCGGGCCCCTGAGCCAGGGTGACTCGAGTGGGGTACAGTGGCCCCTGAGTGTAAGGGAAGAGGTTGGGTGTGGACGTAACTGTTCAAGAAGTACAACTGACTGGAGCCCAGCTAAGGCCTCAAAATTGGGTCCATACAGCGATTTAAGAAAAAGTACCATAGGGTCACTACCAATTTCCTGAACCATGTCCTGATGAAACAATTCGACCTCTGTAGAATACATGTCTAACATTTTACTCCCCCGATCTCCAGGATAACGCTAGGTGTGAAGGAACCTTCCTTAACCTTGGGACCCTGGAGAAGAAGCTTCTGGTCCTTGAGACCCACAAGGTACCTCCTGCTTGTTGGCTTCTCCCTGTTGGCTTCTGTCATTGCTGTGTCCACAGTTGGGGCAATTCTTATTTATTTTTGGCATTGTCCAAACCAGTCATCTGAAGCCTCTGATGGGGCCACCTCTGATCCCCGACTGCTCCCTTCTCCCACCAAAACCCCACCAAGCTCTAGATGTGAGAGCATCTACATGTAGCAGCTGTTGGGCAGTAATTCTTAAACTCAGCTTCACCTTATCATCACCTGGGGCATTTCTGAAAATTATGCAGGTAATAAAACCAGAATTCTTAGTGGGGTGTGGCCTGGAGTTAGTTGTGCACACAGGATTGAGACAATTGCACTTACGTGGCCCTGATAGGAACAGGGCATTTCTCTTTCTCAGCTACTACCTTGCCCTTCCCGGGGGTTCACAGGTGCATTTTCAGATTTTCTCTCTAGCTTGCTAGAGTCAGTAAAGACTGAGCAAGTCAGGGTGGAAGGTGGCATGTGTACATTCCCATCATTTAAGGCCTCATGCTACAATTTCTACTCATATGTGTGTCAAGGAAGAAGGGGGGAGGTCAAGAAAAGTCGTGGAGCTTCCGTGCCTGCTTCAGGGAGTGCACATTTTCCGTGGCTCCCCTCCCCTGTGCACTGCGAAGCCTGAATCCTAACATCCCCAACCTGAGTCTCTCCTCGTTCAAGCCAGAATAAAGTTCTTAATAAACAGTCTATCATTGCCTTCCCTACCAACACTGACACCCTACAAGGTTTCAGAAAGAGCCTCAGTGTCCCTGTCCATCCAGGGACTTTTGGTATTGATTCTCCTAAAAAAAAAAAAAAAAACCATTTCCTTTTGTTCTCATTGTGGTCCCTCTTCTATTTCACATTATCTCTCTCTTTTTTTTTTTTTTTTCAGAGAACAAACTAGACACATGAACACTGATTAGAACTTTTGTATGTAATGGGCCCTGAAGATACAGTGATGGACAAGGTAGAGGTGGGCCTCGTTAGCTACGTAGAGGGCATTAATCTCCAGCCACAAATTCAGGCATGTAAAAATACAACTTTCTTGTTTTGTGGCACAACTATGGATGTAAGTCCAGTGGTTCCCAGCAGGTAACTTGCATTTTTGTCTTCTTAACAAGGGTCACTTACAGAGCAAAAGTTTTTAATTTTGATGAAGTCAAATATATTGATTCCCCTTTTTTACGTCTCCATGCTTTGGGTGTCGGCTCTTTGCCTTAGATCCTGAAGATTTTCTCCTCTTTTGTTCTTTTCCAAAAGTCTCATTGTTTTACATTTTAATGTCTGAAGTATTTTAAAATGATTTTTCTAGAGGATGTGAGACTTACTTTAAGGTTTGCTTATTTATTCATAACTGTTCATCTGACAAAGGACTAATTTCTAAAATGTGTACATTTTAAAACTCAACAGTAAAAAAAAAAAAAAAACAAGCAATTCAATTAGAAAATAAGCAAAAGACACGAAGAAACATTTCACCAAAAAGGATATACAGATGGTATATAAGCCTATAAACAGATATTCAAAATCCAGCCACTGAGGAAATGAAAATTAAGAGTTTGATGAGATTTCACTATACATCTATATTTTAAGTTGACATACACGAATTTATGCAGTTTTGTAGATTACAATTTTTTGTAGATTGAAAATATCAGTATTTTAAAACTAAACCATTATCCCATAAAATATACATAAATATAATGTCATAAACATTTAATACTCACCATTATTCACTTAAAGTATGAGAAAGCTATTTTTTCCCACTTAGAAATCTGAAAGATTTCCATTTTTCCATTTGAATTCATATTTCTATTCTGCTTCTACTTCAAAAATCCATCCTAACATATTTTATGGTTAAGAGTCTTTTATGATTAAAACTCTTTGATATTCCCATCCTACCTTAAATAAAAATATGTATATTGAAAAAAATGTTTAGAATGGACTGCTAATGGGTACAGAATTTCTTCAACAGGGACAAAAATGTCCTAAACTTAGATTGTGGTGATGATTGCAATATAGTCTAAGTATACTAATACATTAAGGGTTTTTTTAATAATAAATTTATTTTTTATTGGTGTTCAATTTGCCAATATACAGAATAACACCCAGTGCTCATCCCGTCAAGTGCCCCCTCAGTGCCCGTCACCCAGTCACCCCCACCCCCCGCCCACCTCCCCTTCCACCACCCCTAGTTCGTTTCCCAGAGTTAGGAGTCTTCCATGTTCTGTCTCCCTTTCTGATATTTCCCACACATTTCTTCTCCCTTCCCTTCTATTCCCTTTCACTATTATTTATATTCCCCAAATGAATGAGAACATATAATGTCTGTCCTTCTCCGATTGACTTACTTCACTCAGCATAATACCCTCCGGGTCCATCCACGTCGAAGCATATGGTGGGTATTTGTCGTTTCTAATGGCTGAGGAATATTCCAGTGTATACATAGACCACAGCTTCTCTATCCATCATCTTTCAATGGACACCGAGGCTCCTTCCACAGTGTGGCTACTGTGGACATTGCTGCTAGAAACATCGGGGTGCAGGTGTCCAGGAGTTTCCCTGCATCTATATCTTTGGGGTAAATCCCCAGCAGTGCAATTGCTGGGTCCTAGGGCAGGTCTATTTTTAACTCTTTGAGGACCCTCCACACAGTTCTCCAGAGTGGCTGCACCAGTTCACATTCCCATCCACAGTGCAGGAGGGTTCCCCTTTCTCCGCATCCTCTCCAACATTTGTGGTTTCCTGCCTTGTTAATTTTCCCCATTCTCACTGGGGTGAGGTGGGATCTCAGGGTGGTTTTGATTTGTATTTCCCTGATGGCCAGTGACGCGGAGCATTTTCTCATGTGCACCTTGGCCACGTCCATGTCTTCCTCTGTGAGATTTCTCTTCATGTCTTTTGCCCATTTCATGATTGGATTGTTTGTTTCTTTGGTGTTGAGTTTAATAAGTTCTTTATAGATCTTGGAAACTAGCCCTTTATCTGATACGTCATTTGCAAATATCTTCTCCCATTCTGTAGGTTGTCTTTGAGTTTTGTTGACTGACTGTATCCTTTGCTGTGCAAAAGCTTCTTATCTTGATGAAGTCCCAATAGTTCATTTTTGTTTTTGTTTCTTTTGCCTTCGTGGGTGTATCTTGCAAGAACTTACTGTGGCTGAGTTCAAAAAGGGTGTGGCCTGTGTTCTCCTCTAGGATTTTGATGGAATCTTGTTTCGTTAAGGACTGAATGTTTGTGTCCTCCAAAATTCATGTGTTAACATCTAATCCCCGGTGTGATAGCATTTGGAGGCAAGGCCTTAGGGAGGTAATTAGTTCTTGAAGTCGGAGTCCTCAGGAATGAGACTGGTGCTCTCATAAGAGGCCCAGGAGCCCACCAGTTGTGTTTCCACCATGTGAGTAAGTAGAGCAGCAGTCGGCCTCCCGGCAGAGGCTGGGCCCCAGAACCCAGGCACGCCGGCATCCTGAACTCAGACTGCCAGCCTGAGTGAGGACGCTGAGAAATAAATCCCTGCTGTTTATAAGCCACCCAGGCTGTGGCCTTTGAGTAGCAGCCCAAACAGATTATGACAATCGTGCACCTCAAATGGGTCACTTGCATGGAAAGTAAATTATATCTCTTGTAAGTAAAGCTGTTCAGAAAACTGTATAGAGCAAGAAAATAAAGAAAATCGTAATCTAGTGCTTGGAAAGATGATGCCAAATTTATAAGTGACAGAGGGAAAACCGTGCCTCTCCTGGTTGGAGCTCTGCTTGGGAGCACGATGTTCGGTGTGAATAGAAGCCCCAAATAAGGGAAAGATAATAATCGAGCCTCTGTGTATTTTAAAGGAGTCCAAGACTCCAGGGCCCTGATAAATAGCTTCTGGGGCTGTAAAATAATTTACAGGTTTGGTCATTATCTACCATCTATTCTGTGAGAAATTCGGGAGAATTGAGGGAGCCTTCTTTTTAGAGAAGGATATTTATACAGAATTGTCAAAGGTGCCCTAGGTAGACTGTAAAAAAAAAATCAGGTGGACATATTTGTGTGTGTGTGTGTCTATTTCTCTTTCATTGACCTTTTTGTCTGTCTTTCCACAGTTTTGATAAGTAAATATAGAATAATTCTTAAATCACATAAATCGATTCTACTTTATTCTTTTTAAGTTGTTTTATCAATTCTATTTCTTTGCTTTATACAAATATACATACATATAATATATATTTATATATATATATTTTAAATAATCTTGCCTCTATCTATAGAAAATCTTGATGGGATTTTGTTCAGAATTTGCTGATCCTGTATATCAATTTGGGGATAAGTGACATCTTTACCGAGTCTTCTAATCAACAGAGTCTATTTCTCATGTATTCAGACCTTCTGAGGCTTCCCTCATCAGCACTGTATGGTGTTCACAGTACAGGTCTTATAAGTATGTTTTGTTAAGATTACATCCAAGTAATTCTTTTCATTAAGCAATCATAAATGGCATTGCATTTTTTATGTTGATATGTCTTTAATGTTAGTATGTAGATTTATAATTGATTTTTATATGTTGAACTCATGCCCTATAATCTTGCTAAGGGCATTTCCTAGTTCTATGGCCTTTTTCACAGAATCCTTGGGATTTTCTACACAATCTATATGTTGTCTGCATATAGGGAGAGTTTATTTCTTCCTTTCCCATCTCTATATCTTTTATAAACTTTTCTTCCCTTATTACCCAGGCTAAGACCTCCAATACTACGTTGCACACCAATGGTAAGAGTGAAAATCCCTATATTAAGGGAAAATCATTCAATCCATTCAGCATCACATATGACATTAGCTGTAGGGGTTTTTTGTAGATGTTTATCAAATTGAGATTATTCTCTTCTATTCCTAGTTCCCTGAAAGTTTATTTGTTTTTGGCTTTCTTTTGTTTTTTCTTATCCATTAACAAGTTTTATTTGAATATGTATCAATATTGACAACTTATTTTCTCCTTGGTAATGAAGAATCTTATAATATTCGCAAGTGGGAATAATCATTTATGACACACTTTTCAGCTTCCTAAAAATTTATCTTCCAAAAATCTTATTTTTTTATCCTGTTGCCTGCAATATCAACCCAGAGTTTCTCATTCAATGTAAGGTATTTTTTTTACCCCCAAATAATCCCTATTAACATGCATATGTATAGTGCCCGACGTGATAGCCATATGAACTAGCTAGTGCCATTCAATACATGACCATGGGCCTGTTGATTACCTTACACAGAGTTTGAAGGGGCATTGGAAAGGTGAACGTTGTGAGGGAAATCTGGGATAACACTGAAGGAAATAAAGGACATGTTTTGAGATTTCTAAAGACCTGAAAAAGAATGATTGATAGGAGAAAATCTAGATGACTTTGGGAATGGCAAGGACTATTTAGATACAGCTTCAAAAGCACAAAAATGAAAAATAGTTGATAAACTGGACTTTATTAAATTTAAAATTTCTGCAATGCAAAAGACAATGTTAAGAGAATGAGAAGCCACAGACTGGGAGAAAATATTTGCAAAAGACACGTGATTAAAAAAAAAAGCAAATATCAAAGAATTCAAAGAATTCTGAATTCAAAGATATCAAAATATCAAAGAATCACTAAAATTCAATAAAAAGAGAGCAAACAAACCAATTACAAAATGGGCCAAAGACATTAAACAAACACAAAGAAGGTACAGAGATGACAGATAAGCATATGGAAACATATTCTACGTCATACGCCATCAGCGAAGCACAAATTACAACAATGAGATCTCACCACACGCCCAGAACAGGGATAGCGCCAAACGCTGTCGACAAAGTGGAGCAACAGAAATTCTCCTTCATTCCTGGTGGGAATGCAAAATGGCACAGACACTTTGGAAAAGAGCTTGGAGGTTTCTTACAAAACTAAACCTGCTAAAGCTACCACGTAACCCAGCAAATCACACTTCTTGGCGTTTACAAAAAGGAGTTGAAAACTTATGTTCACACAAAAACGGGCACACAGATGTTTCTGCGGCTTTACTCATAATTGCCAAAGCTTGGGCACAACCAACATGCCCTTGAGTAGGCGAATGAATAAATGAACTGTGGTACCTCCAAATAATAGAAGACTACTAAAAGGATGAATTCAAACCATGAAAGACATGGAACTTTAAACACATAGGACCAAGTGAAAGACAATCGGAAAACCTAATACTCTATGATTCCAACTCTATGACATTCTGAAAAAGGCAGGACTCTGAGGAAGGTAAAAAAGACCAGTGATTGTCAGAGGTTGGAGATGGGAGAGGAATGGAGGAGGTCAGAGTGCACAGGATTTGGAAACAGTGATAATATTCCATCTGACACTGTAACGATGGACGGACGCATGTCATTGTACGATGGTCAAAACTCATAGAGTACCCAAGCCTGAGAGTGAACCTAAATGGAAACTATGAACTTTTAGCGATAATGAGGTGTCAGTTTAGCCTCCTCGATCATAATAAAGGTACCATTCTAGGGGAGGATGTTGGTGATTAGGGTGGCCATGCATGTGTGGAGGCAGAGAGTATATGGGAAATCTCTGTACCCTCCCCCTAATTTTGTTGTGAACCTTAAATTGCTCTAAAAATAGTATGATTTATTAAAAGGAATAATCAAAAGGATGCACCATTCAAGTGCTCTATGGCTTTGCCTGAGCCATCTGAGTTCCCATGTTCCCTGTGTGCCTCCGGACTGTATGCCACACGGAGAGGGAACTTTTGATATATATGTTTATTTATTTCTTTATATTTAAGATTTTTAGGTCTTTATTTTTATTCATGTGTTTCACTACTTGAGTTATTATTTACTGTTTGTCTTTTGTACGTCATTCTCTTTTTTTTTAAGATTTTATTTATTCATTCATAGAGACACACACATAGAGAGAGAGAGAGGCAGAGACACAGGCAGAGGGAGAAGCAGGCTCCATGCGGGGAGCCTGACATGGGACTCGATCCAGGGTCCCCAGGATCACGCCCTGGGCTGCAGGTGCCACTAGACCGCTGCGCCACCGGGGCCACCCCTGTATGTCATTCTCCATGCTAAGGATATTTTCCCTTTTAATATTTCACAATCCAAAGTGAATTCGTAAAATACTAAGATAGCCACGCTACCACAGCGTGTTAGAGAAAAGGGGTTTTCATGACCCAAACCTGAGCATACCTATATATGTATTAGTGACAGTGAATTGAATCTATTAAATGCTTTAATCCTGACTCATTTGGCAACGCTCCTAAAACTCAGCCCAAATATCCTGGAGAGTAATGCATGCTAATGAAACCAGAGAGGCGGAGGCTGGGTGAACATAAGAGCTATAAATACTGGATGCTTGTGACTAAACATGCTGAGGTGTGCCAGGAAGATTTAAGTCTCAGTAATTATCAGGAGCTTGAACCAAATGAGGTATCTGTTCAGTTATGGCTTGACTCAGAAAGTCAAGCCTTATTATTATTATTTCAAGTTCAATAGTTTTAAAAATAGGTATGTGTGGCTTCTAATGATTATTCAGTATTTTGTTTAATAAACTTCCATTTGTTTCTTGATCCAGTGAAAGAAAATAACACCTAGAATTAATTTGGTGCTCTGTAAAGTCGTACTGTTTTTTTTTTTTTTTTTAAATAGCTTACCCCTATACTAGCCTTTCTAACCTAATCATGGAAGGAGTACCTTATAAATTATAAGGAGAGAAGGTCTCTTAAAAATGGCCCCATAGGGATCCCTGGGTGGCGCAGCGGTTTGGCGCCTGCCTTTGGCCCAGGGCGCGATCCTGGAGACCCGGGATCGAATCCCACGTCGGGCTCCCGGTGCATGGAGCCTGCTTCTCCCTCTGCCTGCGTCTCTGCCTCTCTCTCTCTCTCTGTGACTATCATAAATAAATAAAAATTAAAAAAAAATGTTTAAAAAAAATGGCCCCATATATCCAGAGAAAGGCCACGTCAGTTCAAAACCCTCTGGAAGATCTTTTTTGTTGTTGTTGCTGTTGCTGTTTTTTAAAAGATTGTATTCATTTATTCATGAGAGACACAGAGAGAGGCAGAGACCCAGGCAGAGGGAGAAGCAGGCTCCCTGCGGGGAGCCCGACCTGGGACTCTATCCAGGGACCCCAGGATCACGCCCTGAGCTGAAGGCAGATGCCCAACCGCCACCCAGGCGTCCCTCTGGAAGACCTTCTTATAGGGAAGGTGTAATTAATTTTTTAGGGATCACAGAGGAAAATTCCAGGCTCTGGGGCACAAAGAGCAGTATGACAAGAGAGAATAGGCGAAGCAAACCGGAACCAATCTGTTTAGTGAAAGAGTGAACTTTCCAGATGCGTTGCAGCCTGGGTGTTGGACGCGCACTGCAGACTCCCCACGCTGCATCCCTGCCCATAACCGTACACTGCAGGGTGGAGGATTCTGCAGCCTACCACCGCTCTCACTAGCCAAGCTCTGCTCCTTCAACTGCAGCACGAGATAGCTGCATGGGAATATACATATTTCATAAAGCTGAACTGCTAGGTGATGACACTAGAATCCGTACACTTAATCAACAGATACGTATTTACTATCTGCTGTAGAGAAAACACCATGCTAAGGACAAAAGATTATTTTTATATGGTTGACCTAGCCCTTGCCCTTGGGGAACTTATACCTGGTGAGAGGATAAGGATTATAGACCAATAGTAATGCATCATAATTTTTTTAATAAGGGATACACACACACACACACACACACACACGTATATAATAAGAGTTTCAGAAGGAAAATAAAATTATATTCTCCCACTCACCTCTAAGTGAATGAATTGATTAGTGCCTCTAGATGTCAGTTTTATTGAATCATTAAAGTAAAACAATAAACGGTCTTCTATCTTCCTCCAGGCTTTATTTTACTGGAAGATAACCCAAAAAACAGCAAATAAACAAGCAGAACCCAGAGTTCCCAACAGACTGTAGCACAATTCATGGGTTGGTTATCACTATAGTCCTCAAGCAAATACCACCTTCTGATAAGTAGTTTTTGGGCTGTCGGTTATGGAGAGAGAGACTGTGGATTGCTGGGACCAAAGCAGGATTGGTCCAAACCCAAAAACTGGATTTCTGGGCAAATCTTTTTCCTGCACAGTTTGAGATGCCATTATCCTAATTCACCAGGTGGGGAACACACAGGCTATGCAGCTCTGACATATTAGAAGTAGTTGTAGGTTCTGCATAAGATCACCATTCTCATGGGCCAAGAAATGCCTCCTAAGTGTCTTTGGAGATACCTTAAATCCTGCAGTACTCCATGACCGAACAACTCATACGTTACTCAGTAATGCCTAGCTAATTTTCTGTACTGGGGCGAATACAAGTACTAGGCCTCCCTATGTACCCAATGTATTATTATAACTGATATTAGAAAAAATATTGTGAATAGATGGTTGGCAAACTCAATGACCTCGATCAACAAGTCCACGATGAAGCAGATTCTTTCACTCTAAATCGTCACACTTGGGATGATACGTTATATGGCCGCCCTAATTATAAAAGACTTACATCTCATCACTGCAAAAAAATCGTATTTGTCCTTTCTGGTATTTAATCCTATGCTAATAGCATGTTCTACTGAACAGTTTCCTGAAGGATTACCTAGGCCTATTGGTTACTTCCTATTTTTCTAATCATGGTGGATAATGAAAATAGAAGACCCTAACTTAATGGTAACTTTCCGTTAGACGTTGTTTTATTAGTATACCGAGGGGTAAGAGGCGTCAGTTCATTGTGTAACTATCGACTGCCCTCACTGAGTTGAGATGTGTTCCACGGAACAGTCAGCTCTTACGCACGTGTGCAAGAAACATTCATAAGCACCTACTTTATTCCAAGAATGACACTAATCATTGCCAATTGAAAAATAGATAATGACAACTGCTATACGTACAGTGCGTTCTACATGCTGGGTACGTTACTAAGCACTTCGTATATATTAGTTTATTTAGTCTTCATCACGAATTTATGAAGTAGGCATCAGATCTCCCTTTTTTCATGGATGAAGACCAAGACATGGAGGGTTTTGCTAAGACACCCCAAGTCAAAAAGTGGTAAACAGCTAAGATGGGTTTTTGAACCCAGAAAGTCTGGCTTTAGCCAGTAAGGCAGGACAAAGCCACTATGCTAGACAGGCTTATGGATTTGTTACAGGAGAGACTGAATTATTTTTACAATTTTCTGATAATTTTCAAATCGATGTCACCACATCATTGCTTCTTATCTGGGACTTTGAATTCCTCTTATGGCTGTCAAGTGACGAAGGGACCGGAATGCACAAGCTGATTTTAGTTGGCGGGATTCTGGTGGCAAGTGTTAGAGGAGTGGAGCTAGGAACTCTAAAATGCTAAGAGCTTCGTAGCTTTTAGCTAATAACTCTTCGGGAAAACAAAACGCAAACCAACAGAAATTAGGATATTGACCTGTCGGGGTTATGTTCCAGCGAGAAAATTTCTTTAGGGCTTCTCAAAACTTGTAGGGC
The DNA here is from genome assembly GCF_048418805.1 of Vulpes vulpes. Lineage (NCBI taxonomy): Eukaryota > Metazoa > Chordata > Mammalia > Carnivora > Canidae > Vulpes > Vulpes vulpes. Next base: position 200,022,085 of record NC_132780.1, read on the forward strand.
TTTTTTTTTTTTTTTTTTTTCAACTTGTAGGACTTTGTTGGTGCTTAAATAGACGGTTCCATGCAGCATTATTATCATAATTTTAAAGCGTAGGTAACGCCTAGCAACTAAAAAAAGGAACTATTGCCATTAAGTAAGAGTAAAACTGTTGGTGTGAATGAAGTAATATGGCCTGTTAAGAGTCATTCAGTTGTAAATCAATTACCTAAAGCTGACTCTCTGGGCATATTTTGTTTGAAAAGTTATCCCCAGTCATTAGAAATGGGGAAAATGGAACTTGAAACATTCAAATTCCAAAGAGATTTTGACTGATTTGGATGACAGTTTTCCACACCTTGAAATTCTCCCTACTACAGTTAGGACTTTTTAGTTGTGCTGATTAGATTAAATGTTCCCATCCACAGAGACCTAATAGCGATACAAATGTGGAGATAGAGTTTGTCTCCAGGGGTAAAGACATGACGTAAGGTGGTATTTGTCAAGAAATGAACACCTATTCGCTCACTGGGTTGCCATTGATTTTTACCCTGATTTTCACTGATGGCATTTTCTGTTTAGGTTTTGAGAATACGGTTCAAACCACAGGCAGTACACGGAGGGGACAGAGATGTCTTACTGATATGATGCTCTTCTCTGAAATTAAATGGAAAAGATTAACACATCACGGATGCACAAAGTCGTCTCAAAAACCACAAAATCTCCCCGTCTTTCAAGATTTGGTATTGCAGTGAACAATATTTTTGGTGGCTGTTTTAATTGCTTTCTTGGGATAAATCCTGTAAATGTTGAGGCCCCCTTGTCCCTGAAGCCCCTTGAAAGGCCGGACAGCGCAAGTTTTGGAAAATGGGATAGAGCTGATGCCCTGTGCCCGCCACCGGGAGAAGATCTCGGAGTCCGGAGGGCAAGGATCAAGGAGACAGAAGAGAAGAAGAGGCGCAGGGGGGCGGCCCTGCCCGCAGAGAGGGAGCCGGGGCGGGGGGAACCACGGTGACAGGAGGGATGGAAGCCCCCAGAGGCGTCTCCGGGGTCTGCGGGGCAGGTGGCGAGCGCCCGGGCCCAGGCCACCGCAGGCCCCCAGCATCACATCTCTGTGCGGCTGGAAAGGCGGGCGCGTGACATGGTGAAGGGCAGACTGTCACACCTGGACAGGTGCACGGAGAAGAGACCCGGGGCGGGGGCAGGACAGCAGCTCTCCCCTGCAAGGCCCAGCACCCCGGGCAGGCCGCCAGGACCGAGGCTAGCGGCAGTCGTGGGCAGCTCCGGGGGCCGGGACGCTGCGGCTGCCCCTCCAGGTGTTACCACGTCTAAAGGAAAATTCTTTTGGTTGGAAAGATGTGGTCTTTAGAGCAGCAACAAAGAAGTCGGAAGGGGAAGGTCACAAGGGGACGGTGGCCGGGGCTCGCCCGGGCAGCCTGCAGGTCGGGGCCCGGCCCAGGCCCAGCCCCGGTGTCAGGCCTGGCAGCCGCAGAGGCATGGGTCAGCCGAGGCAGGTGTTACCGGCAAGGCCTTTCGTTCCACCCGCCCCTTGCCCTGGGCACGGCGGGCGAGGAGGCGTCTAACACCGGCCGCCCCGCTCACTACAGCACAGACATCCGGAAAGTGGCTTCTTCATTCGCACGTCACCTCCGCAGCCGCCCGCTCGAGGCCGTGGGTGCAGGTGGACGCAGCGCCGAGGCGGACAGACCCAGTTCACCGCCGGGCCCGACGGGGCCAGAGCCCAGGCCCAGCCGTGGAGCCCCCCGGCCTCTCCTGGCCCTGCCCCAGCTCTGGTTAGGATGGGTCTGCAGCCGCCACGCTTGGCCTGACCCGCCCCAGTGGCCGCGGCGGGGATGGGCCACGGGACCCTGGGGTGCAGGCTGCGGCCACCGGGGAGCCCCTGCTGCCCCCTTGGGCCATGCAGCCCCCTTGAGCCCGGTGAAAGCGCCCGATGCTCACTCACTGCGGTTGTAGGTGAGAACGTGTTAGGAAGGATCCAGAGCACGTTTGTCCATTTTCCTTTGTCCCCCCGTTGCCTTGAGCAGGCAGCTCCGGCTCACCGGTTGGCCAGGCCGCTTGGCCCCCGACACGCTGTGTCGCTGCACGCCGGGCCCTCTGCCCCAAGCTGGTCCCGTCTGTGGTGAAACAGCCCCGGGGGGCCCGAGCCTTTAAGGCAGGCAGCGATGGATCCCTCGAGGGGTGCTGGCCTGGCCCGACAATCGCCACCACGGCTCATGTTTTGGGAAATGAATGAAACCAGGAGAGGCTCACGGGCGGGAAGAGGAGGACGGAGCCCGAGCCGGGGACGCTGGGGAGCCTGCGGGCGGGAAGGCCGAGGGGAGGCCAGGGGGACGTAGGACAAGGTGACGGTCCTCGTCGGTCTGTGTAGCTTATGACTCCAGGGACAGCACCATTAAAAGTGAGGGAACAGTCCAGAGTGACCTTGTCAGCTCAGACAAGGTCGAGGTTGGTGGGTGGTGTTGGAGCGAGGGAGTCCCGGGGCCCCCAGCCAGGCCCCCTCTGCATCTGGTGTCCCCCTTCCGTGACAGCTAGTTGCCCCCACCTACCCCAGCTGCACAGGTTCCTTCTCTTACTGAGTTGTTAAAGGATTAATAGCATAAAATATGCCCAGCCGGGCGCAGGGCAAATGGTCAGTGCGGCGTAGGCAGGGTTACGTATGGGAATCTTGACTTTAAAGACCTATGATGCCTGCGCTCCGGAGGCTTCCCGTTAAGGAAGGAAGGAAACAGTGTAAGATGGGGGACGGGGTTTGAGTACTTACCCCCCCCCTTATATAATCTAGTCAGTAGGGAAGAATTGAGGTCAGTATTACACTGAATTTTCCAGAAAGACGTGCCTCTCGAAGCTTTTATTTTGATTTCCGGACAAACGTAACGGGAATGAGAGACATGACCGGATTAGCGAACGAAGGACCTGGACACACTGTATTTCAAAGAATGCCTGGGCCGAAAGCCGTCTGGTTGGCCTCAGATCTTCCTCGGCCTCCGTGTGGCTCTCCTCTTCCCCTTATCCCTTGAGTTGTTCAGGCTGACGGATGTTCCCTTTTACACTCTACGCACCTTGAGAACTGCGGCCACCCTCTGTGTCCCTCGGGGTCTTCTGAGAAGCAGATGCCAGCAGGATGGGACTAAACCAGCAAGGGTTTTACTAAGGGAAATGCTGAACGGGGGTAGGAGACAGGTCAAGCGGAAGCCTCCTAGACCCACATGGCATTTAAGAAAGGTTTTCCACATGCCAACGGGGCTCCTTTCACCAAAGCTGGTGGACAAGGCTCTCCCAAGACTGGGCCTGCCACCTTGGTGTCTCTGCGCCATCCCTGCCACAGTGGCGGTGGGCGTGGCCTCAGCCCGGGCAAGGGACTTCAACCTTCCATTGCTGGGCCCTTCTGGTGTCAGCCTGGTGTACTTTCAAGGCCTCCACCCCAGTGGAGGTTATCAACTCCCCATGTCGGTCCCCAGTAGGGACCTCAATCCTGGGCTCCGGCGTAACTTCATGTTATTCAGAGAGTAGCCCACAGAATCCTCCAACCCAAAGAGTCCCCAGTTAGAATCACCAACTTTCCCTGTGTCCTTGCCCGGTGCTCCTGCTTCCCTCTGTTATTTTAGGCTCCGATGTTTAATAGCAGCAAAATCTACCCAGTTAACCCAAACCTGAGTTAAGCCCCAAACCCAAACTGTGCAGTGTTTTCCAGCATGGCCCCCCCCGCCTAAGCCCGTCCCTCTGTATCATCGTTACCTTAGGTTGTTGCAGGACCTGCAGGACCCTAGCGTCTGTGACGCTTAACTGTTGCAATAGGCTCCTGTGTCCTTGCCTCCAGAAATGCCCCCTTAGAAATACATCTTCCACGTTGTTTCAGTTGCGTCCCCAGTAAAATTCTGATCTTATCAGATTACTCTCTTGCCCACATCCCCCAGGCAGGTTGTTTCACCCTGTTTTGAAGAAGCTCAACACTTGCATACATGATACGTAGGTTGGGGCTCTGCTTGCTGCTCCAGCCTTATTCTCTGTGAATCTCTACCAGCCCCCCTGGGCTCTGGTGATAGAGGAATTGCCGGACTTAATCTAACTCAAACCACACTTTATATGCTTCTTGTTTCTTTTTTCATACTATTTCTATTGCCTGGAGTGTCCTTCCCCCGGTTTGCATGGCTAGTTCCTACGATTGTCCTCAAGACCAAAAGAAAATCGATACCTCAAACAAAACTGAAGAATTTGACATAATTCGGTACCTAAGTTTCAGTTAATAATGGTGAAGACAGGTGAAAACAAGGAAAGAAAATGATATTATTTTAAGGATATTACAGTAGGAACACAGGTTTTTTGTTGTTGTTGTTGTTATTTGATCACGACTGTAGGAAGATCAAGCAGTGAATTTGGTCTAATATTTTAAGATAAAGGTGCCTGGGTGGCTCAGGTCGTGATCCCAGGGTCCTGGGATCGAGCCCCACATCAGGCTCTCTGCTCAGTGGGGAGTCTGCTCCTCCTTCTCCCTCGGCCTCTCCCCCTGCTTGTGCTCACTCTCTCTCTCTCTCTCTCTGTCAAATAAATAAATAAAATGTTTTTAAAATAATAAATAAATAAATATTTTAGGCTAGAATGGAAAATTCAGGAGATAGTTGGACACATATAAGACGATTGTATTGTTATTGTGTTTCTAAGTAATCATTTCTTATTTTTTACATATTTATTTATTTTTTTTAAGTAAGCTCCACATCCAGTGTGGAGCCCACTGCAGGGCTTGAACTCATGCCCTTGAGATCCACACCTGAACTCAGCTCAAGAGCTGGGCACTTAACTGATTAAGCCACCCAGGCACCCCAATAATCATTTCATATTTTGAAGATACATGCAACCGTGTTTACGAATGAAATCATAAGAAGCCTGGGATTTGCATCAAAATAATCCAATGGAAGAATGTAATCAGTCTGACGTAGGGAAGGCAATGAACTGAGAGTAGCTTAAACTGAGGGATAGCCCCATGGAAGTATCTTGACTACACTATTCTCTGTTTTATATGTGTTTTAAATTTTTCCATAATAAGTATTTTAAGGACTATTGGAAATAGAACTAATAACATGGCAGAAAAATAAGAGAGGAAGTGTTATTCAGTATTAAAGACATTGATGGGGGAGCCTGGATGGCTCAGGGGGCTGAGCTTCCGACCGCTGGTTTAGATCAGGCCATGATCTCAGGGTGCTGAGAGGGAGCCCCACATCAGGCTCCACGCTGAGTGCAGAGTCCGCTTGCGCTTCTCTCCCTCTCCCTCGGCCCCTCCCCCACCCCCTCAAATAAGTAAACAAAACATTTTTTTAAAAAAGACATCACTAGGTGTCTAGTGCATAGAGATTGTGAAATACATACATATGATTTGCAAGGTTGAATGAATAGCTACGAGACACTTTTAAGGGAAGAGGTTTTTAATATTTATTTATTCATTTTAGAGAGAGAGAGAGAGAGAAAATGCATGAGCAGGGGGAGGGGCAGGCCGAGAGGGAGGGGGAGGATCTCCTGCAGTCTCCCCGCAGAACGTGGATCCTGGCCTGAGCGGAAATCAAGGGTCAGAGGCTTAGCTGACTGAGCACCCCCAGGTGCCCCACAAAGAATTTTTTTAAAAAAAATGGAAGTAAAGTTGATGAAAGTCTTTATCAAATTTTATAACAGGAGTCAAGGAAACAAAATAAGTACAACCCAGATATCTGTGTGTGTGCAGGGCTGTGTGAAGGGAAGAGTGGGAATGGGGTGAAGAAGAACCAAGGACGTCAACAAAAGATAAAAATAAATAATGCAAGCCGTAGGGTTTGGAGACCCGCAGAGCAGTTTCTGATCACAGAAGAAAAAAAAAAAATGTCCTGATCCCTGGAGTTGAAGCCCGAGAATGTGAGCCCTGCCTGAGAGCAGTCCCGCTGCTCACGTAGAGGGTGTGCTCCGGAGCTCACCCTGGCAAAAACCCAGGGATACCCAGAAATGATTTTCCTTCTGGAAGCAGTGGCGTATGGCGGATTTCAAAATTGATGCCTCGGATGTTCCTGTAGCTTCCAAGCATCTTTAAAATTCTGGAGCCTTTATACAGTGCACACGAGGGAAGGTGATATTTCCTGATTGATCTTCCCTGAGACTCGAGAAAGACAGACAAAGGTACCATCTCTACCCTCCCCACGGCCCCTACCCTAGCTTGTGCTGCCTTGGAGAACGCAACAATACGAAGAAGCCATTCTTTACCTCTGATTATTGATTTCATCTCATTTTCATACTGTCACTCATGATAGATACAGTTAATTTTTGCTGTTCTTTATGTATATTGGATATTGTCATTTATACCATTAATCACACGCATAATTGTCATAAGAACAGAAATGCCTTTTCTTAGACATTTCATTCTAAAATATAATTATCCAGACATCCTGCTGTTAATGGCATTGAATCCTAATTACTTTAAAATGAAGCCATTATTCATAAACTTAGAGCCTGCACACACGTGTTTACAGTAAGTAGATGGGACAATATTATAAAATGTATTATCTACAGTAGGGCTTATTTTCTAGGAGCTGATTTAACGGCTCAGCTTCCTAGTACTGCTTTTTTTTTTTTTTTTTTTTTTGACCAATCTCATTAACTTATGATAAAGTTCACCAGGTCATATTTAGTCTAAACAATGATGGTTGAAACCGTCCCTCCCCGAGAGCGGACGCTCAGAACCGCTTTGCAAACAACACGGTTAATGACAAAGTCCCTCATGACACAAACTGGGGCACTAGAAAAATGACATCTTCCATTATGATTATTTTTCTGGATTTAATGAAAGATAAATTATGTCGGAGAAGTGGACCAACAAGTTATTTCTCAAATAATTTGCGATCTAATGATAGGAGTCGTAACCCAATAATCGTACATCACATTTCCAGGCTGCTTTATACTTTTCAGAGTGTTTTCACATCCATTGTCGTAGTTGATCTGAAATATTTTACTTGTAGGTATTTAGCCATTTAAAGTTCTGTTCACATGATCAGCCCCAGCAAAACCTTCACATATTCCCTAGGAATTGCTGATGAACTCACGACTCTCAAATGCCCGTTTGCATTTGCCTATTCTCTTCCTCTTTTTGTTTTAAGGACTAAGAAAAAATATGCACTTAGAATCAAATAAAATGCATTTAAACTAAAAAAAATTTTCTATCCTTCTGGTTGGTTTTTCTATCTCCTTTACTATTTACCAACCTCTGCATGTCTGCCCATCCTTTCACCCCAACGACGGTATTCATTTTTTTTTCCCTTTCATGTCTTAGTCACTCACATATTGGAATCTTGTGTTAATTTTAAAGGGCACTTCTTGAGTAAATATTCCAAATAATTTCTCTACCTTCTTGTTCTATCTTCTGTCAAATCCATCAATACTGTATTCAGGTCTATCAATGTGTGTAAAATCACTCTGATATTTTTTTGTGTGTGTATGAAATACTTTACTAATTTACCAACTTAATGCTTAATCTCCACCTCCGTGCCAGCATTCATGAACTCTTATCTTTTTGATGGTGGCCATTCTAACAAGGAAAAGGTGATATCTCATTGTGTTTTGATTTCCGTTTCCCTAATGACTAGCAATGGTGGGCATCTTTTCATCTTTAATTTTTTCATCACTACTTTCATTATTTCATCATTATTTTTTTTATTAAATTTTTTTAAAATTTTTATTTATTTATGATAGTCACAGAGAGAGAGAGAGAGGCAGAGACACAGGCAGAGGGAGAAGCAGGCTCCATGCACCGGGAGCCCGACGTGGGATTCGATCCCGGGTCTCCAGGATCGCGCCCTGGGCCAAAGGCAGGCGCCAAACGGCTGCACCACCCAGGGATCCCTTCATCATTATTTTTAATGGAGAAAGTTTGAAAACCACCCACATATCCTATACCACTTAAACAGTTGAAAAAGTAAATTATGCAATGGCCACACAATGGGTATGAAGAAACTTTCTAAAGCAACGTGGCTCTGTTTTGTTTTTTTTTAATCATTGCTTTTATTGTTTCTTATTGTCCTTATTTCTTCCACTGCCACCACCAATATGTCAAGGTCTCTATGTGGTCTCCTCAGCTTTCACGACTTTTAAAGTACAGGGCCGCTGAAAGAGTAAAGCAGACTCCGGGTTCCCCACTACCATATCTAATTAGGCAACTAAGCAGGCCTCTCCACACGTCTGTCCTACCAAGTCACAGAACTAGATAAAATATCAGCAGCTCAGTCTCCATCTCATAACTATTTCAAGCCAGGTGCACTTGTCTGAGCATTTATTTCGGAGAGATAAAGATGTCATAAAATTAATCTTTTTGTCTATTTTCTTATACCTGGTGGCCTTAAAATGGATATCATTAAATTCATTTTTATTACCCCTCTGCTGATACCTCACCACTGGGGAAATAGAAGGTGTTTGCAGGACGAAGACACACAGACATATGGGATTTTGTGGGGCTGAACACATCAGGTTTCACAGTTTATGGGCTTTAGACTCATAGAGCCTATACGTTCAATTTCCCAGCCCAGCATGGTCTTTAATGAAGCTACTTAAAGTTATACACATAAAATGTTTTATTTTTATGGAAGGAAATACTTATGAGGAAAAGCTAGGGTCGAAAAAAGAGAGACACAAAATTAAAATGCAGTTGGATCCTAAGTATATAAGATAATATGCCCAGATGGAAAGATGTGTACTGATATAAACCTCCCCCCATGGGGAGGGGAGGGAATCTTGCCCTGAGGACTGAAATATTTGGGGAGCTTTCTCAAGCTCTCCAGGCCACCACTGTCTCCAATTTCGATTAAGGACTACATTTCTCTCGGCCCTCTTCCTCCACACGTATGCGCACAAACACACACATGCAAATGCACAGCATACGTTTTGAGCCCCACTGGCTAACTGGAATTATTCGTGGGAGACTCTGTAAACATGTAAACTATTAGATACAAAAAAAAAATATGATAGAGAATAACTGACAGAAATCCTGAGGGTTAACACTGGTTAGTAAGATATGAGTTATTTTTTTAAAAATGTGCTTTATTGTTCATGTTTTCTGCAATGAACACGTAATTTTAGAACCAGAAAAAAAAAATATTTATGTATTATTTGTTTTTTTAAACCTAAAATCTAATTAGGTTTAAAATTTCCTAAATAAATATTTATGTATTACTTGTTTTTTTCTTAAACCTAATTTCTAATTAGGTTTAAAATTTCCTAATTTCCTAGGAAATTAATTTCCTAATGTTTTTAAACACAAGCAGAACGCTTGTGTTTTAAAACAAATCTGTCAGAATGTTATCTGCTTTCAATTTCTCGCATTTTAAAAAAATCTTATTAACATTGAAATACGAAAGAACTAACCTTTGTAACATTCTAGATTTCCCATGAACTTCCTCTTCCAACTCAGGAAAGCTGGCCACCAAGCCAGCCAAGACGTGCCATGGGGCCTGGACACACTTACCAGGAGGGGAAGAGTGTGCTCTGCCCGTGGATGATGTAGCAGCAGCAGCAGTGGTCCCAATGCTAATGGTTAGGGAACGCTGCGCATTTCCCGGGCACACTGTTCCCATACGTGTGTAGGTGGGATCCCTACATCCTTATGAAGTAGACGCTCCTTTTCCTTCCTAGTGAGGAGACATACTGAGGCACCGGGAGATCAAATAACCTGCTGAAGTTCACCTAGGAAGGAATGGGAGAGCCCAGGACTGGGGCCACGGGGACCCCCTCTCGAACCCGCTGGGCTAAGTTCATGCTCCAATACATAATACACATGATTCAACGGACCCCAGAAACTCCGGGGTCCATTTCCACTTGATTTCTGACTATGTCTAAAACCCCTCTCCAAGCACACTTGCTGACACATCACAAGCTCTCATTAAAGAAACATGGAGTATTTTTAACATTATAATATTATTATTATATCCTCTTTTGTCATTTCACTTTTATCCTTTCTAATTTATTTTCCTTCCTATAAAGAATTCTTTAAAAAAAAAAAAAGAATGTCCATCTTTCACTCTACACACCTTTTGCATTTTTTTCAATTTTTAGAGATCCATTATCAATTGAATTTATTAATGTTTTCACTAAATATAATATGATTTCTTGACTTCCTTTCTTTCATTATTTCTAGGATTATCCTCTGCATAAATGACAGTATTCTTAACAGGCAGCCCAAAATCTAAAAGAATATTTTTGTGACCTTGTCATTCACATGGTTACAGATGTGTAATGTTGGCTAGAATCTACAATCAAATTATTCAACAGATGGCTCGTGTGTCATTCTGGAAAAATAATGTGAATTTCAACTTCCTAATAAATTCCTTAATACCACTTATTTTTTGACATCGTAACTCTTTTTTAGCACCTTGATATTATTATTTGTAACTCACCCTGCCATGTTTTTTTTTTCTTTGACCTGCCCTGTTTTCTTAGTGTTTCATTCATTCATTTATTCAATTCCTATGCATTTGTTATCTGGCATATGTTAAACATTGTGCCAGACTCTGGAATTCAAGAATGGCGAGCACAGCTCTGTCAAATATTGTAGTTATTAGAGGAGATAAACAAAAAAGTCATTTACACATAGCACGGTCTTTTATGGAAATAAAGGAAGAATACCTAACTGTCTCCGAGAGTGGGAGGGGGAGTGGTTAGAAAAATGATATCAGAAAACATTTCCCCCAAAATAAAAAAAGTTAAAGTGCCAGAGTTAGCTAAGGCCAAATACGGATGTGAGTGTACACGCTTGTGTGTGTGTGAGAGAGAGAGAAAGAGAGAGAGAGAGCTCATGTTGTGGGGAGAGAATGATAGAGAAGAAAAATTGGAGGGATAGGAAGAATTGCCAAAAGGGGAAAAGCAGTTGGAGGCAGAGGGTTTATAATGCAGTATCACCACCTGCAGCTGCTCAGCATGGATACAGCCAAAGACAAAGCCAAGTGGTTTTAGAGGTCAAGTGCCTTCATTCTTTTGCTTACACATCAATCCACTCAACAAATATGTAGTCGACACCTGCAATACGCCAAGCCTAGTTCAGATTTAGGATATATAATAATTACCAACAAGGCAAACTACACTAATGCCTTAGAAAAAACTCACAACCTAGTCAAATGAATAATAAGCAAAACATGGATATAAGGAGGAAGACCCTGTGTATTATGCAAATGCACTTACATTTTGTCCTGAAGATATAGGAAGTCACTGAGGCGTTTTAAACAAGGAGCCGTTTGAGCTGATGTTCATGCAGCCAGGCCTCTCTGGCATAATTCCGGATTGGACTGTAGGCAGGGCCGGTAAGTAGGTGGCTGAATCATTAGAGGTATGGTAAGCATCTGAACCAAGGCGCTGAGTGGAAATGCAGAGAAATGGGTAAGGAAGCATGCCAGGTTTCCAGCATGAAATTTTAGGCGAGTGTTAGAAGTGCCAAGACAGGAAATACGGAAAGAACTAGTTGGGAGAAATGGGTGGAGATGAGGAGTTTAATTTTGGACATGTTGAGTGAGAGGTGCCTGTGGAACTTGCAGGTAGAGCTGTCCAGTTGAATGCACTTCCCTGAATTATAGGTCTGGGCTGAAAATATAAATTAATGCTTCTTCATTATGGGGTAACAGATAAAAGACCTGGGACTATACGTAATTATCAAAGAAGACTATACAGAGGACAGAGAAAATAAGGACTTGGGCAAATCTCAAAACAATACCATTGGTTTCTAATAAACGTGCATCTCAGAAATACCTGGGATAGATTTATAAACTACCAATTCCCGAGGTGATTTCAGACCATTTAATGAGCATCTCTAGAGTCTGCAGTTAGAATTTGGTTTAATTTTTTCAAAGCTACATATATGATCTATATGCATTAATAATTTCATTTTTAAACAATTAAGAGAGGAACATCTCGGGGATCCCTGGGTGGCTCAGCGGTTTGGTGCCTGCCTTCGGCTCAGCCATGACCTTGGGATCCCGGGATCGAGTCCCACATTGGGCTCCCTGCATTGGGCCTGCTTCTCCCTCCGCCTGTGTCTCTACCTCTGTGTGTGTGTGTCTCTAATGAATAAATAAATCAAACCTCTAAAAAAAAAAAAAATGTCCACCTATTTAAAAAAAAAAAGGAACATCTGGAAAGGATCCCAGAAAAGATGAGAAAAAGGAAAAAAATCACGAGAAAGATGTATACATTGTTTAGACAGAATTAATTGTATATATATCTTCCTCCCTATAGAGATTAGGTACTTTTTGAGGGCAATATGCCCATCTTTGGCAAGTACTCAGGGACACATGTTGCAGTGGTTAGTAAATGTGTCTGTGTATTTACTTTCCACATTTAATTGCCCATAAACTCTTCCTTATTGGAGACCTACTAAATCTGAGCTATTTGTCCCCTTGACTGAAACATAACTCCATCCTCCCACCCGGCTAGCCTTAAAGATAGAAAATCTAGGACTTCACAAATGCATTCATCAAACTTAACAGACCTCATAATGTTTTAAAAGAATCCTTTATTTGCATTTTTCAAATAAAAAATATACCTCACATTATTTTTCTTGGATCACAAATAATCTTGGAAATTAGGCTCCCTCCATGTGACTTATGCAAAATACATCCTGGGGTTTGTTACATCTAAACAACATAACCTAAACTGGTCCAATTACACCTTGATTTACAGACTGACATTTAAACCCTGCATTTTGGGATCTCTGGGTGGCGCAGCGGTTTGGCGCCTGCCTTTGGCCCAGGGCACGATCCTGGAGACCCGGGATCGAATCCCACATCGGGCTCCCGGTGCATGGAGCCTGCTTCTCCCTCTGCCTGTGTCTCTGCGCCCCCACCCTCCTCTGTGACTATGATAAATAAATAAAAATTTTTAAAAATTTAAAAAAAAATAAATAAATAAACCCTGCATTTTACTATGGATGTTTTCCCACTCATGGCCCTGGAGGAAGTAGGCAGTACATGGTCACATGTGGAACTTTCTGCGCAGTTGGAATCTCTTTCCCGTCTCTCAATCCATCTTCAGAGCTGTTGTGTGAGCAGCTTTTTTTTTACAAATTTAACAAATTTTTTTTTGTTTAAGAGAGAGAGAGCATAAGCAGGGGGCGGGCCGTGGGCGAAGGAGAGAGAATCTCAAGCACACTCCTTGTTGAGCACTGAGCCCGATGCAGAGCTCTATCTCACGACCCAGAGATCATGAACTGAGCCAAAATCAAGAGTCAGACGCTTAACTGAATGAGCCACCCAGGTGCCCCAAGCAAACACATTTCAATAAATTCCCTTTCACCTGGCTGCAATCACTCGGTCCAGGGGGTGGACATTTCTCCAAGCAGAGCCAATGAGTCCCTTCTGTAAAACTTCTGAATCTAGAACCAAAAGAAAACACAATCTCTTTCTATTGTGTGAAGAAGAGACCGAAAGTTTCGGGAAATACAAGAGTCCTCTATTTTTCATGAGAAGTAAGCCAGTCCCCAGCAAGAAAAAACACAGAAGGAAATAGAATCAGAGTCTAAATATAAATAGAAAAGTCATCCATCTCCAAGCCCTAGATCTATTAGCTCCAAAATCCCAGGCGTATCCCTTCCCTTCCCATATCTTGATTGGTCTACTTCTCTCTTAGATTGATAGATCATCATCCTTTCGATAATTTCATCCTCTTGCTTAAACTAGTTCAAACTGAAGGTGCACGACTTCCAGGGTAACTAGTCCCAATTGATTCATTTGTTTTCAAATCATTGTTATGTCTAATGTGCAACTCTGTGCGCGTATTCTGATCATTTCTACCCTGCGTGTTTTGCGTGGTTTCCATTGTGTAATGGAGAAAACGGCATTCGAACGTGTTTTCCCAGAGTGTGGTGTTATTTCTTTCATAATGACCACGATGTACAGTTCGAGTTGGGTCTTTGGATAGCATACAAATAGCCATTCGAAAGGCCTTGGAAGCAGATTCCTACCACATAAATGTGACATTGCGGCTGTTTTAAAATATGATCATTCAGCATGCCTTTTAGTGACCGTTGTTTCACTTATTTATTGATTCTACCAACTGTAGCTTCAAATCTGGGTCCCTGGATTCTTGGTCTCCACACATCTCAGTCAATTTCTGTTTACAGCACCATTTAATGAGCGTTATGTGGCATGTTTTGGCGAAGGCTTTTAATTAAAAGAAATCTTTATGACATTGGAATTTGAAATTAGGAAGATTTAACTGTGCTGTTTTATTATATAACTTATTTTCTTTTATAGTGTCTTAATTTGATGGTCTAATCAACCTGAATTTCTACTTAAACAGCCTATAAGTAGAAACATGGAAATAATTGGATATTTTTGAAGCAAAGTAATTTTGACAAATAAATATCTTCAATCCCAAGAAGGATACATCTTCCCAATTACAGATATTATCTCATGAAACCTAAAAAATGGGAAAGTGTGAAGCTATCTTGTTAAAAGTTAAACAATAAGCTTGTTTTTAGCATATATTTTATTATTGAAAGCTTTGAAATAAAATTGTCCCTTTTACACTTTCAAGCACTTCTCAAATTCTAAATATTTCACAGCTTACTTATTTTTCTATTATGTGATTTTTGGAATTTGATTTTTTTAATAATATCCCTGATGCTTCATCTATAAGTCGAACTGCTTTGTACATTCTTTTCTAAATGAAGAGATTCATTAAGCCAAGACTCGGCATAGAGCTGAGCAGAGCTCATAAAGAGAAGGGAAATTGAAATCAACAGTAGGACTGAAGCTTGCTATGATATGATGTCCCATTTTTGGTGTTCGTTTCTGACTTAAAAGTTCTGCAAGCAAGTCTTTGGCCAATGGAAAAATTCATTTCAACCGAAGACTTTCTCCCTACCTCACCAATGGAATTGAGGGCACACATCATGAATCCCTTCATGTTTCCAGATCCAGCCCCATAAACAGAAACGGTGCTAGGTCTTTATTACTGCTTACCTCCCTTCTATCTCAAAATGTAAAATGTAAAATATCCTATTTATTATGTAACACCTGCCTCCCATCTTTGTCCTTGATTTCATTTTCTCCTATCTTCCCAGCACTTCCCAGAGACCACACCTCCCTAGTTAACCAAACTCCTTCAGGACCTTTTTTTTTTTTTTTTAATTTAAATGCAAGTTAGTTAACATATAGTGGATTATTAGTTTCAAGGATAGGATTGAACAGCACTAGGTACGTACCCAAAGGATTCAACTTTTCTTTCTATTGGCACTTTGACAGCAGCTTTTAAACATTTATCTTTTTATTTTATTTTTTTAAATTTATTTATGATAGTCACAGAGAGAGAGAGAGAGAGAGGCAGAGACATAGGCAGAGGGAGAAGCAGGCTCCATGCACCAGGAGCCCAAAGTGGGATTCGATCCTGGGTCTCCAGGATCGCGCCCTGGGCCAAAGGCAGGCGCTAAACCGCTGTGCCACCCAGGGATCCCACATTTTTTTTAAAAAGATTTTATTTATGTATTTGAGAGAGAGGGAAAGAGAGAAAGAGAGCTCGGAAGGAGAGGGAGAGGGAGAAGCAGACTCTCCACTGAGCAGAGTCTGATGTGAGGCTCAATCCCAGAATCATGACCTGAGCTGAAGGCAGACACTTAACCGACAGAGCCACCCAGATGCCCCTAAACATTTCAAATCTCTCCTATTTCTACATTATCAGTATAGATCTCTTATTTTTCAAATCAATTTCATTGAGTTATGAATACAATGCACTTATTTTAAGTGTGCACTTCAATCCATCTTGACCATCAAGATATAGAACATTCCCATCACTACAAAAAGTTTTCTCATGCCCTTTCACAATAAATACCAAACCCAAGCAGCCACCGATTTGCTTTCTGCCACCATATATTTGTCTTGCCTGTTCTGAAATGCCATATGACATCTATGAAATCATATGCTCTCATGGCTTCTTTTGCCCAGTGTAATGTGTCTTCGATGCCTTCATGTTGTGCATATCAACAGTTGATTCCTCTTTAATTAGTGAGTAGCATTTCATTAGACAGATCACAATTTGTTTCCCTATTTACCTATCGAATGACATTTGGGTTATTTCCAGTTTTGAGCTATTGTGACTGCAATGCTTTAATATTCAAATATAAGTCTTTGTGTGGATATATGTTTTTTTTTTTCACTAAATACCTTAGAATCGAATTGCTGAATCATCTAAGTGAACAAATAACTTTTTAAGAAACTACTGAACTACTCCAAAATAGTTGTACCATTTTACATTTCCACCAACAATATATAAGAGCTCCAGTTGCTCCAAAATTTCCCCACTCCTCAGTGTTCCTGGTCTTTTTAATAGGTAGAGATAAGTGTTTCATTGTTATTTTAATCTGCATTTTTCTGACGATTAAAGATGTGGATCGTCTTTTCACAAAGTTATTGGCCATTTTTATAGCTCCCTTGGTGAAGTGTCTATAAATACCTTGCCTAATTTTAATAGTTTAACTGTTCCGTTCTTCTTAAAATTGACGTATAAGTTTTCTTCATACCTTCTTGATAAAAGTGATTTTTCAAATACGTAGATTATTTTCTATATAATATATAATGCAATACAATATAATCTATAATATAGAGAATATTTTCTCTTAGTGCTACATTCATATATTATGTTAACTGTGTCTTTTGAAGAGCAGAATACATTGTTGAAATGAAATTTCTCTCTCTCCTTTTTTTTTTTTTTTTGGCCTTTTATGCTTTTGACATTCAGCCTAAGAAATCTTTGCCTACTCAAAGGTCGTAACAATTTTCTATGTGGTTTTTCTTTTAAGAAATATTATAGTTTTCGCTTCCATGTTTAGATCTATTATTCATTTTAAGTTAATTTTTATGATTAATATAAGGTAAGATTTGACTTCATTCTTTTTTCAAAAAAGTACATATGATCACAGCCTTTATTGAACAAATTCTCCCTTCTTCACTGTTATCTTTGTCAAAAATATATACTTATATATATATATATGGTTATATTTGAAGATTCCCAATTGTTTTATTTTACTCTGTGGGCAGTGGAGTACCATTTTGATTATTTGATTTCAACAGTAAATCTTGAAATCAGGCAATGTAAGTAATGTATGTCCTCCAACATTGTTCTCTCTTTTCCAAAAGCATTTGGTTTATTCCTGTTTTTTTGAATTTCCATATACATTTGGGATATGCATGAAATTTCTATACAAAACACTACTGAACATTTTAACAGGACTGCATGAAATCTATAGGTTAATTTTGGAGGAAGTGACATCTTACTAGTACTAAATTTTCCGATTCAATAACATGATATATATCTCTATTTCTTGCAATCTTCTTTAAATTCCCTTATAGTGTCTTATATTTTTATTCCCTTAAAGTGTCTTATATTTTTAATTTAAAGGCATTGCACAAAATTTGTTTGAGCTTATCTCTAAATATATAATGAATTTTCATGCTCTTTTCAATGGAACAATTTTTATTTCAATTTCAAATTGTTCTCCTGGAAAAAAAAATGTAATAGACTTGTATAATGATCCTGCATCCTGCCATATTACTAAATGGATTTATTAATTCTCGTAAAAGTTTTGTATATTTCTTATAAGTCTATCATGTATTCAAGTCATCTGCAAATAAAGACAAATTCTTTTCATTTCCAATCTGTATGTTTCTTTCTCTTATTACACTGATATGGATTTCCAGTACAATGTTAAATGGAAGTGATAAGAGTGAATGTCCCTGCTTTAAACTTGATTTTAAAGAGAAATGTTTCAGTCTTTCAAAAGTAAGTTTGATGATAACTATAGGTTTTTCAAAGACATCCTTTATTAGGCTGAAGAAGCTCTTTCTCTGTTCCTAGTTTGCTGAGAATTTTTTTTTCATCGTTTGCTGTTAAATCTTGTTAAATACTCTCATTCATTGAGAAGATCACAGGGGTTACTTTTGTGCTGTTATTGTGGTGAATCACATTCATTATTTTCAAAACTGAAACCAACTTTACTTTTCTGGTTGAGCACTACATGTTCATCATGAATTATCTCTTCTATGCGCTCCCTGAATTGTACTGTTAATACTTTCAATTTGGCTTCCATGCATTGTCCTTTTCCTATTATTGCCATGGTTTCATATTTCTCTTTCTCGGGGCTTTTCTTGTCATTCACCCTCCTCATTCTATGGTCTTCCTGTATAACCTCATCTATATTCATGATTTCAATTGTCACCTCCATGGCAATGGTTCTTCAAATTATATCTCCAGGCCTTTTTCTTACACAAACTGTGAACCCATGTCCTACCTCCTGCTATCCTCTTTAACCTCATTGTCCTATACGTACGACAGTCAGAACCTAATGTTTATTTTCCTTCTTGCCAGAGCATATTCCCCGTATAATTTTCAAATTTTACTTGATACCTCTACAACAATTGAACGTCATTAAAGAAGATCTAAAATTTAGCCTCCTCTGTTTCCTTTCCTTTACCCTCTATAGCCAATCAATCACATAAGTTATCTTATTTTATCTCAAATAAGTCTTAGACATTCCACTTTTTGCTCCTGAGTATCTCTTTTCTATTTCATACTACAGTAACCTCTTAATTCTTTTCTGAATTTCATGTTACACCAATCTTATTTAACATAATATCAGATGCCACTTGCTTAATTATAACCTCTAATAACTCCTCATTGGTTGCTCATTAAAATCTAATTTTTTTAGTGTAATGTACAAGTCCCTTTGTCACCCTGCTTTTTCTTGCCGAACACATTTTAGTATTCTCCATATCATATATTAAATAACTAGAGCAATATAGAATTGCTTGAAATTTCCTGGACATGCTCAATTTTTTAATATTTTATCTCCAGCTCCTTGCTTATTGCTTCATAAGACAATTAGAACACTTAACATCCAGAAAGCCTTCTTGTCCTCTGAACTTCAACTCCAGTTTGAGTGAGTTGTTTCTACTCAGAGCCCTCAAAGCACCTTGGAGACCCGCATTATTGTACTTTTCACCTTGTACCAAAAGTATCTGTTATTTATGCCTATGTTCTCCAAGTGAATACTGTCCCAAAGGTAAGAATCTTCTCATTCTTCTTTCTATTTTTAATTCATCTTCTATCTTTGTGCCTGATACAAAATATATGTTAAATTGGATTGAAGCTTAGACCCCAATCTCAGAGTTAAATTTCTTTCCTAGAAGAGTGGAATGTAATTAAAGGAGGAAAAAATGCTCCTCTATGATTCACTATACCTTACTTTCAGATCTAAACATTAATTCAAGGGGAAATAAGCGGGAAGCTGTTTTTTTTTTTTTTTTTTTTTTTTTACATTATGGGAAAGAAATAAAACTATTTCCAATACAATGAAAAAGATGTATTACTTACTCTGACCTATAAAAGAGAACACAAGCAAAAACTGACACAAAATTAAAACAAGGAAGCAAAACCTCTGCATTGACTGCAATGACATAAAAATAGTTAACTAAAGGTTAGCCAGATCCCGAGGAAGAGCTAGGTAGGACTGGAATAGATCAGTAACTTCTGTCATAACCATATTTAGCTAAAGCTTTTCACAAGTTTTATAACTAATAACCTTAGCACATGTTATGTGCTAGGTTTTGTAAATAATTTATGTTTGCTAAATAACAGTAGGTATATGATTCTCATTCTAGAGTGTGCATACAGAAATCCTGAATTATTCTGTTTTTCCTTTAAAAATCAATGGAGCCATCATCTCTAAGGACGTTGCTAACAAAGCTTATTTCTTCCCCAGGACAACTATGTCTGGACTTTCAGTTTGTCCCTTATTCCTGGGTATCTTCAAGTCTAGAGCATGAGGTCTGATATGGGAATACTAAAAGTCATCTAATATTCTTTTTTGTCTCCCTTTTAGCTGTGGCTACTGTAAAAAATATATATATTTCTATAAAGAACTTTAACACTGGGAGGTCATAAAATTTCAGGAGTAGAATGAAAGAGAGAAAGAGGATCTGAAGAGCAGCTGCACACTGCCAGCCCATGGGCTGAATCCAGCTGCAGACAGCACGGTTTGGTTTGGTTTGGTTTGATCTGCTTGTTTGTTTGGGGCCCCATGTTTTTTTATTTTTTTTTTAATTTTTATTTATTTATGATAGTCACAGAGAGATAGAGAGAGAGGCAGAGACACAGGCAGAGGGAGAAGCAGGCTCCATGCACCGGGAGCCCGACGTGGGATTCGATCCCGGGTCTCCAGGATCGCGCCCTGGGCCAAAGGCAGGTGCCAAACCGCTGCGCCACCCAGGGATCCCGGGGCCCCATGTTTTTGATGCTTTTATACTAGATATACTTTGTCTGCAGTTCTCAGGACTTACATAAGATTATTTCTGTTATTTTGGTCACGGAAATGACCCATATGACCTATGAAGCCATTTGCATTTAGGACTTCAGGTATAAGTTCACTCATTGTTTCTTTTTAAGGAATCCAGGGCTACAAAAATAACCTAAGTTGTCCAGTTTTACAAACCTGGTCAGCAGCAGATTCAGCTTGGTATTTTATAGTTCTTTCAGACCTCAGACCTTAGGCAGTGTCTAATATGATTTGCTGTCTCTGGGCTGTGGTCTCTTAGTTCTATGATGTGGGAAGCAGTTGAAAGTGGGAAGGGGAGTGGATATAAACAAAAGGAGAAAAATGCAAACTTTTAAAACAATTTGCATATGCCTGGATGTGTGGGTGTGGATGGAGGAAATTTATATATTAGAGCAGGGATGTGTAATTTTTTAAAAACCACCTCCAAAGCTGTGCTAATAAACAATACGAATTTAAGGAGTCTAATGAAAGACTATGCTCAGTGAAAGTGATTTAGGCTGTGGGTCAAGTAATGAAATTTGGATCATATAAGAAAATCTGGGAACACTGACCATTTATCATCTCAGGCATATAATAAGAGTAACAGTGGAAGTAAAGAGAATGAAAACAGGAAGAAACAAAGGGAGATCATCAATTTAGCTGCCGTGTTTGAAGGTGAGAAATATATAGCTTTTTCTGGGCTTCAAAAAACAACGGCCTTTGGCCAAGTCTCAGCTGCAGTGTTATCTTCAGTTGAGTTTTTTTGATTATGGATTTGTTTGGAAACTTGCTACAGTGGCACTTTGCTATAATTTGCCCGGCCTTCCACAAGAGAATTGCATTCAGCTCTCATCTAACCACCTTTCCATGCAGATTCGTGGTGCATTGTTTCTTGCCTCTGGAGGATTCCGTGACATTAAAACGCTGCCCCGTGAAGACAGTGCTTGGGAAGAGCAGTCAAAACCCAGCCGAGACCCCGCCGCACCCTAGCCACCACGTTTGCCGTGGAGCCCTCTTGTCAGCAGCATGTCCTTGGAACACCTCTTCTGGGAGTAAAGGCCAAGAGTGGAAACACCGGGGTTGACGTGGCCCAGGTGACTGCCCTCACCTACAAAGGTCTCAAAGCTGGGTGTGGACAGTAATGGCAGATTTAGCAGGCACAGATGGCCAAGTTTTAACTGTGTTCACGGACTATCTGCAAGGCACAGGAAAGAAGGGTGATGTGATTCTTGGGGTGACAATGACAGAATCGAATTCCTTTACCGTGTTTTGCACTCTATAGTCCTTTCATCTCCATCCATGTTACTTGGGGTATGACCGTGCACATGAAAGCCAACAACTCTAAAATCATTATGATGAGATTTTCCAGTCAAAACAATCATTGGCAGTTCAGTCTTGCGAATCTATTGTCAAAATATAAAACACTTCCGGAGCACTGCCTGACTCCTCTGGCCAAGTGACGTGTAATAGGCCTTTAAGTTACCCAGGCTCTCATTAGAATCCAGGATCTGCCTCCTACCTCTTTGCTTTGTGTGTGAATATGTGTGTATGCGGGGCGTGAGGGGGGGGGGGGTCTATATTTAAATTCTTTTTTATTTCAATATTTCAATGGTCTGATTATTAGTTTTATTGTATGTAGAGATGTGATTTTTTTTTACTTCTATATCCGATGCGTAAGTAAAATAATACATGAGAAATACAGTGTTTGGTTTATAGAAACACCCAAAAAGAGGTGACTAATATTAAATGTAATCATGATAAAACATTTTGCCTCCACACAGTAAGACAGAGCTTTTTGACTCATATTTCAGGCTGATTATCATAGTTGCTTGTGGAATGATTTTTTTTTTTTTTTAATGAAAAACGTTAGGCCTTTACTCCTACAATGAGAAGATCTGGGGTAGGGCCCAGGAATCTGAATTCTAACATATTTCCTGGTTTTCTTAAGGATCGTTCAAATACATTTTGAAACATTAATATGGCATAAAGGGATTTGTAAGGAAAAGGAGAGAGAAGATAAATATAAGATTATCTCTCTTTAAAAATTCTTAGATCTTAAGATAAATCCTCTATCGATGGAGCCATTAATTTATTTTTCAAGTAACCAGCACCTCTAGTCAATTTGGTAATAAGGAGGAGGATTTGAAACCTGGCAGACAGGGGGGCTGTGTCAAGTGCTTGTCTTTCCCTTGATGGATTCTGTGACTGAATCCCCCATTGCTGGTGGAAGGGGGGATAAGGGATTACGAACCACAGTGTTCCCCCGAACACCAAATCACTAGTTCCACAATTATGCAATTCATTATTTGTGTTCTAACCCCTACGCTTTGAGCTACTATGTTTAGTCTTCCAGTTGCAATATGTAAAGAGTAAAAGTTTTAGAAACAGAAGCTTTTATTTAAGAGTGTAGCTCTCCCCACCCTCCGGTGTGACTTTTGGCTACTTCCTAGAGACATTTTCTAAGGAGCTGTCACACTCTCTGATCGATGCCTCCATCAGAATCCTGGCCACTAACTAGTACTGGACAGCTCAATGCCCACTGCTTGCACACTGGGGGCCCCACGCACATGAGGGAAGTATAATTGAAAGGGGAAAAGTCAACAAATATATATTTGGTAAGACAGAAAATTTGCATTCTGGGATTCAGCCAGATGTCCAGATTTTCCATCAAAGTAACTCCAGGATTTGATGGTCCACCCTCATAATGAAACATCATACAGTTATTCAAAGTTATGCTAAAAATTGTGAAGATATTATGATACCATTAAAAAAAGAAGCAAAGTAAATATAGCATATTTTAAGATTTTTTTTTTCTGTATCAGGATATTTTTTCCAAAGATTTTACGTATTTATCTGACAGAAAGAGAGAGCACAAGCAAGGAAAGCGGAAGGCAGACGCAGAGGGAGAAGCAGGCTTCCCGCTGAGCAGGGAGGCTGATGTAGGGCTCGATCCCAAGACCCTGGGCCCATGACCTGGGCCCAAGGCAGATGCTTCACTGACTGAGCCACCCAGGCGTCCATCTATATCAGGATCTTAAAACATATCCATAATTCTTGGGTGAGGGTGTGATGTTAATTTTAATATTCTCTTATCCTTTTAAAATATTCAATAATGGTAATAATATATTACCTTTGTATTCCAAAAAACAAACAAAAAAAAAAAGTAACACTTTTGGTTTTCTCTCACTGGGGCACTTTAACTCATTCAGGAATTTTTTTCACTCTCAGGCTTATGACTAATGCATCAACATGCTGGAAGCCTGGCAGAAATGCCCTGGACCAGTTCCCTGCTTCCCATAATTCACAGAGATTAAAGAATTGCAACTTGCATATCTTTCTTTGTGGTGACCTAGGAGAGGAGCCACCAATTTTAATTGGTCCTGATCAGTTCTAAACTCTTCTCTATAAGCAACGTGGAAGAAGAGGAGACTGAAGTTATAAACATGACACGGAGCCAAGTCAGAACTTAAAATTCAAGAGGCAGCATCTACCGAAACAGACTCTTGACAGGAATTAGCCATGGAAGGTAAGCAATGAAACAAAAAAACAAAAACAAAAACAAAACAAAACCCCATCACTGATTTTTGCAATGGTTGCAACATGTGTTAAGGTCTAGAAAATAGGCTTACCAATAGAATATGCTTACACCCCCATCCGCCCCTCAAAAAAAGAAAAGCAATAAGAAGCAAAACTAAAACCAAGCTGAAATTATTCTGCCAAAAATAACTGTAAATGCTGGGGGTGTAGGTTCTTGAAAATCTTCACGTCATTGCCAATGGGTGTTCATGTGGCTTGTGCCTAAAGGTAAGTTATTTGCAAAAAGAAAAGGATGAGAGAACATCTGAACAAATTTATATTGAAAACCAATGGGGCTGAACTGGAAATAACCTCTACATCCCTTTTAAATGCTCAGTCCAGTGTGTACTATATCTGGATAAAAAAGCTTTTTACCGGTTGCCGCAGAGAAGTTTCTGTGTGAACGACCTAACAGGAACATACAGGAGAAAATGCAGGATGTTTCTGTGTGTGTTAAATGTGCCCTAATTCTTTGCTCAAAAAGCTAGCCAATAATAACCTGGCTTGTTATTTAAGTAGAATGATGGAATAGATACATTCTTATGATAGGATTTTTAAAAACTGTAAATAATATATACAACCAAAACCAGTTATTTTTAAAATAAAAATGGCAGTAATGTTTTACTCTGTTTCCATACTTACATCTTTTTATACAATTTTAAGTATCCAAGTTCTTAGTTTTATGATGTCATTTTATTTACATTTTCACTTGAGTTAGGAAAAGGACACACACAAATATGTACAATGCTCTTTAGAAATGACAAACTTTCCCTTCTTTACTCTAGATTGCTAAATTTTGCCTATCAAGTGCAAGTCTTTGTTTTTGCCTCTCTTTGGCATACCTTTTGTGTAGCTAGATGATGAGTGCTCTGGAGCGTGGTGTGACTCAAGATTGCCAGATTTTCTTAAACATCAGTGTGGGAAAAGGGGAGCACAACTTAGTAGAGCAAACCTCCCAGGGGGGTGCTATTTGAAGCGCAGTAAGAAAAAAAAAGAAAAAGAAAAAGAAAAAAGAAAAAAAAACAAATAAAAAAGAAAAAGAAGAAGATAAATAAAAAAGAAAAAGAAAAAGAAAAAGAAAAAGAAAAAAGACGAATGAAGCTCAGTAAGAGGGTATATAAAAACATTTTCCCCTCCCTAATTAAACAGTATATTCACAGCATTCATGTGTGTAAGGAAATTATCCCATTGAAACAAACACACGTCTATCAAGAGGAAAATGCATTAATATCCACTCACTTACTGAGCCACCATTTTTTAACCATTTACAGTGGGTCAGCAACACTGTGATTTTGTCCCCCACCTAAAGAGAGGATGTAACAGAACATGTAGCGGTTAAAGTCAAAGACGATAAGATGTTGATTTTGTCAACTTTCCAAGAAGAAAGAACCATGTTTTCAAAGGCAAGGAGGTGAAGAAGAGCTCAGGGGATCAGAGAACAGTGACTAGCCCCGTTTGGACCAATAGGGATAAGGTGGAAATGGATGCAAGGTAATGGAGAATGGAGAACAGTAGGGGATTGGAAAAAAGTAAGTGGGGCTGGATTATTCGACATTAACACACACTAAGTTTCCAAGATTTTCCAGCTGCCAAACTCAAATCCTGAGCCTTGATCAAATGACTCAATGAAAAGCATGGAGAGATGCCACCTGGGCGACACGCATGCTGTATTGAGCAGCACGCTCATTCTCGTCAGGGCATCTGTGGAGTTATGATGGGGAGGTGTGTCAGCCTTTCGAGTATCGACAATCCCAGAGTTTAAAGGTATCTACAAACATTCCTTTTCCTTTAGAAATTCATCAAGGTTAGGGCAACATGAATTAATTAAACCTATCTCAAAGCTATCGATCTAGTCTTCTCAGATCTTTTCATAGAAAATCAAGTCCCTTGGGTTCATTACCTAAAACACAAAGTAATACTTCATTTCATTTATTCTAAGTTAATAGTCAGGTATCGAAAATTAGCCCCCTAGTTCTAGTATTCTGGGAGTCCATCTTCAATTATGTTCATTCTTTCATAATCGCGGATCGTAACTTCCATTCTAAACTCATTGTACCATGAACACGCTAAGGGATCACCTCCAAGAACTCTTCGCTGTGCGTAGTTAGAGTGAACTTGCAGCTGGATGTTTGGATAAACTCTATGCTCATCTCTGGGAACAGCCAAGATAAAGATGAAAGACGAGCCGTGCTAGGTACGGGGTGCTATTTAAAGTCCAAAACTTCTTTGAGAGTGTCCTATATGAGGTGGCTTGCAGTGTGTAGGGGGCATAGCTGCATGTATTGTACCTGGTTCATTGGTCACTCTGCTAATTTTAGCCCGTGTACCTCACAGAGTACAAAAAAAAAAAAACGAAAAACCCTCTCATTCAGTAAACTAGTACCTGAGCGCTCCTAAAAATCAAATATCTCTTCCATGTCTTGGATGGTCCCTAATCCCAAGACCAAGCCTACACATCCTGCTTGACTGTGCAATCCCTGGAGAGCTGCCCTTGGAAGTCCTGGGCCATGGGACAACTGCCCGTGCTGTGACTCCTGCTGCCCCACACACTGCGGGTGTGCCTCACTTAGTCACGTGAGACCTTCTCTGCATTCACCCACACTTCTCCAGCCCAGCCAAGACATCAGACTCTTTCATCCTTTTCCACCCAAATAATTTTTACACAGCGGAGAACCTCAGAAGTTGTAAGGTATATCTCAAATATTTCCTGATGTCTTATGTTTATTTATAAAAATATAAATGATGCTATGTCCCCCATGACACATAATGAGACTGGTATTCTGAGAAATATGCAACACTCTGGGTTTCTTATATCCTCAGGAACCTTCCTCAAGCCCATATTGGTCACCCTAGATCTTAGACCTTTATAACGGGGCTTTACACGATGGCTTTTATTTTCCCATAAGTTTCCTCCAAAAGTTCATTCATCTTTTCTGGGAAAGCATTGTCAACTTTAAACTGTCAGGGGACGATCACTAAGCAAAAGCACTTACTTGGCATCAAAAACTTCTATCTGGGGTACACAGCGTTGGGCAGCAACCCAAATAATGTTCCACCAGGGAGCAGAAGTCAGGGGTTTTTAAAGCAAAAAGGGGGAATGCTTGTATAGGTAGTTTACAAAGAATTTTGGTCCGTGCTGGTGGCAGAAAGCTGGGCTTGGCTATAACTGGTTGCTAAGGCTGCCACTAACAGAAGCCCCTTCCCGTAAGTTGTGGTGTCCATGCGGAGTCCTTGGAAAAATTGCGGTGTGGCCCAGTTGAAAACTTCATCCATCTACCCAGCGAGGACGTGCCTGAGGCCCATCTCCTTCTGGTCTCCCAGCCCCATTTTAAACCCCCTGGACACAGCGACTTTATTTCCTTTCACGTTTCACAGCCTCTGCCCCACTGAAGAGGGAGCTGCTTGTGATCATCACTGCTTGATTTGACTGCGGTCAGGCTGCTAGGAGTTTCCTTGTAAACATTTTTAAAAGAACCAGAATCAGGAAAGAGCTTAGATCAGAAGTGAGAAGCCCACAAAGTGCTGAGATTTGATTCTTACTTAGATCTGCCGTGTAACTCGCCGTTTCGACTTGGGAGAACCATTTCCCTCTCAGGGCTAATTTATTGATTCGACAAATGTTTGAAGCTATTGGTCTAGTCTTCTCAAATCTTTTCATAGAAAATCAAGTCCTGTGGGTTCATTACCTAAATCACATTCATTTATTCTAAGTTAATAGGTATCGAAAATTAGCCCCCTAGTTCTAGTATTCTGGGAGTCCATCTTCAATTACGCTCATTCTTTCATAATCGCGGATCGTAACTTCCATTCTAAACTCATTGTACCATGAACATGGTGCCAGCTGCTGGGAGGGAGGGAAAAAATAAGTAAGAGAAGCATAGCCCTCTCCCTCATGGGCTCATATTCACGTGGACCAAGACCTTGAAAGCCCCCCGAGCGCTAAAGTTCAATGGCAATAGTCACCTGATTCCATTATTTAGCATCCTGGCCTTGCCCTTTGTTAACTCTCCTTCTCTTTTTATAGCTTCAAACTCTCGTAAATATGAAACCATGGTCTCAAGGGAAAGGCTTTCTCATTTCTGAAATAATTGATTAGAGGAAAGATGCTCCTTCAGCCTTCCCTTTTCCAAAATAAATATTTTTATCTATAAGCTTAGAAATATTTTAATTCTCTTTCCTTGACATTTGAGTTGAGATGATCGTTTTGAGGCGATCATCTTGGAAGGCGTACTGGATGCTTAGAGTAATTGCTGAAAATACTATCTTTAATAAAACTGAAGATATCTATACACCACGACAGCTCCTCTGCAAGAAAGTCAGGGTGTAGGTTTAGTTTCTCTCTTATATGAGATATTTGAACCTAATTCTCTTGCCTTCTAATATCAGAAGTTCTTCTTCCTTCCAAACCGAACATTCAGAAAGCCACAGCACCTTCATATTCCCGTTGCTAACCCTCGTTAGGCAACGCATTTTCAGGAGATAATGCCGGGTTGGCGGGCTAACCCTTATGGCGCTGTGACCCGCAGGAAACTGAGCAACGAGCTGAATTGGGTGAAAGCTGATAAAAGCTCCGGCTCAGGTTCCTAAGATGGGCTCCAACATGATAGGACAACAGTGTAACTTAATACCAAGCAGAGCAATGATACACCCGTGTTCAAGTTTCCTGAATTACTGTGTCTAGAACTACAACTTTTCAGCTATTTATGTACTTCTGTGTCTCTAAATAACATCTGTGATGTAGCGAGAATAGAAATTTGCTCTGGCTTTGCCTATTCAGGAAACAAATCTTGCCTTCCCTACGGTTATATGCTGCAGAATGGGGGAGAAATATGCTGATTGAACTACTTTTCTTCATGCAATTGTGAATTTGTGTATTTTCCTCTATCAGCATAACCTTTCCCTTTTGTGCTATATTTCTCTGCATCTCAGGTTATAATTTGCATGTTCCTTCTTTGGGTAAAGGAACACGCAGTGACCAAATACCAACTCTGAATATGTTAAATAGGAAAAGCACAGTCATTCATGTGAAAACATCATTCCAAAGCGTCAAACTGAGGTCTCGTAGACAATAAATAACCGAGTAGTAGCTGTGTGGTTTTGTATTCATCCTTTTATATGTGAATATAATCTTCACAACGCATTAGCAGGGTTTCCGCGAGCACACACGTCTAAAGCTCCCTCGCAGTGACATGACAAACTAACTCCCAGGTTGTCCAAACCCAAGACTGAAAGGCATTGGAAGACTTTGTGAAGGAGCCCAACCTTAAACGAATCCAACGATAAAAGTGTATCTGCCATTTTTCTCCATTTAAATGAAAGCTGAGCTACCGCTTATGAATTTGTTGGAACAAATTTCACAAATTCATGCAATTTTTCACTTAGCCTGCATCAATTGATTCAAATACTTTACAGACTGACCATGCTCTGTGTTTTGGGCACAAATCCAAAGCTTTTCACTAAAAAATGAAAGGGGAGAAAAGGTGCAAGGATGCATCAACCCTAACATGCATATGGAGTCAGGATATTAAAATTCATGAAGTCCTGTCAACTGAACTGATGCAAACTCTATTTGCCCGAAATACATGATGACATTGCAAGCAGCAAAGATGAAAACAGCTCGCGAAGGCTTTTTCTGACGCTATTTCATTTCTCGGAATATCAAGTGAGCTGCCTTCCTCCAGGTAGGAGCCACATGCAGATTCGTAATTCTGTAGTCAGGCCCGAGCTGGTTTTCCAAACAGGAGTTTTCCATGCCTCTGTTCTCCTTCCGGCCACCTTCCCGGCATGCTCGCTTGCATATGGAACAGAAGAATTCTCTGAACCGTGATCGCATTTTCTCAGACAAGCAATGTCCTCCCTTGTCGCTTGACTTGAATTGAAACCCAGCAAGCCCCACGGATACATTTGTATTCAGACCCAGTAAAACACTCCTTTAAAATATTGTCTCGGGGACTATTCCAAAGAGCTCTGACCGGTGGCCCCCGCAGGAAGGCAGCCTGAATGCATCTGGGAATGGGCCTGAAGGTGCACTCACCTGCCCGAAGAATCCTGACAAGCCCTTAGGTAAAGAGCCAACAAAACGCGGCTACCAGTGCTAGGAGCTTAAACTGCAGACTTTCTGAAGTTTTGCAAATTAAATTGGACAAGCCAGTTTCTTCTAATTTGTAAATTAAACAGGGCAAGTAAATGCTTTGAAATCTTCGGCTCTGTCACTCACATTTTCTTAGAGTCATCAATCATCATGAATCTTTTCATTAAAGCTCTTACAGAACGTGATCTATTCTTAAATACACGTTGAAAAGAGTCTTGAAAAATTCCTTGCGATCAAAGACCCGTGTCTTCTGTGGATTCTGTGAAAGGTTTAGCATTTGGCTGACACGATTCAAGTTTAATTATAATCTCAAGGATAATTATGTGTAGATCCAGGAGGGACTGCGGGAGGTCAAAAGTCCAAAGACCCACCTTCAGGCTATGTGGCTGCTAAGCCTTCTCGGGAGCTGAGAATTTATCCTATTTCAGAGAGCTCTAAAACAGAAAAATCTCATGACTATCCACTTGCTCCTTAAATTATATAACCTGTCTTGGTTAGAACTTTTCTTGCTTTAACATCTACTCTTTTATTGTGGCTTAAACACTCATTCTCTAGACTAGAGCACTGTCCGATATAACTTTGTGCAAAGATGACGTGCTCTATCTCTGTGTGTCTAATAGAATTGTCACTAACCATGGGTGGCTATTAAACGCTTGAAATGTGACTAATGTAACTGAGGGACTGAAGTTAGAATTTTGTTTAATTAATTTTCAATGGAATTTAAATAGCCACATACTGCTGGCGGCTAAACAGCGGAGAGTGTTATTCTAGAGATTATGTTCACCATACTTTTTAGTTGAAAATACCATCCTCATTTTTTCATTTGTCCAGTAGATACACAGAGAGGATGCACAGTTCTAGCTGGAAGGAATATAGTCGTGAAAAACAGAGAAAAGCACCATTTCACAGAAAATTTTCGTCCTAGTGGGAAGAAGCACAAGTAAACTACAAGATACCTAGAAGAAGCAATAAATACAGTAAAGGAAAACAGCAGGGGAATGTGATGAATAGTAACGTCCAGTTGTTAGAATTACTGTTCCATGTAGAGTGGTCACGTGGGTCCTTTCTGAGGAGGTGAGATTGGAGCTGAGACCTGAATAAGAAAGAGCCATTCCTGCTCAGAACCGGAGAGAAGCATCCCAGGAAGAAGGAAAAACAAGAGCGAAGGCCTGAGGCGGGACCTACCTAGACTTGTTAGAGAAACGGAAGGAAGGATCAGTGTGAATTGAACTCAGCAAATGGAGGAGAGAGGGACTAAGAGAAGATCAAAGAGGTAAATGAAGTTAGATCAAGCAGGACTTTATAGAGACCATGGGAAGGCATTTGCTTTTATTCTAAATGAATAGAAAAGATTGTAAGACCCAGGGGCACTGTGATTTACATGTCATCATGATCATGTTTAATGGAATAATGCAGCAACACAGACACAGAAATAGCTGTGTTCTCTTTCCTGGTGGGGATGGGGGCGGAACTGGGTGATGGGCACTAAGGGAGGGCGCGTGATGTGATGAGCACGGGGTGTTATACTCAGTTGGTGATTTACTGAACACTGCGTCCGAAACCAATGATGTTCTATAGGTTGGCTAATTGAATTCAAATATTAACTAATTAATTAAAAATGTCATTGTATTCTAGAGACTGGTGATTTAGAAAAAATTAGAAATTATTAATTTCCAGCACTTTTTGCTTAATTTAATTTTAGAAAGGTCTTGGTAAAACTGTATTCTTTGCCTCTAAGACTCCCATCCCTATATCTTAATCTGATATATACCCAAGACAGTGAAATTATGGAGAAACAAGAAAGAAGAGGAAAGTCGTTTGTCTATTTTTCATCTCATTCTATAGGTAACTTTTTGAATAAAATAAAATAAAATAAAATGAATGACAATTTTCTTTATAGCCTTCTCAGGATGTTTTTCTTCTAACTGTGTACCAACAGATTCTTTTTACAGCCTCTTGATACCGAAGCAACCAAGGAAAGGAGTTTATTTAGTTCTACCTACCAAAAAGCCAATTCAACATGGAAAAACTATCTAGCTTCTATAAGTGACGATCATCTGGGGGGTGCCAGAGATGGGCAGAGACAGCTGCAACCTGTGATTCCCTTAGTCCACAAGACTAATTCAGCTGTCCCATCCTTGAATCCCTGCCTGTGTTCCTCCTGGAGCCATGCGTTTGCACAGTACAAACGGACCTCGGGATGACCAGTCTTTCCTTAAGAGGACACATGAGGTATCTTCTGTGAGATCCTTTATATGACAACGGCCAACAACACTTTCAAATGAGATCCTTTTATAAGCAACTTGTCTTCCCCAAAGTAAAACTCCGATGCTAATAGATACCAATGGTAACTCCCGAGTTTTACAAAACCAACAATGCCCCGTGCGGATCTGTGGTTGTCGTCAACCACGTAGTTTCTATGAGATACATCCAGAACCTCCCTTCTTAGCAACTGAACCAGCTCATTCCCACAGCTCTGAAGGTGATAATTCTATGCATTTCTGAGAGGGCAGGATCTCCCCAGCTGTAGCCTGATAACTTCAACCACATTAAAACATCGGATCGATAGCCCAGAGCTAAATAGGGCCCCAAGAGGGAACCTCTTTTTGCCAGAGATGTTTGAATCTTTCCCTAAGTGGCAGGCCCCAATCACTGCCAAAATATCTACTCTAATTAACTCATCAAGTTAGTTCCATCAGGATGGATTCAAAGTATATCCTACCCAATCTTCTAAAAGGGAAATCTTCTCATTTCCCCAAATTACTGTCCCATTAGTCAGCTGGCCAATCCTTTTAAACTCTGCTAGGATTCTTTCCAACAAATTTTAGAATTGAGGTGTTAAATCTAATATCCTCCCTAATAAGTAAGCAGATGTTTTAAGCACAATCATTTCCCTACAGATCATTGACTTGCTTTGGTCCATCTAGCTGTAAAAATTATTATGAAAACATGAGACCTTCTAGCACTTCAAAACATGTTAACTCTAGAGAAATGGCTATCGGATGAATGTACAATCTTGATTCTCTTATAACTAAAATCGATGGCTTGAAATGTTATAAAATATTGCTATCGGTAAACAGGATACAAGTTTGAGGAGTTCTTCAAGGAGTGACATTTTGGCTGGGCCATAAGGATTTTCAGAGAAAGAGATACTGGGGGCCAGGGGTATTCTCACCAAAGCCAAGGTACAAAATTAAAAAATCAGAAAAAAAAATGTGCTTGTTGAACTGCAAGTAGTTGAGCATATTCTATGATTTGTAGCATATTCTATGATTATTTAAAAGAAAAGGAAGATAAAAATGAAAAGGTGGGTGGAAGCCAGACTATGAAAAACAAACCTTGAGGTAAATAATTCCTGCAGACTGTATTCTGCAAGCAATGGAGAAACACTGAAGATTTATGAAAGTGAGAATTGCTTATTCCCACATCCAGTCTCACTCAATTCGGGAGATGCACAGCAAGTGTATGCTTGAGATGGAGAATGTACAACATGGTCACCATTAGCAGGGGGGTTAAGTGTAGCACAGAGGATAAAATCCCAGGCTCTGAGCAGGACTACCACCTTAAATTCCAGTTCTGTCACATGTTAGCTGCTTGGCGTTGGACAAGTGAATATCTCTGTATTTCATTTTCCTCACGTACAAAAAAAGGAACAGTCATGCTACATTACGTAAAATAGCATCTTATCAGATATATGTAACATCTTACGAACTATTTATTAGTGGTACTTGGAACAGCACCTGATACGTAGTAATCAATCAAGGATGGTGATGAGGATTACTTTGCAAGCACCGTCCTATATGTTCTACATACATCATCTGATAACATCCACACAATAAGCCACACAACAAATCAACACAATAATCTAATATTAACTATTCGACTAATAGATCCACACAACAGTTTTCATTTTACGGCAGAGGTAATCGAGACTCAAAGATGGTTCATGCAACCTTTTACAAGGTTGCATACCTTTTAGATTAGAGGGCTAAGATTCCAGTGGAGTCTCCCCCAGGATCTGCACTCTTAATCACCACCCTTTCTGCTTGAGGCAGCTGTGTTAATTAAATTAAAGTGGTGTAACAAGAGAGAAGTACATTTCACCAGCCTTCTCCTCAAGATGAAGAATTACATGGCATTAGCAGGGTCCGTGGTAACATCATTTTTGATGTTCCATTAACCAAACATTTTATCTCCATCCACACGATCACACACCAACCCCAAATTCTCAAGAATAAGTAGATTTGGCCTGAGCACACTTTATATATCCAAAGATTACTTTCCAGAAAAGTCTACATCTGATCATCCATCAACTCTCCACCTCCCTTTACTTACTCTACTTCTTTCTAATCAATAGAAGTGGCATGATTAGGGCTGCACTTTAGACAGATTGCTCTGGCATCCGTAGGTTGGTTTGATGGAAGCAGGAAGAGACTGGAAAAAGGAGCCCAGATCAGAAGCTATTGTAGCAGTTTTGGAAGACAAAAAGAGCCTGAAATTAGGAACTAGCAATAGGATTTTTTTAAGGAAAAAAAATGGGGAAAAGGTGTGCTTGTTCCTTGTTGAGCTGGAAGTAGTTGAGATTTTTTTTTCTAGAATATTCTATGATTATTCAAAAGAAAAGGAAGATAAAGCTAAAAAGATGGGTGGAAGCCAGATTATAAAAGCCTCGAGGTAAATAATTACTATGGATTGTATCCTGCAAGCAATGGAAAGACACGGAAGATTTATGAAAATGAGAGCTGTTTATTCCCACATCCAGTCACACGCAGTTCTAGAGATGCACAACTACTGTATGCTTGAGAGAGAGGCTACTCCATAGCAGAGACGTGCTAAAAAGGAAGGGATTTAACAGCTAATTCTACAGAGAAGATGAGAAGGAAAGAGGATGGTTGGATCTAGAACGACCAGGACAGTACAAACCATACGAGAGGTGGTGTGTGGTGCCTTCAAGATGCTGTAGGGAATGAGGGGGCACACAAAAAGACAGCCCGAAAAACCCAACCCCAAGTGGAAAAGAGGACTAATTACATTTCCTTGAGTTCTGTGCCCCACTATCTTGACTAAATGCTATAAAAATTTCAACTTTGAACCAAAACTTATAGCGTCTTCTTTACTAAGTTTTCAATTTCTAGGAACCTTCAATGCAGTAGCGATGATGGCCTCCTCACATTCCTGCCCCTGAAAATATAGATCAAAATTTCAAACTTTTTAGCAAATTGCCTATCCCTGCCTGTTCTTCTGAGTACAACATGCAAAATGAAAAGAAGATAAATGCTAAAAGAATGGGAAGATAATAAATGTAACTTGGAGTGTGTCTAGTTGAGCTATTAAGGGTACAATCCAAATATGGGCCTAAGATTTAGTAGGAGAAAAACAGAGATATATATTTGGGGGTCTTGTAAGTAGGGAGAATTGCTAAACTATGAAAGATAAAGATACTAAAAAACAAGTGTTTAGGAGAGAAGAGACCTGGCCCAAGAATAGAACATAAGGGACTACGTAAATGTAAAGGAAAGCAAGCCAGGGAAAGTTGCCCAGAAAGAATACTGGAGCAGTAGGAGAATTGTGTTCTCACGGAAGCCAAGGAATTGGAGTTTGCCTGCAACACGTCAGATTCAGAAGATTATAGGGGATAGTATTATTTTGACTTGCCCATATCCCTGTGCATTCTACCCCTCCTTCCAACGAGGGACAGCTTGCAGTTAGTATCGAGGAAAATACTTCCCAACACCAGTCTTTGTCCTAATGGGGGTATGGGTCTTAATACCAAGCCCATCCTCTCCTGAGACACAGATGTGCCCTGAGTCCCAAGCTGGGCCAGACATAGCTCTTCAGGCTCTGACCATAACTACTAGGACTCAAACACGGAACCACGGTCCAATCAATTAGAATCCTTCTCCTACATGTGGAGGAGAAGATGAGGAATAATTAGCCTTAAGGTTGACGAAACTATAGAAATGTGAGCCTGGGACTTTGAACTAACGGCTTTGTGCCCACAATCGGGACGACCTACCCCACAGACGTTGAGAGAGAAAGTAAAGGAAGACGGAGGAAAGGGTCCTGACCAAGTTCAAATCCCAGAGGGCCCTATTGCCAAGCTCACTCCTACTCTTCCAAGACTGACTTTTTACCACTTCTTTTAATCTGCACACTTCCCTACAATGACTCTAATAAATGTCCCCCTTTCCCCTGTTCGGTCTCTTCATTGAAAGGCTTCTGCCGCTAAGCATCAAGAATCCCGACTAAAGGAGAGATCAAGAAGCATAAGAAGTCAGAGGAAGCAGTCAGACTTTTTACGCTGTAGCTCATAGGTAGACGGAAGGACAATGGAATCAGTAAACTACTGGCAACAGGAAGTGGATGTCAAAGTGTTCAAGACCGAAGGATGGGGGAGAATGGAGTCAGTGAAGACGGGTTAGCCTTCTGACCTTCCGACAAGCGTGGGATGAAGGAAATGGGCAGTAACTTTAAAAAGTAAAAGGTTTATGGGGACACCTGGGTGGCTCAGTCTAATCCCAGGGTTGTGGGATCGAGCCCTGAGTTGGACTCCATGCTCAGTGGGGACTCTGCTTGAAAGCCTCTCTCTCTCCCTCTGCCCCTCCTCCCAAATAAAAATAAATAAATCTTTTTTAAAAAGCAACAGGTTGATGAGTAATAACAGAATGTGCGCCCTTTCACATCAGTAATTCTTACTTCATAAATAAAAGAATATTGGGGATCCCTGGGTGGTGCAGTGGTTCGGCGCCTGCCTTTGGCCCAGAGCGCAATCCTGGAGACCCGGGATCGAATCCCACATTGGACTCCCGGTGCATGGAGCCTGCTTCTCCCTCTGCCTATGTCTTTGCCTCTCTCTCTCTCTGTATGACTATCATAAATAAATAAAAAATAAATAAAAATAAAAATAAAAATATAAAAGGATATTGTATTATAAAGTTGTTGCATTGCTACTCAAAAGGATACACAACTGGTCTTCAGGATCTTTCTCTGGCATTTTCTGGTATATAGAAACGAGGCCCGCCAACACCATGGAGTTATAAATTTTTGAAGAAAAAAGAAAGTTTGTGTTTTATAGGCATTTTTTTAATGATTTCATTTCTGTATGGGAAATGTATTTTTTAAAGTTGCTTTTGAACACGCCAA
This sequence comes from Vulpes vulpes, assembly GCF_048418805.1. Lineage (NCBI taxonomy): Eukaryota > Metazoa > Chordata > Mammalia > Carnivora > Canidae > Vulpes > Vulpes vulpes. The sequence goes on from NC_132780.1 coordinate 200,059,182, forward strand.
CCTTTTTCAGCCATGCTAAGGACACCAACAAAAGGACGTCAGTTGATGGGGGAACTTGGCGTTCAAAAGTGACACACAGAGGTTCCCAGGGGTGACCATGGAGTAACCAGTAAAAGGGCAAAACTTAACGGTGTAGACTTGGTTCTGTATCTTCCCTCATAGAAATTCTCCTCTCGACACTGTTCTTCCTTAAACCTGGAAGCTGGGTTGGGAGCAAACGGGAGGGAGAGGTTGTCTAAACACAGGGAAGCTGTCCTGCAGGTGGACTTGAGTGGAGAGGCGGCTTCTGCAGTTGGGCCCGGGGCAGGAGGAGGAAACCCGTGGAAACAGGAAGGCTTCCGCTGCGGGATGATATCTGTGTAGACCCACACCTCGTGTTTCCCACAGCCCCGTGAGAGGGCCAGACAGCACGGCCCGTCGCCTCCTACGGGGTGAAGTAAGGGGAGCTCGGAGAGTTGTACATGAGGTGCCGGAGCTGGCTCAGCTGCTGAGAGGAGAGCCAGGCCCAGGCCCAGACCTACCCACACGACCTCGGGGGGCCGTGGCTTTCTCACGCCTCTGCTGTGTTTCAGTCTCTCCACTGCTTCTGCCCACAGCGAAGACCACTTTTCGGGCAACTATTTTTAGATGAGTCTTTTATTGTTGATTCCTTATAAAATTTCATAAAATCCTTGGCGGGTGGATCTCCTTCATTTAAGAGTCCTATGGATCTAACTTCAGGCGTGGAGGTTATAGTCACCCCCGTGCATACCGTGCATCACTGATGGCTTTTTCTAGCTTGATGAAATCCGTAACAGCTACCAGAAATAATGGAAAGCATTTATTATGCACCTACAGCATAGCAGGTATTTTGTTGACACGACCTCGAATAATCACAGTAACCTGGAGACACGGGCATCCACTTTTTGGAAGAGGCCACTGAGTGTGGGGCAAGGGTACAGGTCCATGTCTGGATTAACCCACAAACCGTAATGAAAAATGACATATTTGCAAGAATCCTAGTCTGTCGGTAACCTCAGCATCTTCTCATTAAGAGTTTCCTTTACTTACTATAAATACCTGCGGACGGGATAATGCCGTTTGTGTTCAAAATACGACAGATCTTCAAGAGGTGAACGTAAGGCCTGGACGAGGAGCCTCGCCCGAGTCGGCCAGCTCTATTAGCAGCGTCAGCGCCTCCTCTGGAGCCAGCTTCCGAAACCACATTTGTGAAAAATGAGGTACACGACAGCATGTGCACCTGCTGATGGAGGCTGAGGTTTCCGCCTCAAAGCCCCCAGTCCAGCTCTATGCTTTCAAAATATCATAAACCACGATTGCCGCACGCGGGCGAGCAGGAATAATTGTCAGCAATGCTCGATGGCTCGAAGGAGGCCGCTGCTTAAAAAGTTCAAAGTGCTTTCTTCCTCTGTGAACAATGCTCGCCTCCCCTCCAGCAGTCATTTCTCATAAAATCAAGCGAACGGACGTCTGGAAATCATGCTCTTTTGCAGACAGGTGCACCTTTGCCTTGTCACGAAGCTGAAATGACTACTGTACTCTTAATGGGATTTTCAAGCCGTGAAAAGATTATCTGAAAGCCCAAACTAATAAATGCCTGTCTCCCGCCCGTGACCTAGAGGGGACTTCCCCTTGACCAGCAGGGAGAGCCTGCTGCTGCCATGGCATCGTCATCGAGATGGCTTTGGGGGGATGTCTTGACTATCATTGTGTGCGTGGAGGTGGGAACTGAGCTCAATCTACTGAGCAGCTCCCAACAACTGTCCTTTGGTAAAATCAATAAAGGAGTTTGAAATTCCGAAGCTATACCTGCTGCTCTCTGCTCCAAGGAGATTAGCATGTGTTTTACCAACAGCAAAGACAAAAACCAGAAAGCAAAAGACGGAAGGAATAAAGAAAATGTCATTTTCATGCCGAGGAATGATTTACTCCAGTTTACTTGAAGGAACAAGCACTTGACTTCTCTGTCTTATGGCTGCGCCGTGTTTAACTGTCAGCTATAGAGTCCCCAGCTCTGACAGTACAAAAACCAGAGTGAGAAAAACACAGAGCAGGGAACTCTTTAATGGAAAGTCCCTCCTGGAACACAGTTCTTGGAAGAAAGATGTGTATGTGCTGGTATTACAAGAATATATAATAATTCGCAAAAATGGTAGCTGGAGTGCTGCTACCAGTGGTATTTGCCCAAATTTGCACAACCTGATTTGCTTATCAGGGCTCATGGCTTGGAAACTGGGAAACAATTAATGATCCCTTTGCTCAAAAATCAACACTAGGATGCCTGGGTGGCTCAGTGGTTGAGCGTCTGCCTTCGGCTCAGGGTGTGACTCCAGGGTCCTGGGATCGAGTCCCACATAGGGCTCCCCGCAAAGAGCCTTCTCCCTCTGCCTTGTCTCTGCATCTCAATCTGTGTCTCTCATGAATAAATAAATAAAATAAAATCTTAAAAAAAAAAAAAGAAATCAACCCTGAATTCACAAATATTTGGTTATGTGAATTTTGCTCTAGGATTACCATAAAAAACAGAATTTCGGTAACGTTGGAGAAATACCTTTCAATAACAAATGCCCTTCCCCTAAAATTGGTATTATGGTATTATTTCTTGAAATTATTAATAATTTTGCATCACTGCAAAATGTGTCAACCTTTCCTATATATACTTAGAATTGCTATGATATTAAATAAATATCGTCTGGTTTGGCATGTTATATAAATGGAGTCATACAAAATATCTGGTTTCTTTTGCTTGGTATTATATTTTTGAGATTATCTCCTGTGATTTTTGTTTCTTTGTTTCAACAATTCACTAATTTTCTCGCTGCTAATCTCACATTGTATGAGGATGTACCAATTTATAACCATGTTATTCTTGGTGAACATCTAAGTTATTTGCAGTGTGTTTGATTAACAAAACTGAGTTTATTATGGTTATTTTTCACTCCTCCATTCTATCGATACAGTAATTTATGTTGATTGAGTTCTACACGTTCAACCAACCTTCATCACTAAAATAGACACAATTCTACTGTATTTTCCTTTTAATATATTACTCTGTTAGGTTTGCTTCAGTTTGTTTAGAGTTTCTGGAAAATGTTCATTAAAGATTTTGTTATTTTAGTTTTCTCTTATAAATGTAATTGTCAGCTTTTTTTTTTCTGTCTATAATTCTCCTTCATAAGTTAAGTTTGGAGGTAATCCCTCTCTTTAGCTCTGTGATGTCTGTAGGATCTATAGTAATGCCACCTTTTTAATTACCCATATTAGTTTTGTCTTCTCTCATATTTTCATGATCTATATCATCAGTGTTTATCAATTAATTTAATATCAATTTTATTTATCTTTTTGAAGAACCAACTTTTCTTTTTGTTGATTTCTTCTATTGCTTTTCTTTTCTAGTTAAAATTCCCACTCTACTTGTGCAGTTGTATAACTACTTGAGTTCTCTCATTTTGCTTTATGTTTTCATACTATCTTTCATTAATGCATGTAAACTTTAAATGATATCTTCCTGGCAAATTAACCATTTTATCATTATGCAATGTGCCTATTTGTATTTTTAAACTTACAATCTATTTTTATTTGATTTTAGTGTAGTGATAGCAACCTTTTCCTGCATCATTTTACTTTGAGACTTTCTGTATCCTTCTAATTACATTATATCTCCTGTAAGCACCTTTTAGGAAAAGGTTATTTGGCAATTATATTCAGCGTGACTATCTGTTTTTTAATTGGAATATACAGTTAACATTTAACCAACCCGCCCATAAATTATGCTTTAAATTTTCCATATTATCTTTTTCTTGCAAACTGGTTTTTAAAACAAATGAATCTTGGACTTAATTGGCCATATAAAATATCTGTACTCAAGGCTCCAGGCATTTTGCTTTTATTTCCAGTTTTAGATAATGATGTGATCCATCTATTCCCAGTGAAAAGTAAACAAGTGTGTGATATCTGGTGCCCAGGCTGAGCTAGGTGGCTTCAAAATCAAGAGATAAGTCTTTCGCGTAGAAAAGGGTCTCTTCAAGATATTTTACAAATGAATATATAGATTCTCTGTATGAGTGAAACCATATAATGTTTGTCCTTCTCCGATTGACTTACTTCACTCAGCATAATACCCTCCAGTTCCATCCACGTTGAAAGAAATGGTGGGTATTTGTCATTTCTAATGGCTGAGTGATAGACCACATCTTTTTTATCTATTCATTTTTTTATGGACATTGAGGGAATATAAGAAATGGTGAAAGGGATTATAGGGGAAAGGAGGGGAACTGAATGGGAAAAATCAGAGAGGATGACAAAGCATGAGAGACTCCTAACTCTAGAAAATGAACAAGGGGTGGTGGAAGGGGAGGTTGGTGGGGGGATAGGGTAATTGGGTGACAGGCACTGAGGGGGGCATTTGACGGGATGAGCACTGGGTGTCATACTATATGTTAGCAAATCAAACTTCAATAAAAAATATTTTTAAAAAATGAAAAAAAAAAACAAATGAATATAGATTTTGTTTATGTTGGTGGAATAATTCTCCCCCTCCCCCACTAACATTTTGTCCCTCCAGTGAGCCATTACTTTAACTATGTTCAACAAAGTTTAACTTGGAAGACCAGAAAACTCTGAAAGTCTGTGTCAGCCCTGGGTAAGGCAATGACAATTCTGCAGAGAAAGCCGCAAAATTAGTTTTTTTGTTTTGAGGTGTGTTTGTTTGTTTTTGTTACCTCTTTGCCCCCTTCACCCACTTCTGCAACAACCTCCTTCCTCTGACAACCACCAATCTTCTCTGAGCTTGTTTTATTTTGTTTTTAGATTCCAAATATAAGATACATTTGCCATATTATTTAATATTTGTACTACATGTTCTGTGTCTTCTTTCCTTTCTTGCCTTTTTAAATATTACTTATTTTTGTTTTATTTTCCTTTCTGTAAGTTTGTGAATCTAAATTGTCATAATTTTTTTAGAGTTTATTCATGAAATTAGAAATTATGACTCCTGGATTTATCAACCTCTAATAAAAAGTAATGGTCTTAAAGGGCAAACACTTAGTTTATCACCCAAATCAGGACACTTTGAGAGTGAAACAAGACTCTACCATTAATTATGCCTAGATAAGAGGCATATGCAAATCAGAACTTATATTCACCTTATATTTTTAGTACTTCCCAGATAATATGTGGACCTTAGGACACATAACTCTCTTTGTTTATGTGATTGATGTGCCACATTTCTTGTGCATTTTAATTCTATTGAAATCCAGAATAAAGTATTATTGTTTTGTATAGTGAATATTTACCTAAGTTTACCAACACATTTACTGCTCTTACTGACCATTTCTTCCCCTATCTCAAACTTCTATCTGTGATTGTTTTCCTTTTGCCTAGAAAATATTCTTGAGTGTTTCATTGGAGCACTGATGGAGATAGTTTTCCTCGATATTTTTCTGAAAAAAAAAATTTTTATCTGTCTCTATTTTCTAAAGGAAAATTTCACTGCATATAGAATTATAGGATGGACATAATTTTCTTTCAGAGTCTATTATTTTCTATTTCCCATTGTTTATCATAAGAATTCAGCTGTCAATCTATCCTTTTATCAGAATTTATATATTTTTTATCTTGATTATTTGAATGTCTGTCTTTGGCTTTCAATAATCTTTCTGTGATCTATCTACATGCAATTTTCCTTATATTTACCATACTTAGAGTTTTGGAGCTTCTTGAACCTATGGTTCAATGTCTTCTCTTAGCTTTGTAAAATTTCAACCATATCTCTTCAAGTATTTCCTTTGTGCTATAATCTCTTCCTCTTCCTTTGAGACTCCAGAGACATATATTATTTCTTTTCATCATGCCTGCTTGACACTTACGCTGTTTTCTCTATTGTCCATCTGTTTGTTTCTCTACTTCATTCTGGATGCTGTTTTCTGAGCTATATTCCTCATCACCAGTTCTGTCTCTAGCTCTCTATAGTTGCTCTTCAACTTGTACATTGAAGTCTTAAATTACTTTATTGTGTTTTTTATTTCAATGATTTCCAGCTATACTTTTTCATAGTTTCCACTTACTTACTAAAATTCTTTATCTTGTCTCTGACTTGTTCAAATATCATTATCATAGTCATTTCAAGATGTGTCATATAACCTAATCTTCCAGACACCCTGTGTGTTAGGCGGAGTGATGACCCCTCAAAGATATCCACACCTGGATCCCCTAGAACATATGGGTACATTAGGTCACATAGCAAAGGAAAATTAAGGTTGAGGGTGGAATTAGGGTTGCTGATAAACTGACCTTTTTATGGAGAGACTATTTCATTTCGAATTGGTGAGATAATTATGATGTAGAGGTGGTGAGATTATTCTGGACCCAGTGATCATAAGTGAAAGAAAGAGGCAAAATAAAGAGAACCAGAGAATTTCGTGTGATGATTCTGTCTTCATTGCTGGCTATGAAGTTGGAGGGATGAGGCCACTCACCATGGAATGCAGGCAGTCTCCACAATCTGAAAAACGAAAGGATATGGATTCTCTCCTTGAGCCTCAAAAGCAGCGCAAGCCTGCTAGCATCTTAGTTTTAGTCCAATAAGATCCATTTCATACTTTAAATCTCGAGGACTATGAGATACTAACAATGCAATGTCATTAGATTTGTAGTGTTAGAATAGTCATAGAAAACTGATGCTCTTTGTGTATCTATTTCCACTGTCTTTTTCCTCCTTCTTTTGTTTTAGCTGAATACCTTCCTGTAGGCCTAGAATGGTATTTTTGTTTATGTATCTGATATTGTAGATGAAAAATGTGCAGGCCCTATGAAGCTCCAAAAGGGATTGACATTTTCAGCCGGAAGACAACTAACTAAATTAAGAGTAGATCACTGTAGTCTAATCAAGGATTGAGATGATCCTAAGGGGGACTTGAGTTTTCCTTAAGGCTATTCTACTTCAGGTTCATCTTTATTCTTATTTACCAACTAAAACCTTGGCATTTGAAAGCATCTTTATTTTTGGTAGGATCCTCACTCCCATTTTCATACTCCCCACCCTGTTAGAGTATCTGCTTAGCCTTTGAATTTCTCAACTAAAAGTTGGAAGTAGTAATTGTCTTGGGAAGAAAACCAGCACCAAATGCCAATTCACCTCTCTTGACTTCCTTACTTTCTAGGATCATTTGCCCATAAATTCCCACTTCCTTGGTAGCATTCTGTTGCTTTTAAAAATATATCTTTAAATATTATACCCAGTTTTCCCGATTGTGCTTAGCAGCAGCTTTGTTCCAAACAGCTTAGTATTTGATTTTCTGAAGTTGAATCCTAGCCCTGCTACTTTTGTAGAAGCAGAGACACAGACTAGAAAGAGAAATTAGAGAAATTAGAAGCTACTTTTTTCAACTTTCTTACTGGTACAGAAATATCATCAACACCATTGTTATGTTGATAAATGTTTAACAGCTAACTGTTTTTTAAAAAAAATACCTGATTTGTACTGTCGGCTTATTTCTAGTGGTAAATACTTCCATCATGAGCCATTTCAAGTTACCTTCCTGACATCACTGAATTTGGAGTTTGGAAGAGAGTCACACGATTGGCTCTTATGGGTCAGTATAAACCAGCTCCAACACACAACTTGATCACACCTCAGGAATATGATGCAAGATGGTCATGACAATTGTGGAAACACTCTTGTACCAGCATATTATTTTATTATTTTTTAAGATTTTATTTATTTATTTGAGAGAAAGAGAGAGCAAGCATGCAAGCATGGGGGGATGGGTACTGTGCAGAGGGAGAAATAGACTCGTCTCTGAGGAAGGAGCCCAATGCAGCACTTGAACCCAGGACACTGAGATCATGACCCGATCTGAAGGCAGATGCTTAACTAACTGAGCCATGCAGGTGCCCCAGCATATTATTTTATTATCAAAGAACTTGTTTTAAATGCAGTACTCATGTTACTTATTAACTAATGGAATACACATTGAACCCACACAACGTGCCAGACCCCAAGTGATTGCGGGTGTTGCAGTGGTGAACAAATGAGACGGAATACCAGCTTTCTTTGGGTCTACATTCTGGTGGATCAACAAATGTTAAACAAGTCATCACCCAAATGAATATTTCATTGCATATTATCACAGGCCCCATGAAGTAAAAGATAGGGTGTTGTAAGAGAAATTATTGGAGAATCTAACCTAAATAAAGGAACCCAGGGAGAATATTTTTTAAAAGTGACATGGAAACTGAAGGATGAGGAGCCAGCCAGGCCGAGTGGAACAGACTTGTCCTACATTGTAACAACGCCATGTCTCCAATAGTCCACTTTCTGGAGAAAAACAATGCAAGGAAACTCATTCTCCTGCATGCAAGTTTTAAATTAATGAGATAAATTATTGCATTCTAACTTTAAATCTATTTTTATCTAAACAGCCCTCTCTTGGTTTCAGCTAAGATCATAATCTCAGGGTTGTGAGATCGAGCCCCGAGTCAGGCTCCACGCTCACTGTGGGGTCTGCTTGGGTTCCTCTCTCCCTCTCTCACTGGCCCTCCATCTCTGCACTCTTGCTTTCTCTCTCTCTAATAAATAAATTGTAAAAACATATAAACAAATAAATAAATAAGCATCTCCTGGTCCACATTCATCCCCAATCTGATGTCTTAGACAAGTGTTTAAGTATTTTTTTTAACTTAGTAGTCTTCTCTTGAAATCTCTCTACACTTGCCAGAAGCATACTAAATTCAATAGATTTTCTAGAACCTTACATAATAGTCTATATGTCTACTAATCAGTGCAGAAGACAGTGAAACTATTACCTTTATATTTTGGGACACAATTCCATGATTAAATCTATTCCATCTTTGCATATCTACATCATGGTGACCATATTATTAATAATGTTTCCATAGTGCACAAGAACCTACTGTGCCTTCCCAATAATAGAAATAAGATGTAACTATGCTTTTCTTAGTTTTAATGTTAAGCTTGAATTTTTATACTTTCAGTCTTGAAATTGCTAACATACTTCAAGAAATAGTTATTTTCTTCAAGCACAAACAGTTGATTAATCACTGCACCCCATTCACTACTCCTCTTTCTTTCATGCTTGCTACGGCAACATGTGAACACTAACGTGGAATAAAAAAAGGTTCAATTAACTCAGTGGTTTTCATCCAAGGGTAATATTCCTCCCAGTGATATTTAGCCATATCTGGGGAAAATTTTGTTGTTACTCTTGGGGCAATTCTACTGGGTAGAGGCCAGGGATGCTGCTAAATATCCTATAACACGTGGAATAGCCTCTCTCAACAAAGGATTATGTGGTCCAACAGGTCAAAAGTACTAGGTTTGAGAAAACCTGAGTTAACTAGATTGATTTATGGACCAGTATTTATATACCTGGATTATTTAGCTACTGGATTCAAATTTTAAGCAGTAAACTGTGGCTAATATTACATTCTGATTGATATTACCTCACACACTTTCACATGCTGCCATATGAATACAGACGGACTTTGAGTCATCGTTCACAACACAAACTACCTACAGCCTATCCACATAAATAGAAATTCCTCATAAGTATTCTAAAGGTTTTAAAAGCAAATCATGGCAATGTAAAGTTAATTCCATGCCTTTTTATAATTATTTATTTAATTATTTGTGTTCAATATATCCTTTGGGGTTTTTTTCCTCCCTTTCCATTACAGAGACTGTACACCTATGGGAAGGAATTTGATAGTCTATCCAGTTGGACTCCTTCTGCACTAGAAGCTTCATTACAGTCTGTATCTTAAAACTATGTTATTCCCTGGTTACAAGAGTAGGTTTTAAACAAAATGCTACATCTGTGGACATTCTAGGCAACATTTACATCCAGCCAGATGGCGCTGCAGGAAGTAGAGATGCAGGTAGGACACGATGGATACTTAGAAGGAAGATCCCATCCTGATCCTAAACACCTCAAAGGATCCCATGTCTTGACTTCAAAGACAATTAGATCTGCCTAAATCTCTTCCGCAAGTCCAACAATATTCAAATATTCTATTTTCCATAGCATTTTTTTTCTTAGCTGGAAGACAAAAGATCTGACTCAGAAGAGATCCCTGAAATGACACATGGTTTTCCTGAGGCCAGTGTTGGTGGCCTGGGATGGTGTGTCGCTCCGCACTGTGACGACTGTTCTTGCTTACTCTCCATCTGCATCATGCATTACCTGAACTTTGTTACGCGTATCTGCCAGCTGCACACAAAGTGATAGCATTGGGACCTCCGTGAATGATACAGAATTGATCTACTGATACGTTCAAAGGTTCTGAAACAGCATCGGTTCATGAGGTGCTAAGGGTGCTAAATTTCATGAGGTTCTGAAACAGCATCGGTTCATGAGGTGCTAAAGGTGCTAATTTTCATGAGGTGCTAAACCTTCTAAGCTTCAAAGGTTCTGAAACAGCATCGGTTCATGAGGTGCTAAAACCTCTAGGATCAGTTTCCTAGATCCTTCTTTTAGGATGACCTGGCTGCCAATGAAGTCACTCAGACTACGGTAATTAAATTCTGCACCTAATTCAAATCTGCACCTCATCATTTTTTCCCTGCAGATAAAGGGAATAACTCATTTAATAAAAATAAGAAGGCATATTTTTGCCAACCTATAAAGAATTATTGGATGCTTGAAAATATGACTGTGTTTATTGACTATGTTCTCAAGTGACAAATGGAAGGCCCGTGGGACCAGTTAAATGTTAGTTCCATGATAGCAGGAGCATGGCTCTGTGCACAGCTCTACCTTGTGGTCTGTCAGAACCCAGCATACAGCAGGTGCTCAGTAACTGCCGAACAGGCCATAAACATAGTCATTTTGGTGGATACAGCACTGTCTTGTATTTATCATATGTTTACTCTATCTACTAAAACGATGTTGTTTGTCGGTTGCTTTTTTCCATTGTAACCTCTCCCAATATCTACAGCTCTTCACATATTCAACTGATAACAGATAGATATCAGAGACTGTATGACGAGATGACAGGCTGTCCACTCAAAACAAACTTTATCATCCCAAATTTTTCTCCGTTAAAAACAAATAGAGCTTCAGCTGCCCCTGTTATCTGCTCATAAGCCTAAGCACAGAGAGGAAAAAAAGATCTCTGAAACATCTCCCATTGTCACTACACCTTTTATGACTGAAGACACATTCTTATTCTGCAAACTGATGAGCTGAATTTTATTAAGAGAGATTTGTGGCAAGACTCAAAAAGATTTGTGTAATATTCTCTCCTGTGCTAAGAAAAGATCTTCCCATTTATCATCAATGGTTGATAAGAAGTGCTGTTTTAACAACATTTCTGATGATGAATGAGCATATCCTTCTTTCATATTAAAATAAATATTAAAAAACAATCTTCCTGAATCATGGAAGAAATCTTTCAATACAGTTTAATCATAAGAGTAGAAGTGAGATTAGCAGAGGGAGGATGAATATGGAGAGCGTCAGCCCATCACACTGTCTATACTCCACCCTCTGCAATTACAGGAGAGGAAAAGATAACCAAGCCCCATTCCACAGTCCAACTAGGACATTACAATTGTTAATTTTAAGTGTATATTTCTGCCATACATTAGAAAACAGGGGGAGACATTAAGCCCTAGTTAATTAGCTTCATATGAAGGACTATCCCCAGGAAACATCACAAGCTCATTCCACTTTACAATTCTTAAGTTCATAGGTATAGAGATTGGTGTTCAGTCCTTTTAAGCATATGTGTAGCAATCTGACTTATTTAAGCTTCAGGGCAGTCGGCTAAAAAAGGCAATTTTTTTTGAAACTAGGACTTGATCATGATTAGGTCTCTTGTTACACGATTGAGGAAGGATAAATGAGTGGTCATAGGATGCTATTTAATGACTCTGAACATCTCACATAGTCTGCATAAATGTCATTTTGAAATAGCTGTGACAATAGTGCTTCACTCAGGAGCTTGGGGCCTTAAAGCATTTCCATTAAGCATCTCATTTGGAAAGAAAATTCAAGTTATTTTACATCTTACTGGGCTACAATTAAGATGATGATTTCATCTCAGGGCAAAATATTGGCTGGAATTTAGGGATGAATTAAAATGTAGACATAAGCTTCTAAACACTCTATCTTTCCCGTCTAAAAATCTGCTTTTCATTTAGAAAAGAGTTTGTCAAATTTTAACAGGCATATAAGTGTAAAAATGTGGTTGCTAGTCCAACAAACGTAGATGTTTTAGAGGTAAGATTTTATCCCTTCAGATCCATTCATGTGACAATCATAGAAAATTCTGCTAATGCTGGCTCAGTGTAGGGAGCAGCATACTTTGCATGTGAACAGGCAGGTAGTAAATAATTTAAGCTTCGCAGTCCGTATGGGCTCAGTCACCACTACCCAGCTCTTCTATTGCAGAGAGAGGAGCCATACACAATACGTAAGTGAATGTGGTGACTGTGTTCCAGTGAAACTTTATTTACGAAAACAGACAGTAGACTGGATTTGGCCTACAGGTTGTTATTTGCCAACCCGTGACTTAATCCATAAGGATATCTCCTGTTCGTTTAAAATAAAACTTGAGGATTGGTAATTTGGGGGTTTGTTCAGCAGCTCGATGAGTCTGACCACTGGATCCTATTGCCTTTGCTACTTACGGCCTATTCCAGCTAATCCCAAGATGCCCGCGATGGCTCCAAATACTTGACCCTAAAATGTCTACTTCTGAACACAGAAAGCATGAACGCTGTCAAAGCACTAAGACTGAGCCTTCCTCATATGTGTCCGCTCTTCAATAAGGAAGAAACATACCTTCCTAAAAGAATACTTCCCTTTTATTTCCCTCGTTGGACTGGGACTGGGTCATAGGCCTAGCCCTAGGCCAGTCGCTGCCGAAAGGGGATAGAGGAGGCGTGATCAACGGAAAGCAGAGTGTTCCGTGGTGCTGGTCTCATTCCCACTGAAAAATATGAAGGTTCTGTTACATGGATGAAGACAGAAGGGCTGTTTTATAGGCAATCAATACTATATCACGCAGCAGTAGTGAGGTTTGTCCTGTCCAGCTTTCTTTTAACAGTTAAGACATAAGATTTTAGATGGTGTGCAGATTCTATTTTGATTCATGGATGGAAGAAATAAAAATGACTCCTCTGGGTCTTTTATTTTCTCCATTAAAGTTCCATGCCTGGTCTTAGACTCTATGCCTTTTAGCAGATCCTTTTATTTTGGTGGTCATTTGTCTATCGGAAAATAGTTTGATGGATCTTGATAAATGGAGGAAAGAGCTTTTTTTAGGGTCATGCGCTTCCAAGTTTTCTAGGCTCACACAGTCGCAATGAGAAAATCTAAGCACAGAGACCCAATTCTGGCACCAAGAAAAAACACAAAGGCAGATGTGCATCAGCCCAGCTGGACTGCAAGTTGCACCCTTGTTCAAGTATAGTTGTGTCTGGTAGTCAGCAGGGTAGCTGCCACGGGTCTAATTATAACACATAGACTCCAGAAAAGAGAACATTTCCTAAAGAAAGAGAGGTCAGGTACACAGACGTAGTCAAAATAAACTCTTTGTTGTTAGAAGGGTTGTCCCTTCCAACCAAGACATGATACCTCATTTGAGTCTATTCTTCAGTTTAACCTTGTATAGACTCAAGGAGAAGAGGATCTATAACTGAAATTTGAAAGGATGATTTCATCTAAAACTGAAATTTTGGAGCACAAAGAACAGCGAAGAGAAGTGATCTACTCCTCTCAACCGAGAATGTAATCCCACACCAGGGTCCAAGGACTCCAAAAGGCATGGAAACACTGCAGAACCCCCAAAGCCTCAACTCATGAGTGAAGATGTGAGCAGGGCCTGTCAAAGATACTGCGCCCAGAGGAGGCAGCAGCGGGGCATAGAGGTGACTCTGGTACCCAGTGAAGGTAGCCAGTGCACCACCCAAGAAATGGTCCCAGTGAGATGCAGGCCACCAGGGCAAATAGTGGGGCACAGATTCATAGCCATCTTCGGCCTCAGTAGCAGGAAAAAGCTAGAGTAGAAGAAAAGTGTACACACCACAGAGGGTTAATTTGTGAGCACGTGTGGCATCCCCTAAGAACTCCAAAAAATCTTGGGGGACTCTGTCAAAAGTAGAGGTCCTGCCATTGAAAACAATTCCAAAATAGCGGTGGTTAAAGCTGATGGGATCCCTGTTATAAGATTATAACGATGTGCTCAAGCATAAAATGGAGCTTGAAGAAGAGAGATTAACTCATTAATCCCTTTTTTGTCTTCTATTCATCTGCTTTTGTAATTGCAACACAACTGGTTAAAAACAGTTGGTTGAAAATTCAAATTATTAATCTCTTTTGATATAACATACACAATCTAGGATAGAGTTCTAACTAATGAACTCTACACATATGTAGATTTGAAGGGGATGGAAATGTTTTCCTTCTCAATGTTTTGGCCCTGACGTTGCTCGTACCTAAATTTCTTAAGTCTACCCAAAGACATCGACTACTGCATCCTCCCAGGAGTGAGGTCCGGTGTCTGGTTACTCTAACCTTATTACACACTCCACCTGGTAAAGGTGTTGGAGGCTTGTGTTAAAATACAAAAGCTGCGTGGAAGAGATCACGTGTCACACAATCACATGCCGTTAAGGCCTTAACTCATCAGATTAGCCTCAACCACTCAGAAAGATCCTTCAGGGAACCACACATGGGCAAATAAACGCATTCTGAGGGGGTGGTGGGAGCTGCTACTTCACTTCTAAGGTAGGATGTTCGCAGAATTAGCAGAACACGTGCTTCTTTGTCATTAGTCTTTCTGCTTTTGCCCTATCCTGATCTCTGTCTATGCAGAAATTCTAGTTAACTTTTTTTCCTAATTTTCTAATATCTACATGAGCACATATATGCCCACACTCAGGTGAGGGTATAGAGTTAGACATTTTGTTTTAAAAAATCTTGAGCAGGGTGCCTGGGTGGCTCAGCGGTTAAGCATCTGCCTTTGGCCCAGGGCGTGACCCCAGGGTCCGGAATCGAGTCCCATATCGGGCTCCCCACAGGGGGCCTGCTTCTCCCTCTGCCTGTGTCTCTGCCTCTCTCTGTGTGTCTTGTGGATAAATGAATAAAATCTTAAAAAAAAAAAAATCTTGAGCAATACAGGAGTTGGAGGTCGATCCAATTTACAACATTTTTTTCTACTTTTACCATGAACAGCTATTATGTTAGTTTTACTATTCATAGCTATTATTTAATGAATGCTTAGACCTTGATGGTCTTTAAGATAAATGCTTTAAGCAGCAGAACCAGGATTGCACATCCATCTATCTGATTTTAAGCTGTGAAAAAAGAAAAAAAAAAAAAACTAAGATTCACTTCTTAGCTGCAAGTAAAACAAAAAGGGAACCAGAAGCACAAAGCCTGAAGGTCTTTGCATCCTACATTTCTACTGGAGCCAAACAACAAGGGCTTCATTTAAAAAAAGAAAAAAAAAACAAGTGTTCTGTTTGCCACCTCTAGCTGGCTGCCTTCGTTTATATGATCTGCCTTAACTAGACCCGTAAACATGTCAATTTGCAGAATTTCACCCCTCCTATGCTACCTCACACTCATTTATGATATGGGACAGCAGGATTCCCTGTTATTTTAGAATACCACAGCTTATAAATCAATAGCATGAAATACTATTCAAAAATATCATCAGAGGACGAATAAAATGACCTAAGTCTACTGTTATTATAACTTCTTGTGACGTAAGGCCCATATTATGTTAGTGAAATTATTTGCGAATGTTAATTCTAACCAAATAAAAGTGTAAAAAGATAAATGAAAAGTAACATTGAGAAAAATAATGTTATCTATAGTATGATTTCATAGACATGAATAGCTTACTGCATCAAGTTTTCTAAGGCCATCAGAAACTAAGAGAATTAAAAAAAATTTTTAAAAAAATGAACTAAGAGAATTGATTCTTAACAACTCATCTCTGTCTACTTATAAATTCTTCCTGTATTTAAAATTATCAAAGCTCATTATAAAACATACATTTGTGTTAAAATTTAGAAACAAGATACTCTACGTTCAGTATAAACTGATAAAAATTTTAGTGTGCACCAACAAGAGCAAAATCATTAAGGGATGGTTAAGAAAACGAAGTTAGAAATCCTAATCAGAAGTACGTAGAGTAACAGGGCAGCCAAACTCCAACTCTCAGAGGAGATCATTTGCTTACTGTAAATGATAATTTTGTGTGTCAATAAACATAGAGATAGCTACGCAGTATGAAAACAAGATGTTAATTAAGTCAATTCAGCGAGGGGTAAAAATCAAACCAACTGGCTATCTGGCATCAGTTATTCAAATTAATCTGTTGATTGAATTTTCTTACTGTTTCCACCAGTTACTCTGTCACATGGTAATCAGACTATGATTTCCTCAGCGGGGGCTGAATCAAGCCTCTCTCTACCATGAGTATGGGTTCAGAAGCCAACACAAAATCTAGAGAGGAGAAATGCCCCCGAGAAGTTTCAAACAGGTTTTCCAAAAACTAATTAATATTGAGTAAAGAAGTAATAAATTTTATGTGGAATTGCTTAAGCAAAAAATGTCATTCACTCTTTCATTCGCTCATTTGTTTATATTAACAAATACTGAGCATCTTCAATGCTCCAGGCTTGTGGCCCCTTCCCTCTTGGTACTTACAGTCTAATGGTAGGAAGAATATTAACAAAAAACTATTAATCAAACTCTGGTAAGTACCAAAAAACAAATGACACTGAGAATATGCATAGGAGACCCCATCCAGCCTAGGAATTCTGAAAAGGCTTATCTGAGGAAGTGACCACTTGAGATCAAGTCTGATGGAGGGGTGCCTGGGTGGCTCAGTCAGTTAAGCATCCCAACTCCTGATTTCAGTTCAGGTCATGATCTCAGAGTCGCGAGGCAGAGCCCTGCGTCGGGGCCACACTGGGTGGGGAGCCTGCTTAGGATTCTCTCTCTCTCTCCCTCTCCCTCTGCCCCTCCCCAGCTCCCTCTTTAAAAAAAAAAACAAAAATCTGATGGATAAGGAGACTTTAAGACTTTCCCCACTGGGGTCACACGAATAACCCAAATTTCACTTGAAATGGCCCTCATTAACATGATGGAGATTCTCTAGTCTGTTCTACTGTGAGGTTTCATTGAGTTATTTCTAGAACCCCCAGGAGTATTTCAACGGAGCTTTTTCTAGTCTCCTGCTTTTAGGCTCTGAAAAGCTTCACAGATATCCTTGCCTGAGTGGAAACCTCTAGAGTAGCAGCATCTTCCTGAAAGAACGTTAGGTCCTATGGATTCTGTGTTGCAATGGTTGAGGAATGCAGGGTAGTCCTCAGGGCATCTTTGCATGTGCCCGATGACCCAAGATTTTTTTTTTCTTCATTTTCTGGCCTGTACTTATATTTCCAAGCCACCTGTGATGCTGTGGAAGGACTGCCAAGGGTTCAATGTGCAGCGGTTCTTCAGTTGTTGACTGCTCATTAGCCACAAATGGCAGCAAGAACTATATTTATAAAGAAATGAGCAATGTTACTATGTCAAGCATAGCAAACTGATGGTGATTTTCTAGACCCTCAAGTGAATCCCTCGGATAACATTATAAAATGTAAGGGTATGTGTTTTAGTTTGTGAAGTTTCAGAATTGTATGTAGTATTTGTATATGATGAAATCTTCTGCATTAAGCAAAGTAAAAACTTTAAATCAGTATTTTACAGTATTCTTATCTTTCGTTTCCACTATCCACCTGAAGATTTGCTGATTTATTTGGTTCCTAAGAGAGTCTAAGGCATTCCAGTTGAACTTTTTTTTAGATATTCCTTAATTACACTGTCCAAAAAAAAGTATTTTCCAGAATCTCCCCAAAAAGACACAAAGACAAATAAAGGTGCATATTTAGTATCATTAAGAAATCACTGCATGGCTGGTTGCAATTTAATATTATGAAGCAATGACAGATTATGACACCAATACTATACGGAGCTATGAAGTTGCCAGAAATATCAAGTAAAAATACAAATTATTTTTGAATAATTGAACATTACATTTCAAATGAAATATTTAAAAGACAAAATGATAGTGGTCAGGGTGTATGGCTATAAGCCCAAAGAATACTATGTAATGAATGATGTCATTCAGTCAAGAAACAAAAGCATCAATGATTAGCTTCACTTTCCTATCTTACATTAAAAAAAAATCTTAGTCTCATTTTCCAAATAAGTAAATATTTCCATTAATCAATCTATATATCCTAATGCCTGTAGTGAAAAAAAAAATCACAACTCTGTGTACTTCTCTGCTAATTAGTGAAGAGTACATAGCATTTCTTACATTAATATTATAAATGTAAATGTTTTATTTAATAACTGATTCCTTTCCAAACACAAGAGTAGCGTTAAAGAATGTTATGAAATTTAAGTCAGTAACAAGAAAATATTCACTATGTGATTAAAGCACAAGAAAAGACAGATTATATATTAAAAGATATCTAAAGCAAAAACAAAGCAAAACCTTTTCAATTTTATTTGACATAAATTATTTTTTATTTAATAAATGTCTGGATATCAAATGACCGTTAACTAGCTGAGGTTTGTTATTGTTTCCAAAATAAGAAACTCAAGGTCAAGCAAATTGTTTTCCAATTGATTTTTGCATAGGCAGACCCTACACAAACCTTTCCCCAACCTTCAGAGAGCTGAAGACTCAGAGAAGCTAAATAGCCTGAAATCTCAGCAGAAGTAGATGCCCAAAGGAACAATGGAAGCTGAGAGTTGGCCCACCTTGGGCAGAACTCAGGAGTTAAAGACGCGAGGAACCATAGAGGTAAACTATAACCACTCATCTAAGATTATTAACAAATTTATAGAAGCCAAATCGTGTGCGAGTACAGAAGCCGTGGGCTCTACAGATTCGAGAGGAGTTTGCACTCGCTCTAATGCACACACCTCTGCTGAGCATTCCTGAAGAGATTAGGGACAGAACGGGAGGCTGGATAAAGCCTCCCCTCCTTGCATGGCCCTAAAGGAGAGGAACAACCCGAGTCCTGTCCAGACTGATCGTCCCTACAAAACAAAAACCTTGCCACTTAAGGGACAGGATACAAATGAAGACCCTTTACAGCGGGAAAAGGGATAAAAAAATTAATATATCTCTGGAAGAGAAGCAGGAAACAGTCCTGGGCCGAGGATTCTATGTCGCTATTTACTAGGGGCCTCCTACTGCAGGCAAAGGAGCAGGAAACTCCCACATAAGAACCACGCAGGAGACAGGTGGCTGGAGCGCTGATACAGTCCTGTCCCTGAAACCCAAGTCCACAGAGCCTGCCTAAGACTGAGACTACAGCAGAAAACAGAGACTCTCTTTCCCTTTGTCTTCCAGTCGAGACGAGCTATCAAAGAATAAAAACCCATAGCAGTGTATCGCTAGGGAGAAGCAGGAGAATGATCCAGATGCATAGGAAAAGGTCACAGTCTGAGGAAGACAGAGAAATGTTCGCTTCTAATAACACTAGAAGCATCTGAAGCTATTGGTTAAGGGAGGACAACCACAGCCACATCAAGGCCCAAACTCACAAAACCTCTTCAAGAGAGTGACTTAACTACCTACACTAAGAATATAGTAGAAGAGGGAAACCGTTTGTAGGCATTAACACTATTTACCTAATTCTACACTGTTCCAGCCACAACTTCCGGAATTTAGTCACAAATTAAAGATATACAAAATGTCAAGGAAAAGAATTGTTGAGGCGCAAAGATCCACTAGGACTAGACTGAGAGTTGATCCAGTTATTGGAACTATCAGGCAGAGAATTTAAAATGATTATGATCAATACTTACAAAGCTGTGATGGGTGAGGCAGGCAACATGAATGACCAGATAAACATTTCAGCACAAAAAAAAAAAAAAGTAAACTACAAGAAAGAATCAGATGAAAATGTTGGAAATAAAAAATACAGTAACAGAGATGAATAATACCTTCACTGGGCTCATCAGTAGACTGAATATAGTTTTTAAAAATCAGTAAGTTTGAGTATATAGGTCAATGGAAATTGCACGAACATAAATACGAACAGAAAAGATTACCTACGAGCTGTGAAACAACATGAAACGGGATAACATTATTGCAATTAGAGTTTCAAAAGGAAGAGAGAGAATGATATAGAAGGAAGATTTAAAAGAGATCATGGTGAGAAATTTCTAACAATAAAATAAGACCTTAAACCACAGACCCAATAAACTTAGTGAATCTCAAGTAGAAAAAAAAAATGTCCCTCCCAACAAACCTAGGGAAAAAAACGTATTTCAAATGCCAAAGACCCACAATAAAGAGAAAATCAATCTACGTAAGACAGAAATTTATTTTATCTGTCCTGAGGCATTGAGTGGTGGCAGCCTGGCCCACTGATCCAGGAGACAGCCGTGCCCTCCGAGGCCTGTGTGCTCTGGGCCTGTTTTGCGAGGGGAAGCTCTGGTGATTTCCGAAATGCTTTGGGGATCAATCTTCCTTTCTTTTGAAGAATAACATCCATCTGCACTTGCACCTGAAGAGTTCTGTTGAGTAGAAGAACAATAATCATAGTTGTTTTAGAATCCAAGAAGTCCAACAGCCTTCTTCATTCTGTCCCCTCTCCATCCCCTTTAGTCCAAATTTGCAATGTTACCACTGGTATTACCCTAAATTGCTTTATCGAGTGATAGTCCAGTCATACCCTTGGTGTTCGCTCCAGAACATGCTTTCTCAGTTTTTGCAACATGGACAGGTGAGAAGCTCTCAGATCTCCACATTTTGGTTCCTTTTTCCTTATCAGCTCCCTCAAGTCATCTGTCCACTGCATTTTGCCATAAGCCGCAAGAAGAAACCCGGCCATGGCCTCAACACTTTGCTTAGAAATCTCAGAAAAATAGGCAAGGCTGTCACTTGCAATTTCAACTTTGCACAAAACACTAGAGCACAGTTCTGCGAAGCCCTTTGCCCGTTTAGAACAAGGATCACTGTTCCTCCAGGTGTCAGCGTTCCTCATTTCCACCTGAGCTCTCACCAGAATGTTGTCCTTATTCCCGCCAACAGTCCCTTCAAGGCATTCTGGACTTCTTCTAACAAAAACGCCTTCCAGCTTCCAAGCTCCTCTAGCGTTTATCCGTTTTCCGATCCCAAAGATTCCCCTACAGTTCTAGGGACTTGTTAGAGCACCACACCACATCTTGGTACCAAGATGTGCCTTAGCTCAGCCTGTGGGAACAAAATACCACAGACTGGGCGGCTGCAACACTGAGATTTAGTTTTTCACAGTTCTGGAGGCTGGAAGTCTAAGAGGAAGCTGCCAACAGGTTTGGTTTTTCCTGAGGCTTCCGTTGGCTCGTAGATGGACACTTCTTGCGGTCTCCTCCCACGCTGTTTGTTCCATGTACGTCCATCGCTGGTACCTCTCCTTCTTCTCATGCAGACACCAGTCATGTTGGGGTAAAGCCCCACCCTTAGGACCTCATTACCCCTAACGACCTCCTTAAAGACCCTGTCTCCTACTGCAGGCACCTTGGAGGCTAGGACTTCAACCTATGAATTCTGTGGGGACACTCAGTCCAGAACACTAACTGGTCTCAAAACTGACTAGAAAGCTCCGGTAATGAGGACAGTGTGGTAAAAGCAAAAGGGTAGACACATAGATCGCTGAAATAAAATAAAGAGATCAGAAAAGACCCATATGGCTCTGGTTAAATGTTCTTAGACAAAAGTGCCGAGGCTACCCCGCGGTGAATGTCATCTCTTTAACAAATAAATGGTGCTGGAACAATTAGCAATCCATGTGTACAAAATGAACCTTGCACCATACACCAAAATTAATTCAAAATACTTCATAGGCCTAAACTCAAAACCCAGGATATAAAATCTCTAGAAAGAACACAGGAGAAAAATTTTGTCACCTTAAGTCAGGCAAAAAATAAAATATACATGACATAAGGAGCACAATCACAGAAAAGTAAAAATTGACAAACTGAACTTCTTTTAAATAAAAAAGTCCTTCTGCTTTCCAAAACTAATAATAATAAAATAAAAATGCAAGCCTGTTGGTTTGTAATCTGGCCCCACGTGTGGAGGCAAGGAGAAATCAAAGAGGCAGACCACTCCAGGTTGGTAGGTGGCAGGTCTGACAAGCAAGGGAACTTACTTACAAGGCTGGTCTTCAAGGACTACCAACCAGTAGATCTCCGCACACGTTCTCCAGAATCTTAAAACTCTATACAGAGGCTTTACCTGGGTTCAGGCACATATGCTGTCCAGAGGGTCTAAACAACACATCACCATCTCAAGGTTGCATCCTTGTGGAAGCTTCCAGGAAGCCCAGAAGGCAAGTGAATACGTTCCAGAAACAGGCGAGGGGCTGAGGAGCCTCCAGGGGCCCGGATCCGGCTCACCAGCAGCCACGTCCTCTCGATGACCTCTTCCAACAAAGCCACAGATTAGAATAAAACATTTGATGAACACATATCTGCTATGTGATACATAAAGACTAAATAATAAGAAGACCATTTAATTTTTTAGGGGGCACCCGGCTGACTGAGGAGGTAGACCATGTGACTCTTGGTCCCAGGGTCATGAGTTTGAGCCCCATCATGGGCATAGAAATTACTTTTAAAAAGAAGACAATCAAAAAAAAAAAAAAAAAAAAAAAAAAAAAAAAAAAAGAAGACAATCAAAAAAATAAAATTAAAATAAAATAAAATAAATAATAAAATAATAAATAATAAAATAATAATAAAATAAATGAATGAATGAATGAATAAATAAACTAATTAATTAATTAATTAATTAAAAAGAAGACAATCTAATTTTTTAAATGGGCAAAAACTTGAACAGTTCAATCAAAGGCGGTATCAAAATGGCAAATAAACACATGAAGTGCAATCCATGTTCAATACCGAGGTCATTAGGGATATCCAAATTTAAACCAAAATGAGATATCACTACATAGATGTGATGTATTAAACCACAGTAGAAACCTGACAATACCAATGTGGTGATGAGGACATGGAACAACGAGAACGCTCACATATTTGCCAAGAGGAATGCAATATAGCGCAATCATTTTGGGAAGAAGCGGAGCAGTTTCTTTTAAAGTTAAATATACATTGACCATGCAACTAAGCATCTCCACTCTTAGGCTTTTTTAAAGAATATATGGTTTTAGAGCACTTTTACATTCACAACAAAATCAAGAGATACACTACAGAGATTGTACACGTACCTCACAACTAGAAAAAAAATGACTATTGGTACATGTAACCACATCAACGTCTCAAAAGCATTACGCTAGATGAAAGAAGCCAGACTCAAAACCTGGTAAAATTCCAGAGTGTGATCTTAGGGGATAAGGAAAAACTGTAAGAAAAGAAATCAGTGGTCGGTAGAGGCTGTGAGCATTAGAGTCAGGAGGAGTGATTACAACGGAATATACAGGAACTTGAGGGGTGACGGAAGCATTCTTTACCTTGACTGTTGTGGTTACTTGCCCACCAAAGAAACCTCATAGAACTATGCACTGAAACTTTTAAAAAGAAGACAATCAAAAAATAATAATAATAAAATAAATAAATAAAATAAAATAAAGACAATCTAATTTTTTAAATGTTATATGTAGATTATAAAATCTATAAAATGTTATTTTTTTTTAATAAACCTCACCGTAAAGGAGGAATTTCACAATGAATTTTTTCATCCAGGTAATAACCACAGTTAATAAATTGGCTACTTCCTTTTTTTTAAAGATTTTATCTATTCATTTGAAACAGTGAGAAATACAGAGAGAGAGAGAGAGAGAGGACAGCAGGGGGGCGAGGCAGAGGGGGAAGGAGAAGCAGACTCCCCAGGACCAAGATCATGACCTGAGCCAAAGGCAGACACTTAACCATCTGGGCCCCCCAGGCGCCTCTGGCTATATCCTTTTATTTGTATTCAGCCCTTCACACTAGACTGAGAACACTTTCTCATCTTTTAAATCACCTTCCAAAATGCTACTTTTTAAAAATTAGGTAGCATCAAATTTCATGTTATGAGGGAAAAAAGTAATCAAAAATTTTTTGTTAATTATTAAATGATATAATATATGAAAAGTTTAAGAATCCAACTGTTACACAAATTTTAGTTATTCATCTGTTCATTTATTTTTTTTTTCACTCAATCATTCAGCAAACACATATGGAGCATCACTGATAGAAAAGAAAATGAAATAGAAACTCACGCTCTCTAAGATGTAACAGTAGTGAGGACA
Source organism: Vulpes vulpes (assembly GCF_048418805.1). Lineage (NCBI taxonomy): Eukaryota > Metazoa > Chordata > Mammalia > Carnivora > Canidae > Vulpes > Vulpes vulpes. The sequence goes on from NC_132780.1 coordinate 200,083,462, forward strand.
CAAGCAATTCAACAATTAATTACAGTCCTGGAGACATATGTTATAACGGAGGTATAAAAAATGCAATTATTTATAATATTATTCATAAATTACTATGAGACTATCATGGTGAGTCATTTTATACATTTAATCACCATTATGTTTAATTGTTTTTTAAATTTGCATTTATATGCCTACATTAATGGGATTTTCCTTGGTCATGGTCATCCTGGTCACTCTTGCCTTGAAAATGTCCCTTTCAAACCTATGATGTGCAACTTGAACATTCACATGTCATTTGTTATTTTTTTTTTCATGTGTCAGTTTTGGGCCACAACTCTTTCAAATGAAAATTCTTGCTCCTGAGGAGGTTTGCCCTGTGGTTCAAAGCCAAGGTGACCATGAACGAAAGGACCCAACCCTTGGTAGGGCCTTTCCATTTCCATCAAAGATCAAGTCTTTTGCCCAATAGTCTATAAGTTTCAATTTGTGGTATAGAAACTATATTTTATTTTATGCTTTTACCATGCAGTTAAGTGCTGTCTATAGCAGTATATTATATCACAAGTCCAAATACATCCCCCCCCCCACACACACACACAGCTCATCTATTCCTCTAAATGGTCTAAATCTCATCTCCAAATGAAGCTGTTTTAGAAAAGGTAGAAAAGGCGCTGTGCTCAGACTACCTTGTTTGAGGGTCCTCAGAATTTCACTGGGGGGTCCTCATCTAACTTGGCTCTGCTTCCTCAGCTGCCATGCAAAATATTTTAAGAACCAAATGGATGCTGAAGCATAGATTACCACCAAGTATTCTAAGGAACTTGCTTATATGGTCATCGAGGGCTGCCGTAACAAAATACCACAGACTGAGTGGCTTCAACAACAGAAACTTATTTTTTCACAGCCCCAGAGGCTACAAATCCAAGATAAAAGTGTCCGCAGATTTGATTTCTTCTGAGGCCTCCTTCCTAGGTTTGTAGACGGCCGTCTCCTTACTATGTCCTCACGGGATCTCTCCCGTCCATGGGCATGTCCGGGTCCTTATAGCCTATTCCTTTAAGTACACTGGTCATATCAGATTGAGGTTTACTAATTTGACCTTTAATCTTAATTTGAAGGCCCTTCTTCCACATGAATTCACATTCAGAATTACTGGGGGTTAAGACTTCAGTCCATGAACCTTGAGGGGGCACAGTTAGGTCCATCACCAGCTATGACATGTATCAGAGAGATGCCACTGAAAAAAACGTTCACTATACACTCAGAAAGAAAACGTGTTACCGATTTCACATAAAGCGATGTGTTATTCTCTGAGGGAGTGGTAGATTTTCTTAGAAACTGTGAATCATGGAATTAATCATGTTTTGCATTTTGCTTTGACCAACAGGAATTCTAGGCTCAATTTTTTTTGTGGGGGGGGAGCTAGGCTCAATCTAAGTAAATGTATTTTATTTGTTCTATGGTCTCTACTTAAATTTCAACTTCCCCCAGATTTTGCTCAACTCATTTTACCTACGTTGTCGGAATCTTGATCCTTATCATTATTTTCTCCATTTTATCATTGACGGTATGCAATACGACATCCTGGGGAGCCAGATTAAATTAATAAATGGTTGGGACTTATCAGCAGACCTTAAAAATGCCTAACATCTAAGTGACCACAGGTGCCTACATCTGATTTGTCTTAGTGGTGACAACCACACCCCCCACCCCCACCTCGGGCTGTACTCCATGACGGTCTAATGAAAGCAGCATTTCTGTGGTTCAGTTGTCCCCTCTACTCTAGAAGATATCTATGCTGTTTAGGTCACAAATTCTTCCGAAAGTCTGAAAAAAAAAGTTATAAAACCTATTCTCCATCAAGAGATAGCACAGTGTATATGCTGCTTAGGAACATAGATCCAAGAGCCAGACTTCTGGGTTCAAATGCTGGCTTGACCCCTCAGTCGTCGAGACGCCCTAGGCAAGTTATATAAAATCTTTGTATGTCATTTTTCTCATCTGTAATAGGAAGATAATGGGAACACTGCCATCCTAGGGCTGTCACGAGGACAAAGGGAGTAAAAACTCATAAAATGGCTAGAACAGCTCCAAGCAAATAGGAGTAGTTCAATCACTGTTAAGTCTCCCCATCCCAGAAAAATATGCTCCAAAATTTGTTTATCATTTCAGTTTTCTAGGTCACCCAGAATCTCCCCCCCTCACCATGCCATCCTGGGGACCCATGAACCCCAGTTCATAACTCCTGCTCCATATGTTTTTATCACGAGCAGTAGATATAATTTCACTCATAAACACAGTGTTTCCATTTTTGCTTCAGGATTTGTTGAGCAAGCACAGAGCATTTAACAGAGACGTGCCACAGCAGGACGATGCTGTTTGGGGGTTTATTTTACTTTCTTAAAAAAGAAGTCAAAGGAATAAATCATTAGTCCAAATGGCATTGGACCGTCGAGTGCCATTTGGCCATGTTGTCTGTTTTTTTTCTGGGAAATGACATCAAGTCACACAGTCGTCTTTCGTCTTGTTCTTTCACAAACATCTGGTGAGCATCTCCTTTGTAAAGGCGGTCAGCTAAGGAGAGAGGGAGAAGTAAAGTGTTGGGTTTTTCCAAGTTAAGATTCAATGTGATTTGTGGCCAGATCAATGAAACCACAGAAATCGGTATTGATTACGAAAACAATCAGAAGGATGGATTAATTGTTCTTTGTGCTGGTTTCTCTGACAGGTATAGACCATCTCAGCATCAGATTTCCAACTATAATTTATAGTAGCATAAACTCTCTATCCTTTCACTCACCCAAAGATTGTTAAAGATACTATTTACATATTTTTTGTGCACGTCACTACACAAAATGAATGGGAATATAAGAAATACTAAATTATATCCAGTCTGTTATTGTTAAAATAAGATTGTTTGAGTAATATTCCATTGTATACATAAACCACATCTTCTTTATCCATTCATCTTTCCATTAGAAATGACAAATACCCACCATTTGCTTCCTCATGGATGGACCTGGAGGGTATGATGCTGAGTGAAATACGTCAATTGGAGAAGGACAAACATTATATAGTCTCATTCATTTGGGGAATATAAAAAATAGTGAAAGGGAATAAAGGGGAAAGGAGGAAAAATGAGTGGGAAATATCAGAAAGGGAGACAGGACATGAGAGACTCCTAACTCTGGGAGATGAACAAGGGGTAGTGGAAAGGGAGGAGGGCGGGAGGTGGGGGTGACTGGGTGACGGGCACTGAGGGGGGCACTTGACGGGATGAGCACTGGGTGGTATTCTATATGTTGGCAAATTGAACACCAATAATAAATAAATTTATAAAAAAATATTTGGGCAAAAAATAAATAAATAAAATAAAATAATAAAATAAAATAAAATAAAATAAATAAAATAAAATAAAATAAAATAAAATAAAATAAAATAAGATTTTTTTAATATCATTTTTTTCACCATACTCCCACATGACCCACTCATCCACCACAGCCTAAAAAATTGGGAGCTGAATAAAAAATGAATTGGGTGTACTTGATATGAACGGTAAAGAGGGGGAAATCCTTTAAACAGAAGCTTATATTTTGTAATATAAAAGCTCTGCGTTCCTCTATTATTGCGTGCTAAAAGGACTCTCTAGTTTTCAAATAATTTTGCATTAGCTTTGGTTCAGCAGTGATGTTCTTTTCTTTGAAGCAGCTTGCCCACAGCTCTTTAAGCCTTCATGTGTAAATTAAAGAGAATGAAAAATAGCTAGCACGCCGCATCTTAGAGACCTTGACACTCCATCATTATTGCCACAAATGTCCTCATTAAATTTAATTCATTGGTGTTCCTGGTTTAAACTATTTTTTTTTCCTCCTGAGAATAAAGGACATGGAATACTTTTTTCTAAATCCAACTTATTAATAACTGATATCAGTAAAGGGAATCTGTAAAATTAGTTCAGTAGCAAGGCTTTATAGAAACTTCAACAACTATAGAGGAATTTCCTACATGGGCACAGCCTTAGTCATTCTTGCCTCACCTTGACTCTAGTAAATACAGCATAGTTAGAATGATCTCGTAAAATGTTAAAAATGTGTTTGTAATAAAATAAACTCAACAAGGAGGTCAAGTAATTATTCAAAGGATGGATGCTATTTCGGTAAATTATATAAAGATCTTGTAATTCCTTTTGATCTGGGCGGGGGGAATGGTAAAGCATCAATCAGTGAGTTGAGAGAGAAAAATCTACACTGATATTTTCACTGCAATGAACCCTAGAAGAAATTTAACTCAATTGTGAACACACTGAAATTATGCCTTCTGAAAAAAAAAAAAAATAGGTGCACATAGGCTAGGATAGTCATCAGCAGAGAGAGAAAGTAAAAGCCGAGAAATAAAAAGGGGCAAAGAGCTGATTCTAAATGGAATAAGGATGAAGGAAAATACGGAGGGAGGATGGCTTCACTGTCGCTCTGGGAAGAGATGAGGATATCAGGGCACGGACTAGATCTATGATTCCAGAAACTGGGAGCTTGACAAAAAAACAACCCAATGTCCATCACCCGACGGGATAAGTGAAATGCAGTGTCTACACACGGGAAGCCCCGCTCGCACGGGGCAGGGACGAGGCCCTGAGACAGGCCTCAGCCTAAGCGAGTCGCAGCCACGTTCGACCCAATGAAACAAGCCACGTATACAAGAGCGGATGTTCTGCGGCTCCACTCCTAGGAAGTATCTAGAACAGGCAAATGCTCAGAGCCTGAAAGCACACGTGAAGGTCCCAGGGGCTTGGGCGGGGAGAAGGGGAAGCAATGATTTAATCAGAACAGTTTCTGTGTGGGTCTGTGGAGATTTGAAGTGGACGGCAGTGAAGGTCGTGCAACACTGTGCACGTAATGCCACGAAACGCACGTCAAAAATGTTTAAAATGATGAGACTCCTAACTCTGGGAAACGAACTAGGGGTGGTGGAAAGGGAGGTGGGCGGGGGGTTGGGGTGACGGGATGACTGGGTGGGCACTGAGGGGGGCACTCGGCAGGATGAGCACTGGGTGTCATGCTATATATATGTGGGCAAATTGAACTCTAATAAAAAAAATCTAAAAAAAAAATGATGAATTTTATATCTATTTTACCACAGTTTAAAAAATAGATTTATCTTGGGGCTCCTGGGGGGCTCAGCAGTTGAGCATCTGCCTTTGGCTCAGGCCATGACCCCGGGATCCTGGGATCGAGCCCCAGGTCGGGCTCCCTGCGTGGAGCCTGCTTCTCCCTCCACCTGTGTCTTTGCCTCTCTCTCTGGGCCTCTCATGAATAAATAAATAAAATCTTTAAAAATAATAAAATAATAAATGCATATATCTGTCCACTTCCCCTGCCCCCTACAGAGGAGGTATGTGCATAAAGAACTCAGCACAGAGACGCGCACGGGCCCGGCGCACGGTATATATTCACTGAACCCCGACTGTTTTTAAAGAAGGAAAAGGTGGGGCCTGGGTGCTCCGGGGGTGAAGCGTCTGACTGTGGCTCGGGCCATGGTCTCCAGGTGCTGGGCTCGAGCCTGCAGCTGGGATCCCTGCTCAGGGGGGAGTCCGTGGCCCCCTCTCCCTCTGCTTCCCCTCCCCTGCCCAGATGTGCGCGTGCGCTCGCACTCTCCCTCTCTCTCTCTCTCAAATGAATAAATAAAACCTTTTAAAAACCAAAGAAAGATAAAGAGATCTTCATCTTTAAGAGGCAGGGGCCCACGGGACTGAAGGCTTGAGTCGCAGACACTCGTGTGCTCATGTGCTCTCTGTACTGTCCACCGGGTGGAGCCCAGGGCTTTGCACCAGGGGGCACTTGGTGTGTGGGCAGGGGGCCAGGCCAGGGAGCTTGGGCTCGGTGACCCTGCAGGGGCCAGGGATCAGGCCAGGGAGCTTGGGCTCGGTGACCCTGCAGGGGTGGGGGCCAGGCCAGGGAGCTTGGGCTCATGACCCTGCAGGGGCCGGGGGGCCAGGCCAGGGAGCTTGGGCTCGGTGACCCTGCAGGGGTCAGGGGCCAGGCCACGGTGCTTGGGCTCATGACCCTGCAGGGGCCGGGGCCAGGCCAAGGAGCTTGGGCTCGGTGACCCTGCAGGGCCCAGGGATCAGGCCAGGGAGCTTGGGCTCAGTGACCCTGCAGGTGTCGGGGGCCAGGCTAGGGCACTTGGGCTCATGACCCTGCAGGGGCCGGGGATCAGGCCAGGGAGCTTGGGCTCAGTGACCCTGCAGGGGCCGGGGATCAAGCCAGGGCGCTTGGGCTCAGTGACCCTGCAGGGGTTGGGGGCCAGGCCAGGGAGCTTGGGCTCATGACCCTGCAGGGCCCAGGGGGCCCAGGTCCCACAGGGCTCCAGCGCGGTACCCAGGCTACAGGGGCCCAGGCCTGCCTTGCAGGTCCCCTTCCTACTAGACGACGTCAAGAATCGGAATCTCCGCGGAGTCATCTGAAGCAGGCGGGCTTCTCCTCCTCCCTTGTAGACAGACCTTGGAGAAAGCAGAGTCACTAAGGGAAGATCTAGGCTTTAAGAGCAAACAGGTTGTGTGGAACCGTCCTTTTACACGGTGACTGTATTGTCTGCTGGAACATAGTGGCTATTTTTCTTCCCAAAAGTGTGCTGAGCAAACAAATCGGGACCCTTCACAGGCCTCACCAGAGCTGCTGAATAAACCATGAAGACCTAGCACAGGAGATAAACAAGCCCAATTAGAAGGAAGGACAAAAAAATGTAAATGCCGTGGATAAAAGAGACACGAGATAAAGTCAGGCGACGTGTAGACTACATTTCCTTCTCTCCAGGCCTCAGAATCAAAAGAACACAGCCTCTGTCTCTAGTCCTCTTCAAAGAATATTTGAGCTTTAACGACAATTATCATACACGCTACATTCGAAAATAAAGAATTCATTCTGAAATTTTGTACTTGTAATACATTCTCCTTCTCTATGCCTATGAATGTTTTTACATTCAGAGGCCCAACTTTTAACATGAGAATAAATTTTAATTTGCAATCACTCTAAAAAATATCATTTGACAAAAAGAAATTTGTTTTTACACTCAGATTTTTTGGAGGAGATCATTTCTTTTAGAATTCATTAATTTTTATCAAAACTTACAATTATCATTTATAAAAATTGCACTATAAAAAAGTATACTCTTCTCTTAAAAGGAAACTATAAATATCTTAGCTTTGCCTAAGAGTGACAGAATGAGCAAGATTATTTTCCCGATACTTTTTTTAACCCTGCAACTAAGTCAGAAGACAGTGTATATTCTTCAGATATTACCTATTATATTCCCCATCTTTTCCATGATAATTCTATTAATATAATTATTTCACATACTTATAGATTAAATTGATGGTACGAAGAGCCTATTATAAATTGCATTCACTTATTTTTTATTAATATTTATTGTGTATTTTGTCTATGCATCAAAACTAGCATTTAATTGCAACAAGCCCACTAATTACTATAAATACAATATAAACCCTTTAGTAATACAAGTCATGGGCAGCCCCAGTGGTGCTGCGGTTTGGCGCCGCCTGCAGCCTGGGGTGTGATCCTGGAGACCCGGGATCGAGTCCCACGTCGGGCTCCCTGCATGGAGCCTGCTTCTCCCTCCGCCTGTGTCTCTGCCTCTCTCTCTGTGTCTATGAATAAATAAATAAAATCTTAAAAAAAAAAAGTAATACAAGTCATCAACAAAGTATTGAAAGCTTTATTTTTACTGTCTCATAGACAATACTCATACTTACTTTTATATAAAAATATATACTTTTCTCATTATACTGTCGTGGTGAACCAACCCAAAACAATGTTTTTCTCAGAATGTCAAGTATGATCTATGGTTCTCATTTATCAAGATCAAACTCACACCATTCATCCGTATTGATAATCTGATATTTCTTGCAACAGCACATTTCTTCGGGGCACATACTGAATGTCAGGCCCTGGGGTAGGTACCGGGGTAAAAGCATAATGCAGATGCTCCATGGGCCAACCTGCATCACCAGGAAACTCACGGGAGTATGAACAGGATTTTCATCTCTCCCTTACTCCACTACAACCTTCATAATCTGCCTGGAGTGACACCAATAAAAACCTAAAGTACTTTCCAGTGACCCTCGCGTAGCACCTGTCATGCAATGGTTTAGTCCTTGGTACCTGCTGCTACGTCTCGGACACTGACCATGTGCAGCCTGTCTCCATGGCAGAATGGGGCCTGATTAAGGTTCTAGATGCTGCTCTGTCTGCCTCATGAGACGTCCCGTACCATCAATAAACCAAGCTGGACATCACCGCTTCCCACACTTCTCCTGCCACTTATGTTTTGAGATCCCAGGCTCCCTCCGACCGACCCCGCCAGCACGCTCCTGACTGTGACCCTTTCGAGCTTGTAACGCCCCCGTATCAGTCAGTCTTTTTCATGGCAACCGGGTGGGAGAAAGAAATGTTTCTCATCTAGTCATCTCGAGACCCCACAGAAGGAAATCCCACCCTGAATAAAAATTCCATCCTGGGTCTGAATAAAAAGCTTTAAGAAGCCCCAAAACATTCTTTTTCTCTCCGAAATGTCTTTTATAATTTTTCTAAACAAACGTTAACACTTACTTTGCGAAACGTTACCTTGAACCTTTCCAAATCCAACTTCTTATAGACATGGTAAATAAAAAAGAGGTCCAGTGCCTTCTCCGAGGCTGTAAGTAATGCCAGAGGTAGGATATTTTTTTCTTACTTCTAAGACTGACGTTCCATGATCAAAATCGGACCTGAAAGAAAAGACCAGTTAACGTATTTGCCAACGTTTCTGAGTTCTGTTAACTTGATGGGCAGGACTTTGATCTTTAATGTAGAAAGATTATAAAAAATTACTTTCAATGTATCTAACCTAATTAAAAATTACCCTCAATGTATCTAATTATGCTATAGCTGATTATATACCTCAGAGGTTCCTGATTTTTCCTAGGTTGTATGCAAGATAATATGCTTAACACAGACATTTACCGTATAAGAGAGAAGAGAACAAAAGATGTTTGTATGGAAAATGGTGGTCAAAACAAAACCTGTGTATCTCTCTCTATATGTTTTTTATCATTATTTTCTATATAAGCATGATATATATAATATATATGATACACACACAAATATGTAAATGAATATCAAGTAAAAAATCTTGGATCCTAAGATGTTAAAATAATCAGCATTCCCTAACCAAGCCATCGTTGTGGATTTGCCATAAAATGAAATTATTTATATTAACCTTCTTCACAAATTCACCATTTATAGGGCCCACTGAAGATGGTTTAACAACAAATCTTAAAGAATCAATACAACCAAGAGGGGGAAAAAAATCCTTTCCGGAATACGAGATCTGAATTCTGAACATGTAATGCTGGCAGTGGGATCTGACATCCATATGAAAGAGGTTTCGCCCAAAATATGCAGCTCATGCTGTGACAGTGACAGTGATGTGCACTGTGTAATGTCAACTCAAGAGGAGAGGCCACAGCAGAGTGAAAAAGACCCCTTTCAACATGCATTTCATGGCACTAGGAAATCACTTAAGAACCTTGACTGGAAAGTGACTGAACAATAGGCCAGATGTGACACGTGCTTTTTGGCCATTTAATGAAAAGAATCTAATAGGATGTCTATCCATTTGGTTAAAAGGGCATTTTCATTCATTTTACCATTCTGTGTATCCAAATATTGGCCATGCTTTCTGTATACTCAGTGTAAAATACCCTATTTGTCCAGAAACATCTGTCACAATGTGGAAAAATATCACTTCAGCCACCCTGGTTCTTCTGAAAGGGTGGCATCATGGGAAACAGGCTGGTCAGACACTAAACCAAATAATTAATAAAAGAGTACAGCCATTTAGTCAACAGCAAACAATTGTTACATGCTTCTTTTTCTTTCTTTCTTTCTTTTTTTTTTTTTTTTTTTGCATTATTGCTAGCTGGTGATTATCCATTAGTTCATGGCTGTTCAAATATTATGGCCTAATTTACTACACAATGGTAGAGTCCCTTCCTTGTGACCCGCAAGCCCTCATACGGTAGTCACCTGCCCCCGTACCTTTAAAGTCCTAGGAGCTCTTCAGTCCTGGTTTATATGGGGAGGTGTATGCTTCTGGCCCAAGACGGTGACTACCTCAACCACTGCAGGAAGCCTTCCTTACCAAGCATCTCAGGGTACTTGTCAAGCTCCTCTCAGCCCCATGAAGTAAGCTAGAAAGATAAGTGACCTTTGCATATTTGAGGGAAATCCTTTGCAATATTTATTGCATGACTAAAACGCTACCACCGGTAAAGCCCCACAGCCATGATTTTGCAATAATACTTTAGACCTAAGAAAATAGTCTCTAAAAGCATTTTGTCGTTATGGGTTATTAAAAAATGCTTTTGTGCATCTCTAGTGTAGGTACGTGTACTTCCCCTTATCAAAACCGCTGTCTTCTTCAAGGACATGGTCTTGACCCTATTGTACTACCTCATCCACAAAGCGGGACTCACCTCACACGGGTCCACCACCCTCATGACTTTCACGATGAGAAGAGTTTATTAATTCATTTATCGCCCTGTTACCTTTGACATCTTTGACTTCTCTCATTAATGATCTTTTTCATAGATACAGGATGCGGCCACGTTTGGCGGAGCAATCATTTCATGAGCATCGGCTCTTTGCTTTTCCATTTCTCAACAGATGCATGTTAGAAGAAGATGCCAATACCGTGTCACCTCTAGTTCAGATCCGTAGGCAATAAAGCTCGACGTGTGGGAATTTTACAGTCTGGCAGGTAGACTACGCTTCCGTCCCAATAAACCCAGAGGGCTTACCTGGGGGAGCTCTCCAGTCCCTGCGGCTTAACGAGATTCTCAGAGAAGGAAAAGTGCCTCCCAGCAGCGCCATCACCAGCTTGCATCCCCACCGTGGGTTTCTCCTCCTACTTCCCCGCAATACCTGGACATGCAGGACAGCCTCTCGTGAGAAATGGGGTAGGGCCTTCTGTCGTAGAAGCAATCAGCCACCAATCTGGACTATTTGCTTCTCCACGAGTGAGAAGATCAGCAGGTGTACCTTGGAATTGAAGAGAAGCAGCCAAACTTCTGGCTGAAATTATTGCTTGACTAACTTACCTAAATCATCTAGATTTTAGCTAACACTAACTTACTTGCCTTTTCACTCTGGCAAGGAAAAAGAACAAACACTAATTCAAGTCACATCTTTTCTTAGCAGTTTGCAATTTAATTAATTTAATTAAGATAAATTAGTTTTAAATTTGGAGTCAGAGTATTGAAGAAGGCCACCTTCTTAGTCATGTGTGTCTCCTTGGTGCTTATCGCCTTCTGCTGCCCTGCCACACACCCAAGGCAGGACCTTTCTTGGGGGGAATACTTTAAAATGTGAGGTTGGGTCCTGAAAATGATGGAAAAAAAGTATTTCAAAATGTGTTCACATGGATGATTTTTTTTAGAGATAGGCAAGTAAAACAAGGACGATCGTTTTAATGAAAGTCACTATTGCTCATAATGCTGTGGTGGGGGAGAACCTCGTGCCCCCCCCCACCTCCTTTCTCCCTGCACGAAGCAATCAGCCCTTGACCTGCAGTTACCGTTGTCCTCTGCCTGTTGTGTTTTACAGACGACGCCTTCCACTGCTGAGAGCTGCGGTCCTGCCTGTACCCTCCGGAGCGTCCCTTGTCTGGAACTCGAACTCAGCTTGCCCCGACCGCAGATCTCCTCAGCCTGGAGACTAGGGAACTCCAAGCAAGAAGGGCAGAGGGACCTCCTATCTTCTGGCACTGGCTGAAATGGAAGAAATCCTGGAGGAGCTCCAGTTACCCGTGTAATCCTGAGAAACCACAGCTTTTAAGGCCTGGAAGGTTAAGAACGTCTGACGTGTCCAGCCAAGATTTTCCTAGGATTAGTTTTATCACAACAGAAATTGCAAAATAGGGTACAATTTTGCAACTCAGAGTTGCAGACGCCCTGTAGCCTACATCAAATTCAGTGACGAACTGAATGTCGAGGGCGCCCCCACTGCTCTTGCATACGCTTAGATCAAAGGTGGAATTGTTTAATCTTTCAAAAGGCCCCGGACTCCAAAGAAGATGTCACACATTCCATGATGAAAGGAAAACTCATTCATTCAGCCATCAGCTCATCCATTCATTCAGTGCTGTGCTTCTGTAGATGTCAGGCACTCCTTCATACACTCAGGATATAATTTTTTTTTAAAAAGTAAATAAATAAAGCTGTTGCCTCATGGAAACTACATTCTACTGAGAAGAGACAAACTATAAATAAATAAGCATTTATGGAGTAAAGGCAATGAAGAAAGTGAAGGCAGTTAAGGGGATAGGGTGGGAAGTGCCCCCCGCCTTAGCCTACATGGCCAGGAAGACCCCGGGGAGGTGACATTTCATATGAAGTGACAAGTGACAGAGATCACTCAAGCCTTTGACTCAGATCATATGGTCCTAAGTGGGGGCTGAGGACCAGCCAGGCATCCCCCGGACCTCGTTAGAGTGGCCCCCCTCCAGACCTCCTGAGTCAGAACCTGCATGTTAACAATACCCCCAGGTGTACAGTAATGTCTGAAGACACTTGATGTCATAGGTTAGTAGCCAAGTAGGCCTAGAAAACAGACCTTCTAGCTTCTCGTTTCTTTCTATCCCTATTCTTCATCTCTACATTATATATGCATATTTTTATCCTATAAACAGGTGAAAATAAGACTATCTTATTAGGTACTATAAAAATCGAATTTTTTTACCATGGTAAGAAGAAGTTCATCTTTTTCTAAGAGTCAGAGCTGTCGTTAGTGCTACTGATCCCAGCCCAATTCATTGCATTGTACCCTAAAATTGAATCTGGAGTTTGATAATAGGAGCCAAACTGCCTTTCATCCTGCACCCTGGAGCTCCGCAAAGGGCTGGGTAAGAATCGGCGGTGCCGGAGGACATGGGGCGCACTGAGCCCGCTGAGTTCCGCTCAACTCCATCCATATCACACCTGAGCCAGGTGGTACAGCAGCTCCTGTGCCCCGGGCGGGGGGGAGGGGGGGAGTCTGGGAGCCTCTGCCCCTGCCTCAGCCTCCAGCCATCCTTTCCGCACGCAGGGCCCCTGTTCGGCTCTCCTGACCGACGTCTCTTCATCCATTTTGAAGAACAAATCCTTCTGCTTATAACACACTTAATACTCCTTTCCGGCCCTCATAGCACTAGGGCTTCCCACAAGGTGCCAAAGAATTTGAAGTGGAGTGATTCACCTCCGGGCACAAGCCATCACTGAAGAAACACCACTCACTGGTACTTATTACAGTTCCAATTATCACTATATTTATAAAATTGACTCAGACCTTCTGTCAAAGAGCAAAACAGGATTTAACAAAGCTAAAAAAAAATGAAATAACAATTATAAAATAATCAAGCTTGCATGCTGATTTATGAAAAACAACAGTGTGTCACACTTTTTCCTTTTCTTGCTCCATACTTTTGAAGTGATTTCCCAAAATGCTTTCCTCTAGAGTGGCTGTTCTTCAGAAATATGCTAGAGGGGATCTTACCAGCCCATTCTTTCTCTGTACAGGTCTATAGACGTCCATCCCCTATGCACAATGTCAAAACTGCCACAACGACGTGTTGGGGCTACATTCTTATCAGCAGTTTGATGAAATTTCAGATTATTTACCAAATCTTCCAAGGGTTCAATCACGTGGGAAAATGAGTCACTCAAAAGCTTCTGATATGAGCAAAGAGGAAGGCAAATCACAGTATTTTTTTTTCTCCAGATATACCAATGCCTTCTTCTGGAGGTATTTTTTAAGGATTTTACATACGTTATACAAACAGTACCTTACAATACTCTAATTTCTTTACCTCCTAGAAATTCTAGATGAAGGATTTCTTTGCCTGCTATAGTATTCCAAGAAGAATGAGGAGGAGGAGGAAGAGGTGGAGGAAGAGAGGGAGGGGGAGGAAGGGGAGGAAGAGAATGAAGAGAAAGAAGAAGAAGGAGGAGGAGGAGGAGGAGGAAGGGGAGGAGGAAGAGGAGGAGCAGGAGAGAAGAAAAAGGAGAAAGAGGAAGAGGAAGGAGAAGGAGGAGGAGGAGGAAGAAGAAGAACAAGAAGAAGGAGGAGAAAGAAGAAGAAGAAGAAGAAGAAGAAGAAGAAGAAGGAAGAAGAAGAAAGAAGAAGAAGAAGAAGAAGAAGAAGAAGAAGAAGAAGAAGAAGAAAAAGAAGAAGAAGAAGAAGAAGGAGGAGGAGGAGAAGGAAGAATGGGAGGAGGAAGAGTGGGAGGAAGAAAAGTGGGAGGGAGAGGAGGAAGATGAAGAGAAGGAGAAGAAGATGAAAAAGAAGAAGAAGGAGAAGAAGAAGAAAAGAAGAGGAATTAAGAAGGAGGAGGCGGAGGAAGGGGGTAGAAAGCAAAAGAGAAAATCCTGAGGCTGAGGGAATACATGAGAAGGTGGAGCACAAGCGCAGTCCCAGGCGGCAGGCAAAGGCTCCCTCCACGGGACGTGGATTCCCTCAAGTTCCCCCGCAGGGCGCCCTCCGCAGCTGCGTGCCTCCCTTTAGCAGTCGAGCCGCTGACAATTTGTTCATGGAGACATTTCCTCAGGTGAAGAGCCCTAGACTCCGGGGAGCCCCCAAGTTGATGTGAACAAGAAAGAATGTCGCTAGATGTCCAGGTCTCCAATTCACCACCGTCTCCGGGAGAATCTGAGACCCCGGTGACTTACACATGAGGAACAAGCCTGGAACATCTTTAAGATCAAGCAGCTTCCAGGCAGTATCATGTTCTCCGTTATTTATTATCAGTATTAATCCTATTACATCATTTATACTATACGTAATTCCCTAAAGAGGACTTAAAGTATTTTTTTAAGAATTTATTTATTTATTCATGAGACACACAGAGAGAGAGAGAGGCAGAGACACGGGCAGAGGGAGAAGCAGGCTCCCTGTGAGGAGCCCAATGTGAGACTCGATCCCGGGACTCCGGGGTCACGCCCTGGGCCAAAGGCAGGTGCTCCACCGCTGAGCCCCCAGGTGCTCCAAGGACTTAAAACATTTACACTGAACACACTCATAACTCGACTATTAAAAAATGAAGGGGAGAGAGACAGAGCATCCAAAGTAATGGTTCTTAAGCTCTAATGAAAATTTGATGGGAGCTATGAATCTTTTCCCTAGAAAAACCTGGAAACGCACATTTTGACATGTAAGCTTTAAAAAAATAAAGAAATTCCTCAAAATTGCTGTTTGGAGGGACTAACTGGTTGTGCGCTGGGACCACAGGTTGCAAACTCAGCTGCCCAGGACACAGGCGAGGAGAGCGAGCGGCTGGGAGGAACGTGGGAAAAGCAGGAGCTCGAGGGGAGCGGGCCCTGAGCCTCATCTACGCGTACCGCGGCTCAGCAGTCCGGCCCGGCCTCTACCGCCAGGGGGCAACGCGGCCCCCGCGCTGCTGCCCCGGCTCCCAACTTGCCAAGAGAAAACCCAAGTCTGGATTTCTCAAATTCTCGAAGCCTGGGTTTCAGCAACTAATCCCAACTTGTTTCAAACTCCTTGCAGGAAGGAAAGAAGCAAACAGTTAAGAGAGGAGCCACAACCGTAGCTGAATGGCGAGTGCCGGAAGACTCTTCGGTGTTATTTGAAAAGACACGTATGTCGTTCTGATAAGAAGTTGTCGCTAGAAAAGGCTGGCATTTTCCCTGAGAAAGTGAAGTGCCTCAATTGTCCTCGCCACTTAACCTTTCCGGGATGGAAACTACCGGAGTGTCTCAAGGCGAGGCCCCGACTTTCCTAAGGAAGCAGCTCTGCACCCACTGGAGCCTGTGGCCACTTGCATCATTAGAGCCACAGCTTTCCATTAGACAGAAAAGAAATGTGGCCGAAAATTCCCGGGGGTAGCAGCTACAAATCAGTGGCTTCAACCTTTAAAAGGTCTTCGCGTGGCTACTACAGCACATTTGTTCTGGAACGCTCTCCGGGCTCATTGGTCGGCCGAGATCAGCTGGCTGCAAGACGTTCCTCGGATGACTCTGGGAATTGGACCGTGAAATGGAGTTATCTGGAATTGTCCTTGCAGGTGATGAAGAGCATCTGCATAAAACAGTCATTTTGTTTCCATCACTGAAGGAGCACCAAGGATCTCCGGCTGCTCGACCCGAGGCAGATTGCTCGGTGCACCAGATACTCCGCAGAACGTCTGCTGCTGCCCCCCCGACAACCAGGGACACTTGGCGGCATCGATCAAACCATCGAAGGGCGCCCAGAAAGGCAGCAGAGCAGAGCCTCGATCCTGCCCGAAATTCATCGATACAGACACAAGGTAAACCACGGGAAGCGCCTTCGTAGGACCCGGTGGATGCCTGCCCTCGACTGTCACTGCGCCACCAGAGACAGGAAATTGAAAGATGAACTTGTGTAGCCCAGAAACGCCTCCCCGTCCTACGGGCACGGTCCCCTGTTGCGGATGGGCGTGTATCTGGCCGCGAAGCATTCAAACTCATTTTCCTGGCCCCACTGGAAACTCTGTAAGCTGCTTATTGCCGTATAATGTGCCCATCTGGGGGCCTAGGGGGCTCAGGGGTTGAGCGTCTGCCTTGGGCCCGGGGCGTGACCCCGGGGTCCCGGGATCGAGTCCCTCATCGGGCTCCCTGCGAGGAGCCTGCTTCTCCTTCTGCCTGTGTCTCTCTGTCTCTCTCTGTCTCTCATGAATAAATAAATAAAATCTTAAAAAAATAATTTTTGAAATTACTGGAGGACAAAAGCAAAAATACGGTGCTCACTGGGAAGCGTCGGAGGGTCTTGCATGCACGGTGCTGCCTTTCCAGGTGTGACTCACCTGGAGTTTGTCCGCTGGACCTTCTCTTCGAGCCCAGCGCGCCCTGGAGGGACCGTGGGGTCGCACGGGGCCTGAGGGGGACGAAAGCAGGCACGATTTTCTCTGTTCGGCGGGGCAAGAGTTGTCCCCCTGCCTCCCGCCGCCTTTTACCTTCTCCCCGTAAGTCATGTCCCGGGCGGGTAAGAGTCCAGACGACTCGGGCTCATTTTCATGGCTGGAAGAAAACTGATTTAAAATGGCTCTTTTCTTGCTCAAGCTCGGTGCCTATTTGTTCACTCAACGGAAATCTACAGTCTTTATTGTGACATTCAGCGAAGAATGTTTAATGTGCTCAACAGGAAAACTGTATCAGAGGTGTCGCTGGTGATCAAGCCCCAATCAGAGCCGGGGGTGCTCAACACGGACACTAGGAGCCCCCCGGGAGTTCCGCGAGGCTGGTCGTGAGCTCTGCAGGATCCCCCCCAGCTGCAGGCCTGGGCCAGGTGAGCTCAGCACATCCCTGGGGGTCCCTGAGGCGGGGCCGGGCTCTGCAGGACCTGCCCTCCCTCCCTCCCTGTCTCTCCTCCTCCCTCCCCCTCCCTTCCCTCTCCCTCCTTCTCCCTCTCTCTCTCCCTCTCTCCCCCTCCCTCCTCCTCCCTCCCCCTCCATCTCCCTCCCTCTCCCCTCCACTCCCCCTCCTTCTCCTCCTCTCTCACTCTCTCTTCCCCTCCCTCTTCCTCCCCCTCCTTCCCTCTCCCCCTCCCTCTCCCTCCTTCTCCCTCCCCCTCCCTATTTAAACCACCACCTGCCTTTCCAGAACAGCCTACCCCAAGGCACAGACACTCCCCTGCAGTGATCCCAAGGCTCACGTGTGTGCCCAACCCGCACCCGGCCTCATTTACACATCTGTATTTCACATATGCCACACTTTGCGCACAATTTCAGTCTCCTCAGGACATAATCACAGATTTTGCTGTTATTTCATTTTTCTTTCTCTTTTTCCTCCCAATTAGCCAATGCTTTTGCAGGGGCGGTGCTCCCGGTGCAGGCCATGGGCCCCAATAGCCCCTCAGCCAGGGGGCTCCCAGCTGTGCCTTTTCTCCTCGTGCTGCATCATTCAAGGACCCGGGGTGGTGCAAGCAGGGAGGAGGCGTGGCAGCAGGTGCTCTTCGGGGGGCCGTGCACCCCAGGGCTGAGCTGCGTCCTGGAAGCACAAGCTTTTTGCTCTGCATTCCTCAACAGCATTGGGTATTTCATTGGGGCCATTAGGACCATATCACATCATCGTTTTAATTTGCATTTGTAGGAGGAAAAGATTGCCTGTCATTGGGTGTATTTATTTGCCTCTTCGGCCAAAGGCGTATTTTCCTCTTTCATGTCTGTTCACTTTTTTTTGGTGTTTCTATTGAACTATCTGTCTTTCTCTCATGGATTTGTAGGCGTTTTTCAGACCTCCAGAACACAAACTCTTTGCTGATTATGTAGATCATAAATATTTTTTTCCTTCCCTGGTTGTTTTTCACCTCTTACTAGTGCCTTTCGATGAACAAGTGGTCTTCATTTGAATATAGATCACTTTCCTCTTCTTTTTTTTCCTTTCATGACTTTCATGATTAGCGACTCTTGTGTTCCGTTTGAGGACATTTTGTCTGCTTCACCATCAGGAAGCTACTTCCCTCTGGAAACCTTGTCCTTTTACCATCTACACTTATATCCATGATCCATCTGGAGATAACTCTTGTCTGTGATGGTAGGTGGGAGATGATGGTGTAGAGAGGTTTTGAACGCATTTAGCAGGTGGATATCCAATTAGTTCCAGCAAGACTTTTATGGAGAAGGCTCTGCTTCCCACAATTCCTTGCACCATCATCTCACTGATCACCACCACGAAGTGGGCAGTATCTGTGCAGGCCGGCTGCTGTCCTCCGTGTCCTCGGGTAGCTTACTTATCACGGTGCCGGACCATCCTGCACTAACCCCAACTCGCAACCTGAGCCGAAACCGCATGCCCGATCCTCAACCGACTGGACACGTGGCCGCCCCAAGCCTAACTTGCTTTAGCAAATGCTCGTTTCTTCCTGTAGAGCCAGAGACGGTTTCCTCATGGTAGAAGTCTAAGAGGCCTCATACACTAGGTCTCAGGGTTGACGGCTGTTGGCAAATCTCCCCAGGTAGATTACACGTATAGTCTATATAAGTCATTTTTTATTTCTAGAAACTTGGCCTGAAACATAGTTTTATATATTAGTTCTGCCCCATTGCCATGTTTTCCTGTTCCAGGGGTGACAATTATACCTATTTTGAGTCCTCCTATCTTTGCAGACTCTGAATGATGGAATGTCATAGGGCTCTGCGCTTTGGGTCTTCTTTCATGTTCTATCAAGACCTAGAGCCTAGGGTTTCTTGCCTGCTCCCATGGTTTCAAGTGCCACGTAAATGCCACGGCGCTCAGAGTGGCAGTGCCAACCGTGACCTCGCTACCCAGGGCTAGACGAGTGTGTACAGTTACCGTCTGACACCGCTCTTGGATATTTAATATGCTCTTCAAACTTAACGTGTCCAATGTGAAATTTTTTTTTTATTTCTGCCCCTGATTCTACAATGGGGTGCCCTGACTCAGAGAGCAGCGACTCCAGCCCGCTTGCCGGTGCTTCAGCCAAAACACTGGCCTCCTCTTTCTTTTCCACACTCACATCCAATCGAAGAGGAACTTATTCTCTCTTTGGAAACCCACCCGTGAGCTCTGCTTCCAGCACCACCACATTCTTCCAAGCAATTGTCACTTCTTTCTTTAATTACTGCAGGAGCCTCTGACTGGCCTTTTGCCCCCTGTGTCTGTTACCCTCTCCATTGCCTGACTGATGCTTTAATATACAAGTCATCCCACGTACCCGCTCAGTTCAAGATCCTCCCCGAGGCTTATCCTCTCATTTTTTGGTGACCTTCAAAGCCATCCCACAGCCTATGTGGTTTCTTCTCTTAGCTTACCTCCTTTCTTCTGACATACCTTTATGATTTATGCCTTCACTTGACCCAGATCCCTGATCAAATCTCTCATCTGTGAGGCCAGAGTGGCCTTTCCTGATCATCGGCACCCTCCCTAGCATAGAAGTCCTCCCAGCTGTTTCTACCAAGTCCTTTACCTGTCTTACTTTTAGGATCCATCACCATGTGGGGTGTGGGTGTGTGCTCAACGGCAATGCCTGCCAAATAGTGAGACCTTGGTAAACGTTGGTTGAATAAACAAAATTGCCTTTCCAAAATGCATATTTTAATTAAAATTTTAAAATGTAATTTGAAAAGACATTTGCCGACCTCAGTGTGGTGTTCTATGACATCGACTCATTTTGATTTGGACTGGACTGAAAATCACTGAGATCCAATAGAAAACTGCTTTCATTCCCTAAAATGGTTTTCCTCTCTCATTCAGATAGATGCCTCTAGGTTAATGTGAGAATCTGGGTCCGTATCTGAGGAAGCTACTCTTACTACTTAAATCAGAATACCGAGGAGCATTGAGATCACTCCATTAACACTGACAAGATTTGCAAAACAGTAGGTTCCTCTGAGAGGATACTATTCATAGTAAGAGACTGTAAATTTTGCATGTAAGGTAACAAATGGAAACTATTCCTTGGTTCTTAATATTGCAGGAATCCCGAGTTTGGAAAATATATTTGATTTTTTACATTCCTCTTTAGTAAGATCTCTTAGCTCATTATTTCTACTTTAACCTGATGCTCAATAAGCCGTTCCTTGTGTTTTCTTAATTTGAATCTCTCTTTGATCATCATACTTCATGGTTGTTGATCGTCTAGTAAATATAGATGAAAAGTGTTGTGTGTCTCGTAGGAATGCTGATACTAATGTGGGCCGATTGCTGTCTGGATCATATAAATAAGTGAAAGTGCTGCGTAAGTCAGAATGTGCTATATATCAATGTCGTTAAGTTTGTTAGGATCACAATGATTATCATTGTTGTTAGGGATAAGAACTTTGCTCAATAAAGTCAGGGGTACGATAAATAACATTTCCTATTTTTGAAGACAATCAATGTAAACCTAACTAAGAGCTCTTCTCTTGCTTACCTAGCAGGAAATTCAATCTGGCCATTGCCTCTCCCTTCAGCCAGAATTGTGTGCAAAATTTTTTAGGTCTTCCTGAGAGAGTCGAAGCACTGAGCTAGGCCTACCAGTCAATGGCAACTAGTCAAACAAACTGGTTACTGATGCAACTACAGATTCCTTCCTGGTTGGGTGCTTTGCTGCCTCCATGCCACGCTGGGGGAGGGACCCTAGAGGGGCTGGGAGCCCACGTGCCTGGAGTGCAACATTCCCATCCTGTAAAACAGAAGCTAAGTCCTCTCCATTGAGGCCCAGGTATTTTATCAGTTAGAGCTCAAAGTTGCTGGAATGCATCTGACTCTAAACAGCTTAAACAAATGGGCACATTATTAATTTTTTAAAGATTTTATTTATTTATTCATGAGAGACACAAAGAGAAAAGAGAGAGAGGGGCAGAGACCCAGGCAGAGGGAGAAGCAGGCTCCTCGCAGGGAGCCCGATGAGGGACTCGATCCCGGGACCCCGGGGTCACGCCCTGAGCCCAAGGCAGACGCTCAACCGGGCATCCCTCAAAAATGACTTTAAAAGCAGGGACATAAATGGAGCACACGGTAGAAAATCTCTTCAGAAAAAAAAAAATCTAGATGTGTTGTCCTGAGAAATAACTTCTCCTTCCCATATTATAAAACTACAACTTACTCAATGAACAAACTCCATCAGAAACATGCGATTAACCCGGAGTGAGTTTTAATTGTAGGACATACAGAAGCGTCCACGGTTTCTTTTGTTCTTCCTTTTCTTTTGATCAGAAAGTATCATCCATCTTATTAAACTGTCAAGGTCACAAATGAACCTTTGTTTCTGGTTGTTTCTGGGGCTATGATGGCGCGACCATGACGGAGGAACAGCTGCCTCCCTGTTTGGTCCATATATGACTTCTGACCCCCCCAAAACCTAACTACTAATAGCGCCTTGTGGACCAGAAGCCTTACGGGTAACATGAACAACCGACTCCTGTTTCGCATATGCACTGTACGCTGTATTCTCACAAAATTGTAAGCTGGAGGAAATTATCTTTAAAAATCATAAGGAAGAGAAAATACATTTACAGGACTGTAGTGTAAAAAAAGAAAGAAAAATCCACTTATAAGTGGGCCCATGTGGCTCAAACCTGTTGTTTGTCCAAGGGTCAACTGCTCTCTGATTATTTTAAGGCAAAGGAGACAATATTGCGACTTCCAGGGTAAGTGGGCAATTGCTTTTCCACTCTAAGTTGGATCTTAAATTGCCAAAGAGCTCACATACGTGCATGCCCGGAACTATCTGTCTCTGTATATGCAGAGAGAGCGATGAAGGGACGGGGGGACGGGGGGGTCTGTGTGTCCGTGTCCTGCTAGAAAACAAAAACAAAAACCAGGGGTTGACCACAGTTTCCACCTAGTCCCGGAGTCGGAGAGGAACCCAGGCAGGGCTTCTGGAACTTCCAGGTGCAGGGCGACCATGAGGGGCTGGGCTAAGTGCGGGTTCCCCCTGCTCAGGCCTGTGGGGGAGCAGCCGCGGGGGCTGCCTGGGTCACCGGCCAGGACCCCCTCTCCGGCAGAGCAACTGCTCTGAGGGCCCAGGGCGACCGAGGGAGGCTGGCGTCCCCACAGCGCGGCGTCCTCACATTCAGGAGAAGGGGGGTCACCGCTCAGCACCCGCCCAGCGGCCCAGCTTCACTCCCACGTGGCGAGTCAGCCTGCGACCCGGGAGCTCAAGCACAAGCAAAGGGACCCCGTGGTGTGGCCCCCTGGGGACAAAGCGGGGTGGGATGGGCCAAGGCCATCGTCCCCAGGACAGCGGTGCCTCGCCGATTCCCCGATGGAGAGTGGGAGAGCGGGTCTCCGGGTGGGGCTGGCCACCTGGTCGCGCCGCCACCTGCAGGATGTGCTCCGGGCTTTTACTTCCCCGCCTCCTCTCCCCCACTGAGCCCCGCGCCCCGAAGAAATCACCTGAGTGCCTCTGTCGGCCACGCGGTGGGTGCCTCTGCCCCGCCCAGGTGCTGTCCTGGGACCAGGGGGGCCTCATTTGTATGCCCCGTCCTGCACCCTCACGTGACCCTTGGCTCACAAGAGCTGCTCACGATGCATGTCCCTGATTGCACCTGCATCTCCGATGATGCACCTCCCTCTCCGATGATGCACCTGCATCTCCCATGATGCACTTCCCTCTCCGATGATGCACCTGCATCTCCGATGATGCACCTCCCTCTCCGATGATGCACCTGCATCTCCGATGATGCACCTCCCTCTCCGATGATGCACCTCCCTCTCCGATGATGCACCTCCCTCTCCGATGATGCACCTCCCTCTCCGATGATGAACCTGCATCTCCCATGATGCACTTCCCTCTCCGATGATGCACCTGCATCTCCGATGACGCACCTCTCTCTGATGATGCACCTCCCTCTCCGATGATGCACCTCCCTCTCCAATGATGCACCTGCATCTCCCATGATGCACTTCCCTCTCCGATGATGCACCTGCATCTCCGATGATGCACCTCCCTCTCCGATGATGCACCTGCATCTCCGATGATGCACCTCCCTCTCCGATGATGCACCTCCCTCTCCGATGATGCACCTCCCTCTCCGATGATGCACCTCCCTCTCCGATGATGAACCTGCATCTCCCATGATGCACTTCCCTCTCCGATGATGCACCTGCATCTCCGATGACGCACCTCTCTCTGATGATGCACCTCCCTCTCCAATGATGCACCTGCATCTCCCATGATGCACTTCCCTCTCCGATGATGCACCTGCATCTCCGATGACGCACCTCTCTCTGATGATGCACCTCCATCTCCGATGATGCACCTCCCTCTCCGATGATGCACCTCCCTCTCCGATGATGCACCTGCATCTCCGATGATGCACCTCCCTCTCCGATGATGCACCTCCCTCTCCGATGATGCACCTCCCTCTCCGATGATGCACCTGCATCTCCGATGATGCACCTCCCTCTCCGATGATGCACCTCCCTCTCCGATGATGCACCTCCCTCTCCGATGATGAACCTGCATCTCCGATGATGCACCTCCCTCTCCGATGATGCACCTGCATCTCCGATGATGCACGTCCTTCTCTGATGATGCACCTGCATCTCCCATGATGCACCTCCCTCTCCAATGATGCACCTCCCTCTCCGATGATGCACCTCCCTCTCCGATGATGCACCTGCATCTCCGATGATGCACCTCCCTCTCCGATGATGCACCTCCCTCTCCGATGATGCACCTCCCTCTCCGATGATGCACCTGCATCTCCGATGATGCACCTCCCTCTCCGATGATGCACCTCCCTCTCCGATGATGCACCTCCCTCTCCGATGATGCACCTGCATCTCCGATGATGCACCTCCCTCTCCGATGATGCACCTGCATCTCCGATGATGCACCTCCCTCTCCGATGATGCACCTCCCTCTCCGATGATTCACCTCCCTCTCCGATGATGCACCTGCATCTCCGATGATGCACCTCCCTCTCCGATGATGCACCTGCATCTCCGATGATGCACGTCCTTCTCTGATGATGCACCTGCATCTCCCATGATGCACCTCCCTCTCCGATGATGAACCTCCATCTCCGATGATGAACCTGCATCTCCGATGATGAACCTCCATCTCTGATGATGCACCTGCATCTCCGATGATGCACTTCCCTCTCCGATTATGCACCTGCATCTCCCATGATGCACCTCCCTCTCCGATGATGCACCTCCCTCTCCGATGATGCACCTGCATCTCCGATGATGCACCTCCCTCTCCGATGATGCACCTCCCTCTCCGATGATGAACCTGCATCTCCGATGATGAACCTCCATCTCTGATGATGCACCTGCATCTCCGATGATGCACCTCCCTCTCCGATGATGCACCTGCATCTCCGATGATGCACGTCCTTCTCTGATGATGCACCTGCATCTCCCATGATGCACCTCCCTCTCCAGTGATGCACCTCCCTCTCCGATGATGCACCTCCCTCTCCGATGATGAACCTGCATCTCCGATGATGCACCTCCCTCTCCGATGATGCACCTCCCTCTCCGATGATGCACCTCCCTCTCCGATGATGCACCTGCATCTCCGATGATGCACCTCCCTCTCCGATGATGCACCTCCCTCTCCGATGATGCACCTCCCTCTCCGATGATGCACCTCCCTCTCCGATGATGCACCTGCATCTCCGATGATGCACCTCCCTCTCCGATGATGCACCTGCATCTCCGATGATGCACGTCCTTCTCTGATGATGCACCTGCATCTCCCATGATGCACCTCCCTCTCCGATGATGCACTTCCCTCTCCGATGATGCACTTCCCTCTCCGATTATGCACCTGCATCTCCCATGATGCACCTCCATCTCCGATGATGCACCTCCATCTCTGATGATGCACCTTCATCTCTAATACTCTGACATTCCTTAGTTTCCAAGCTTGAGTCACTATGAATGCTGTCCTCTCTCAGGAAAAGAAGATTATGCAGTAACCCGGATCCACGCCCTTGCTGTGCAGCTGTCTACCCAGGGTGCCCTCCTGTGCTGCAGTGTGTGCCAGGGCAGGATGCTGTGTCAGAAGCAGGGCAAAGAGATGTTGGACGGCCCTGGAAGCATCGAACACTAGTTCTCATGCCTCAAAAACCTGCGTGCATCCCCCTGGTTTGTGGTCTCAATAAGACCCCAACTGGGCCCTCTGGAGCTAATATCCAGAATGTCCAGACCTTGTCCTCTGACCTCTGGTCCTCCCCTGTGGACCACGCCCTCCCCAGCTCCCGGTCTACAGTGAGCCTTCTCCGTGCTCACTCTCTTGCATGTGATGCCCCAAGCACAGAATCTGCCCTTCTGCCATCTTTACCTTGACTTTGGACCCGACTTCCTTTCTTTGTCCTTCCACCACCTAAGCCTATTCCTGTCACGCATCACGAATCTCCTGTCACAGTCTTTCGATAACTTAAGTTGTCTTAATGGCCCTTCCTAAACACCCTCTGCAGCACAATCTGTTCGTCTTGGCGCTCACAGGCACCACCAGCTTCTTCGGGTACATTCTGTTCAGAATCCTTCCTGGCACTGTGAGCACGGCCCGTGACGGCTCGATCCCCCTGTTCCGTGACGGCCGCTGCAGGGACAAGCTGTGTGAGGTACGGGAGGCTGCTCACCCAGACTCCAGGCTGATGATCAGCTCACCCTCGTTCCGGCCCACACGACCTGTGACAGCGCCATCGGAACACGCTGGCTTGATTATTCACGTCTAATTTGAGAACCCAGCGCAGAGCCGTGGAGAGGCCTAGAGTGAGCTGCCAAATGGCTTTGCTCCTTATAATATGATGACAAATCTATACAGCGGGTGCCAGGCCACTGCTAAAGCTGCTCTTGGACGGAGTAGCTTTGAAAACAATGCAGGCAATAACTTCTCTTCTGTGATCAGTCAAGAGGAGCATGTACTGAGCCCCCAGCCAACACAGGTGCCCAGCTGACACCGCGGGGCTTACCAACAAGGAGCACACGGGCCTCTCCCAGAGGAGTCTACCGCCACCGCTGTCTTCCAATACCTCCAAGGAACAAAAGGGGATTTTGTAAAACCATCCTTAATTACCGTGATGAAGTTGGATGATCTTCATTTCTCCCTCTGACATCCCCTATTGATCTTTGCACCGCTATCAAATCATTCATCTGAGCTGGCTTTCTATCAGCCTTTTGTGTGGTTTCCTCTGTCTTCCCATGCCATGCCAGCCTGGGAAAGGCAGGAACCATAAATGGCTTCCTTGGATGCTCAATCCCTAACCCTCACACAACCCTCTGCTCACAGTAGATGCTCAGTAAACGTGTGACCAAATGCAAGCTCGAAATGTGTTATGACCACCTTAAAAGAGCTGAAGAGGGTCTATTCCTCTAACATCTCCCCTTATATGTGTAAATAGATAAACATCCACCAATAGAACTTGGAGAATTATATAATACTAGAGCTATAAAAAAATCCTAGATATCATCTAATCATCCCAGGTCCCTCTTGGTGAAGGAAAAGAAAGCCCCCAAACCCAAAGGAACTTCTCAAGGCAGCAAGGCTCGTCTGTGGCAGAAATCATGAGAACCCAGGTCTTATTTTTTACAATCTAATACTCTCCACACTCACCATCCTATGATCCCTCTGAGCTGATTGCCACTACTGTCTCCATCCTGCTTCACTAACTGGACCCCTAACTCAGAGACGTCCATAAAAGATGCTAAGATTTCCTTCTCATTAGCATCCAGAGCTACAGCCTTATCAGGCACAAATCTTAAGCAGCTCCACCCCAAGTTCCCAAGCATCTTCGAGCTATGAGAGAAGAAAAAACTTTTCTTCGATAAGCAAAAGTCTTTGAAAAGAGCTGATCATTCAGACAAAAACCCTGAGCTGGGCCTCGCTGCTTGGCATCCCTTACAATGCAGCCCTTTCAATGGTGTTAACGGGGGATGTAGCGTCTTGGCTCATCACTTGTCCAGCCCCGTAGCAATTATAATCAGGGCGGTTGTTATGCCAGGGTCCATAGAGGTGGCAAATGACTCACTAAATTATTTCCTTGGGTCTAGTATGAATCTGATCAATGAGCAGAATTGAGCAGGGGGGATGTTTAGAAGGAGGATCTTGCTTAGAAGAGTACTGGTCACAAAGACTATGGAAAATCTAAATGACAGGATAATGATGAGCATCTAACACTGATTCCTCAACCCTGCTCACAGGGTGGAAATTACAAGTGGACTCCTAAAAGTACCAATAGCTGGCCCACTCCACATCATTTAACTCAAAATTTCTAGGGGGCATTACCATCTTTTAAAACCTCCTCGGAGAATCCTAATATGCAGCCAGAGCCGAGAGAGCTGTTACACATTTCTGATTCCTCTATGCTGGTGCCCTAGTCCAGATGTTCTCAATGTCTTTTTTTTTTTTTTTTTTTCAGCAACCTGCATGCCGAAGGGCTAGGAAAGTTACTTCTTTTAGAAGAACAAAGCTGCAGGTCCCACAATCTCAGACTTCAAGATATACTAAAAGATGTAGTGATCATGTCAGTATGGTGTTGACGCAAAAATAGACACATAGATCAGTGGAACAGGACAGAGAGTCCAGGAATAAACTCACACCTCTGTGGTCAATTAATCTATGGGGAAAAAAGGGACAAAAACATATAATGGAGAAAAGACAGTCTTTCCAATAAGTGATGTTGGGGAAAGTGGACAGCTACATACAAAAAAAAAAGAAAAAGAAAAAGAAATTGAGCCACTTTCTTACACCACACACAAAAATAAACTCAAAATGGATTAAAGATCTACCTATGAAATCTGAAACATAAAAATTCCAGAAGTGAGCAGAGGCAGAAAGTTCCCTGACATTGGCCAAAGCAACATTTTTCTAGATATGTCTCCTGAGGCAAGGGAAATAAAAGCAAAAATAAACAATTGTGACTACACCAAAATAAAAAGCTTCTGCACAGCAAAGGAAACCATCAAGGAAATGTAAAGGCAACCTACTTGATGGGAGATATTTGAAGATGATATATCTGATAAAGGGTTAATATTTAAAAAGACATGGAGAACTTACACAACTTGACACCAAAGTCATCGTCATCATCATCATCATCCAATTTAAAAATGGGATTTTTTTTTAAATTTACATTTTACAATTTAAATTTAAACAATTTAAAAATGTTTAAAAGACATGAATAATATTTTTCCAAAGAAGACATACAGATGTCCAGAAGACACAAGAAAAAGTGATTAGTATCACTCATCATCACAGGAATGCAAATCAAAACCGTGATGAGATATCATCTCACCCAGTCAGAATGGCTAGTATCAAAAAAGAAGAAATAATGAGCGTTGGCAAAGATGTGGAGAAAAGGGACCCCTGGTGCCCCTTTGGTGGGAATGTGAATCGGAGCAATCACTGTGGAAAAACAGTTTGGGGGTTCGTCAAAAAATTGGAAATGGGATTATCATAAGATCCAGCAATTCCACTACTGGGTATTTACCCAAAGAAAACAAACAAAAAAAAAAAACACTAATTTGAAGACAAACAAACAAACAAAAAGCTTAGTACAGTATTATTTGCAATAGCCAAGATATGGAAGTAACCTAAATATCTACCAATCGATGAATGGATACAGATGTGATACACATATGCAGTAGAATATTGCACAGCCATAAAAAAAAAAAGAATGAGATCTTGCCATTGGCAACAGGACCCATGGATGGACCTGGAGGGTATCATAGTAAGTGAAATAAACCAGACAGAGAAAGACAAATACCCTATGATTTCACTTACCCTTGGAATCTAGACAAGAAAACAGATGAACGAAGAAACCAAAAGCAAAAATAGGTTCATAAATACAGAGAACAAGCTGGTGGTTGTCAGAGGGAACGGGAGAGGGAGGCAGGGTGGGTAAAATAGGTAACAGGGATTAAGAGGTGTGAACTTTCAGGTATGAAGTAGTCACAGAGATGAAAGTACAGCGTATGGAATATGGTCAGTAATACTGTAAAGACGTGCACGGAATGTACTAATGTTATGTGGCGCGGAGGGTGACTTCACTTAGCCCTTCCTGCGTGTGTCCTCCGTAGAAGCTGTGCGATCACTAGGGAACTAACGTGCGTTTCTTTTTTTTATTGTTATTGAAGTTCAATTTGCCAACATATAGTATAACCCCAGGGCTCATCCCATCATTGCATTTCAACTATACTTCAATAATAAAAAAAATTTTTTTAAATAAAGTTACCTCTTTCAGCAACAAGGGCTCCCTAAAGCATTGATGGGAGCAAAGGAATTGTTTGTGAGGGCGATGGGGGGGGGGGGGGTGTCTTGTAGGAAAGCATGTCAGTCTCATCAGGGAGGGAGAGAGGCAAAGAAACGTGGCACCCTCCAACCTCCTGATGGCCATAGACCTTCCCAAGGTTGTTCTCTTCCTCCTTGGTAAAATGGAAGCAACATCTAACGCCTTCCCACCTTGCTCCAGGCTGCGGTGCAGAAAAGTATTAAATAAGCCTCCTTGTTTTTCTTGATGCCCTTTCCAGATCGAGTCTGGTCTTATTGCTTTTGGCCAACGGCTCTTTCAGAATTTACACAGCAAAAGTCTCTGTAATCTGATCTTCCAAGTGAGTTACGGCGTGGGACTGAGCACTTCAGTATGCTAGAGAAAAGAAAATGTAGCATTCTGGAAGCAATGTTTAAAATAAATCATTATTGCCGTATCTAAAATAGCTTTAGTTCTGGTTTTCAAACAGCCATTTCGAAAAGATAACCTCTTAAATGTATTTATGTCTGTATTAGGCAAGAGACAACTAACTTTTCTGAGTGGAGTATTGATCTTGAGTAAATATGAGATGAAATCTATTTGAAAAATATCTGAAATGGAACAAGGCAGATAAGTGAGAAAAAAAAGTGTATATACATAAGACCTGCTCCGTGGAGCCTCCAAATGTAGGCCCGTTGGCTGGAGGAAGAGATCAGCCTGTCCTAAAAGTGTGAGTTTTGGAAGAATAATGGTGTCCACAGAGGCTAAGCTCCTATGATCACTTTGGGGTTTTTTTTTTAATAATAAATTTATTTTTTATTGGTGTTCAATATACCAACATACAGAATAACACCCAGTGCTCATCCCGTCAAGTGCCCCCCTCAGTGCCCGTCACCCAGTCACCCCCACCCCCCGCCCTCCTCCCCTTCCATCACCCCTAGTTCGTTTCCCAGAGTTAGGAGTCTTCCATGTCCTAAGATCGCTTTGATTCTCCAGCCCCACCTTTCTTGGGCTCTAGGGGAAAATGCATAAGAAAAGAATATGCCAGTCTCAAAAAAATAATGATAATAATGAAAGTTAAAATTAATCAGCACAACCATGGAAAGTGAACACGCAATTTAGGCATTGTCCTTAATAAAGTAAATCCCTGAACATTTCTCCCTCGATTATCGGTCTTCAACTATCATCTGTCATGGGTTTATGGTGATTTTAAAAGAAAAAAAAATAAAGAAACATATATTTCAACTAAGAAAAAGACACACAGGGGCCCCTAGGTGGCTCAGCGGTGGAGCATCTGCCTTCGGCTCAGGGCGTGACCCTAGGGTCCCGGGATCGAGTCCCCCGTCGGGTTCCCTGCGTGGAGCCTGCTTCTCCCTCTGCCTGTGTTGTGTCTCTGCCTCTCTCTCTCTGTGTCTCTCTCATGAATAAACAAATAAAATCTTTAAAAAAGAGAGAGAGAAAGAAAAAGACACACCCAAAAGTAAAAAGAAAAATGTAATCTCAGTCTGATCAGATCTGTTTCATTTACCTATTGTGCTTTAAGTATTCGGAAGTTACCTTGAGGGGTGGGGAAACAACTGTTAACAGCATATTTAACTTATTTAGCGCAAGGAAATGCTCCCCTTAATTCGGAAACATGTTTAGAGCATCTGTGTAGAGACAGGCAGCGTACTTGGAGTCCAGGATGCCTCTTCTGGAAGTCTGCATGGAGCGTCGCCGCCTCCGTGAGACCCCGACCCCTGTAGACCAAGGCCGCGCTCTGCGGCTCTCCCCAGCGCCCCCACTTGTCTCTCGCAGCACCTTCCACCGCTGTCCCTTTGCCATTCGTTTCAGAACGGAGCAGGGTCCGTCTTCCTCAAGAGCCAGCCTCCGCAGGGAGGCCCCGGGGCTCTGGTCTCTAACCTACCTGCCGGGAACGGTGTCTGGCCGGGAAACACGCCCGGTAAGCATCTGTCGCATAACTGAACGACGAAACATCAAGACTCAACTAGGAGATGGAAGGTTACGAGACAGATAAGGCGAGAACACAGAGATAACTGGGAAGACAAGAGGAAAATGCATGGGGTGGGAGACTTTGCGGTTTTTTTGTTGTTTTTTCTTTTTTAAATTTTAAATCACGTATCGTTGAATTGTTTCTTCCAGGAGGGACACGAGTCTGTTCTTTGCCTTTCATTCTCCTAACGATGTCTTCTGAAGAGCAGAAGCCTTTCATTTTGACGAAGTCAGAGTCGGGGCTCAAATCCTGCCCCCTAAGCAGCTGCCGGCGTTTCGACTCACCTGAAGGCCGGGAAGTCCCTGCCAAAATCATAGGCAAGAGCCAATAATCTGAATCTGCGTCGCTGGTCGCCGTGCTGCCTCCTCCCGTCTCGTCTTTAAACCAGGAAGGTAGAGCAAGGTTACCCGTGAGGAGTCACGTCGGGTGCACTCCCGGCCCGCCCAGCACCCTCAGGCTCGGCACGCGCCAGGCGGGCAGCCCTCTCAGAAGACACTGTCCCCCCGCGGTGTTCCCGACGTTCAGCTCTAGCTCTCCGCGGGCTTAATGGTGATAATCCAATAAGGATACGGCCTAGAAAGGAGTCGCTACCTTTGTAGTTCTGCAGACTTCATGCGGACCACAGAGAACCTCTCCCCTGGGTGTTTGGCTAATTGCACACTGTCGTCGAGGTTAGCATGTCCCTTTGTTCTTGCAAAATCAGTTGGAATAAGCCATTAACTTTCTATTAGACCAGCATCAGGGGATTCAGTGTGTTGATCCCCGTCTGATAGAAAATTTATATGCAATAAATAATTTAACACTGAAATTTACATTACACAGAAATTTCCTGGTGCGGTATCAGGGATTAATATCTGGAACAAATTATAGGCAAAGGAAAAAAAAATCGTTTGTACAATATCCGTTCACCAAAGATAAGGTTTGGAAAATCACCGTTAAACCAACAGACCATAAAATGACAATAGGAACTGTTAATTTGAAGAAAAAATGATCAACTCCCTTACTTAAACATTGACACAGAATTGCAAGTTACGTTTGGAAAATCAGTATGTTTTTTAGAATCGAAGAAAAGCCTTCAAAAAGGCTTTGTAAAAATCGTTTATTTAAAACCGCTTGCGCCCACCCCGTTAGCAGTTGCCGTCCTAACTTGTGAATGGGAAAGTCACTCTTAGGTAAAACGAGAAATTTGGCATCAAAAATAAGCCAAAAAAAAAAAAAAAAAACAATAATGTGTATCAGAGAAAGTACAAGAATTCTGATGAAAAGAAGAGTAAAGCACACGTACCTTTCTAGATTTAGGGGTGGTGTACCTATATATTTTCTTTTCATTTCAAAATATTTCCTTTCCTAATAGCCATCTTGCTAAAAACAGCATCTACAGTCGGAGACAATACGTGATCATGCACGTGGATTCCCAGAAATGTTTTCCAATCCGTGGTTGCCATTCGAATGAGAAAATGAGAGGAGGAAGTGCATTATTGCAACATTAAGCAATTAGGGAAATATTATCAAATTAGAGTGTCCAAAGAGTAGTAAAATTTATCATAATAAGTGTTTTCTCCCGGTCTTGTCCAAGCATCATTTATTTAACTCACGGAACTTTTCAAATGACGTCAACGTAAGGGTCCTCTGAGCTTTCAGAGAGGGTGTAGACGACCCTCTCTTCTGAGCCGAGAGGTGGGGCCGGGGTCCGTCCTTCCACTCCGTGAAGATCGAGGCTGCTTGCCCAGAGCCGGCGGGAATTGCTTGCCAGGTCCCAGAAGTCACTCGCCAAGCGGAGCCTGGACGAGCCGCGTGTAACAGGTGGCAGCAGAGGTTGTGGCGCGGCGGCTGCGGGCCCAGAGCCCGTCACCCACGGGGAACCCAGAATCCGGTCCTGGCGTCGCCCATCCGCGGCCCGAGAGAGCCGTGGGGACGTGGCCTGCATGCATTCCCCCCTCTCCTCCTCCAAACCCCGGAGCCTCCCAACGAAGTCGGGGGTGAGAGTCTTCGCCCTGGTGGACATCCCCGACTGCAGTGACCGCAGCACCACGGAACCCCCTGTTGTGACTGACACTCCCCTGCCTGGGCCCCACCTGCATGACACATGGCAAAGGACAGCTGAGGCCTGGCTGTGCTTCTCGTCAGTCAGCAGGGGCCATTCCCATCCCGTGGGCCTGGGCCGGGGCCTGCGCCAGGGGAAGACGGCAAAGAGCCGGTGCCGCCCGACACCTGCAAGAGAGTCAGTGGCGGGGAAATTTTTGGTAGTGTTTCTGCTTCGGTGAAATAGTCGATGCATGTTTTTTTATCGTGGACAGTTGGTGTGAATACACCTCCCAAGGAGGGACCCCAAGTACCGCCAAGGACCTGGGCTATCACAGGGAGCTAAACACCTAAGAGTCGGGATGAGCACTGGGGGTCAAACTGTATGTTGGCAAATCGAACTCCAATAAAAAAAAGTAATTAATTAATTAATTAATTTTTTTAAATATTGAAAGGATAAAAAAATAAAGAGTAGGGAGGAAACTTTGAAATATGCGACTAGTGATAGCAATTAACATTCCTGCGGGTTGTACAGTTTGCAACGCACCTTTACCCTTCTTTAGCTGCAAAACAGTGATAGGATTATTACCCACACCATAGGATTGTGGGGAGAATTAAAGCAGTTTAAACTTGCAAAGGATCTGAAACACTACCTGGTACATACAATATTATCATGTATCATGATTTTTTTAAAGATTTTATTTATTTATTCATGATAGACACAGAGAGAGAAAGAGGCAGAGACGCAGGCAGAGGGAGAAGCAGGCATCATGCAGGGAGCCCGACGCGGGACTCGATCCCCAGACCCCAGGATCGCGCCCCGGGCCGTAGGCGGGCACTAAACCGCCGAGTCTCCCAGGGATCCCCCGTATCATGATTTTGACATCACTTCTGGCATTATTATTGGTTTTCATACCCCCTGTAACTGTGTGAGCCCGACGTTACATACGCGAACACTGAGGTTTTCTGACAGATTCTGTAGGGTCTTGGATGCGCCACACTATTTTGATAACAGCGATTACTATTATCATCACTAATACAGTTGGCGTTTACTGACTGTCTTCATTAATCTAGTTATGAAGATGAAACCAACTCGTGATTTTTACGAGCTAAGGTTTTCGTGCACGTCGGTCCCATTTGCACCTTGCTGCTACGTAGTCTCAGCTACGTTTTGGTAATGCAACGACTGGGGCTCCCAGACCCTAAACGGGTTTACCAAAGTCGTGAAATCTAGGGGTTGTTGGGCAGGGGCTTGAACACGTCCCCTATAAAGCTCACATCCTCAACAATTCTAGCGACTGCCTCCGGGGTTATTACGACCACTCTAGGATTTGCTGGTTTTCCAAATGAGTCCCGGATCGGCGCGGGGGTCAGGTGGATGGGCCTCGATGGGCGTCGATGCACCTGCGCTCCCGCTGCAATCCCCGCCTTACAAGGAAGAGACTCCGGGGGCCCCGCACCAGGCTGCCCGCAGTCACTCGCCATCTTCACGATGCCAGCCCCACCCCTGGGCGGGCGGCTCGGCTGTGCTGGAGGCCGGGGTGCGGAGTGGAGCTAGTCAGCCGCACCCCAAGCGGCGCCTCGGGGTCAGGCGCTGCATCCCAGCGGGGCCAGGCAAGGTGGGCCCAGACTTAGCCTAACGCCCCCAGCACACAAAATCCCCCCTTGCTGAGCATCGCCCACGTGGACTTCCCCGTTACGGGGTCACATCCGCCCCGAGACAACAAGCTGTACCCAGGAGCAGGGATGTAACCCCAGGGGACCAGGCAGGACCCGGTCCGGGTTGCGCAGGACCCGCTGCAGGCCGCAGGGACAACCTCAGCTTAAATGGGCTCCACACCCCTCGGCCGACTGCTGAGCAGACTGTGGGCTACGGACTGGGGCCAGAGGAAGGACCCAGAAGAGCTCCAGGGTCAGGGCCCGCCATCGGCGTCACCTCCTCCAGTCTGCAGAGGCGGCTGTGGTGCGGATTGAACCCCTGGCCCTCGATCTGCTGCCCCGTCACTTGATCTTCCCGTCCCAAACTGTCCCCAGATGGGAACCGGGTTCAATGAGAGACTCGTAACTCTGGGAAAGGAACAAGGGGTGGTGGCAGGGGAGGCGGGGGGGGGGATGGGGTGGCAGGGTGACAGGGTGGCAGGGGGACGGGCCCTGAGGGCGGCACTGGACGGGATGAGCACTGGGTGGGACACTGAGTGGGCAGATGCAACTCCAATAAAAATACATGTAAGTCTTAAGATCTCTCCCCCATTCGGGGTGGGTCCCAGTCAGCAGTGAGAGACTCGCCCGCAGCCCGTCCCAGGCTCGGGTGGTGGAGCCCCCAGTGCCGCATTCACTCATTCATTTATTTATTTTTAAATATGTATTTATTTATTTATTCAGACAGACAGAGAGAGAGGCAGAGACACAGGCAGAGGGAGAAGCAGGCTCCATGCAGGGAGCTCGACGTGGGACTCGATCTCGGGACTCCAGGATCACGCCCTGGGCTGAAGGCGGCGCTAAACCGCTGAGCCACCCGGGCTGCCCCAGCGCTGCATTTAGAAACACGATCGCTGCCGCCCAAAGGGGTCCAGTTCCGAGGCGCTGGTGCAGTTACGCTCTGAGCCTGATGCCAGGTGCCCAATGCCAGGTGCCCCGACTGCCAGGTGCCCGACGGCAGGTGCCCCAATGCCAGGTGCCACAATGCAAGGTGCCCCGGTGCAAGGTGCCCGGTGCCAGGTGCCCGATGTCAGGTGCCCCGACTGCCAGGTGCCCTGACGCCAGGTGCTTGATGCCAGGTGCAGGCGCCGGGGGGCTCAGGCAGCACAGGTGGGCACGAGCGGGGAACCCACACCTGCGCGGACATCCGCCTCCAGCCATGCGGGCAGCAGGTCCTTCCCTTGCCCTCAAAAGGCACAACCTGTGGCTTCAGAATTGTCACCTCCATCACCACGTGTCGTCGGGACCGCCCGGGGCAGCACTTGGTCCCCAAGTGGGAGTGCAGGCGGGGCCCCCCACGCAGTCCGCCGCCCTGGCCGTGCTCCAGGCCGTGGCTGTGCAGCTCTCCCCCACCCCCCACCCTACTCCCCCCCGCATCCCCCCTCCCTGCCCCAGGGCGCCCGCAGGGCCTGGCCCACAGCTCCAGGGGGGCCCTCTCCCGCAGGCCGCGGCTGCGCACGGGCACCCAGCCTCCCGAGCGCCCCGAGATAGATCCCGCAAGCACCCTGGAGGACGTGCTGGGTGAGGCCTCACGGAGGAGCGACGCCACCTGCACAGGTGCAGGGGCGCCCAGGACAGGGCTGGGACCCACACTCCGGGTGGCTGTGCCCAGCAGCTGCTTGTGCCGCAGGCTCTGGTAGGAAACCGTCTTCAACCCCATTTCCTAGCGGAGGAAGGAAGGGGAAGAGGCAGCGTGGTTGCCAAAGGCCACCGAGCCCAGCGGCGGACCGAGGACTCAGCCTCGGCTCTTGGGGCCTCATGTCCTCGTGCCCCATCACGGGCACCTGCCTGGTCCTGGTCGGAGGAGTGGGCTGGGGGTCGCCGGGGGCTCAGTGCTCCAGCGTCTGCCCCCGGCCCAGGGCGTAACCCCGGGGTCCCGGGATCGACTCCTGCATCGGGGTCCCCGCATGGAGCCTGCTTCTCCCTCTGCCTGCCTCTCCGCCTCTCTCATGAATAAATCAATAAAATCTTAAAAAAAAAAAAAAAAAAAAGGAAGAGTTGGCTCGTTGAAGGAACTTGGCCAAGGATAGGGCGGACTAGGAGCAGGAACTACAGACTATGTGAGCAGGGACACGACCATGCAGCGCTTTGTACGTTTTTTGCAAACGTTTAAATTCTATCCTTGAAGGGCAATTTGGAGCCACTTGCGAGTTTTAAGAAGAGCTGTAAAGTGGAACAATTTACATTTTAAAAGACGGGTGAGAATTGAATTGGATCCATCTAGACCCGAGTCTGGAAAGCCGCCCGGATACCTGAAATTCGACCTTATATTTGTTTTCTGTTGCTGCTCTGGCGCACGAGCAGCACCTTGGTGCTTAAATAGCACACACTTGGGGCGGCCCGGGTGGCTCAGAGGTTTGGTGCCTGCCTTTGGCCCAGGGCCTGGTCCTGGAGACCCGGGATCGAGTCCCACGTCGGGCTCCCTGCATGGAGCCTGCTTCTCACTGTGTCTCTACCTCTCTATGTTGCTCATGAATAAATAAATAAAATATTTTTTTAAAAAATAGCACACACTTCTGATCCTGCAGCTCCGCAGGGCAGCATCCCACATAGCTCCTTGACCAAAATACACTTTCCTTAATGACCAGTGTTTTCTTAAGGATCAAGCTTATGGTTTTGTTTGGTTTTTTTTCTTCATTCTACCAATTTAACCATTTCCCCTTTTGCACACCAAAACATAAACGTGGAAATAGCATGTTCCTTAACACGTGCGACCACCTCCAGAGCTCCCTGGGCCAAGGTCAAGACGCGGGGCCCTTTCTGAAGGCTCTAAGAGCAAAACCCTGTCTTTGCCTTTCCCATTTTCCAGAGGCCGCCTGGTCTCCTTGGCTCAGGCCCCGTTCCCTCATCTTCAGACCACCCGGCCGCCGCTGCTCGTGCGGCCACGGACTCCGCGACCTGCTCGTAGGCCCCCCACCCCCCCTTCCACTGTCAATGACCCTGATGATCACTGGGCCTCAGCCTGATGATCCCGGTAATCTCCCTTTTAACATCAGCTGAGAAACCGTAATGCCCTCCGCAAGCCTAATTTCCCTTCGCCGTGGAACCCCCCACGTTGACAGGTTCCCAGGGGGAGGATGTAGACACCTTTGGAGGCCCGTTATCTGCCTACCACGCTTTTTAATGACAATCGATAACGGTTGGACTCAGTACACTATGGTTTAATCTCACAGTGAGTTTCTTGGCAACCGTTAAAAATAAAAAAGTTTGTGACATCGAGAGATTTATGTGATCAAGTGCTGGGCCATGCGAACTCCCTCATCTGCCGCTCCTGGATGTCTTCCAAGTAGTTAGGTCAGTTAGAAAGGCAGGTAAGGGAACGTTTGCTTTATTTATGCCGATTAGGAAAAGTACCAGGTGGCAACAGCAGGCGAGCCAGTGCTCATGCCGTCACCGCCCTGGCGCCTCTGACCTGAATCCGTGCCCACGGGACCTCAGTCTTCCTCCTCTGCACAGACCCTCCCACGCGACTCTAATTCCGCCCCCCCCCCCCGCATAGTCTCCAGAATTCCACGTCTGTTCATTTTCCCATTTACCATGTCATTCCCAAAGAGCTCGTTGACCAAAAACTCTTTTCTTAATGACCAGTGTCTTCTTGATGATCAAGCTCTTGGTTCTTTTTTCTTTTTTTTAATTATTCTACCAATTTAACCCTGTCCCTTTTGTACACCGAAACATAAAAGTTAATATATTCCCTAACACATATGGCCACCTACAGAACAGCCTAGAAACTCCACTTGCCAAAATATTAATCAACCCATCAATATCTCCCCATTATAATACAAGTATCCCCGTGGATGCAGATTATCTCGCCTTCTCATCTGTTGCGTGTGCACCTAAGTTTTAACTCCTAGTGGAAAGCTCTGTTTCCCCACATTCCTCATCCCCGACCAATACCCCAAAGTAAAAACCGGGTTGACCCCGTAGCGCTTCGAGCCTGACCCCGCTAGGTGAGTGTGCTGGGCGTGGGGGGCAAGTGCTCGTGCACGCGGGCTCAGAGGCACCCCAGCAGGGTACACCCCACATCTCGGTGGGGGACATAAATGAGGATCGGCTTCTTATACCTTTCCTTCATTTTCAAAATAAATCTGTATATAGGAGGAGAAAAAGTGATCTCCACGTATGAATAATGCTGCATCAAGGCCAAGCCGCCCACGCTCCGCGACCCCTGGGCCACGGGTCACCTGCGCTCTGTCCTCAGATGGGGGAGCAGCACCGGCCCTGGCAGGTAAGTAAGAAGCCAGTGCTGACAGCTGATACAATCACCACCCACCGGTGAACGGGATTCCAGCAGCACCGAGCTCGGGAAAGGGGGGGGGTCGTCCTTGCCTCATCCTCTCTGGGGAAGACTGTACCTCACCACCCCTCTCCCCGTGGAATGTTTGCCCGCTCATTGAATTCGAGGTTGTAGGGCCAGGGATTGTACACCTGTTTTTTTGTTTACATGCGCCACGCGCCTTCCCCCTTGGGTTTCTCAGCCCTGTATTGGACAGGGACCCCAACTGCCCCCCAGCCCTGAAGGCGAGGTGGAGTCCGTTGCTTAACGCACAGCCTGCAAAATAATTTTGCGAGCAAAATGCATAGGTGGACGGGCTTTTTGACCTGCCCTCCCCACCTCTCCCTTTTTTCCCCACTGTACAGCACTCCCCAAAATTCCTTACTTTCTTAGTTAAAAATTAGGTGCATGGGCTTTCGCATTTTAAGGAGCTCATGGAGCCCCTGGAGTGGCAAACACGTTTGGGCAATAAAACCAGCCAAGTTACGCAGACTGTACAAAGGTGCGTTTACTGACTCTGGCATCCAGTTGTAAGAATCTTCTTAGCAAACTGGCCTTCATTTTCTGGAATCCTGAAGGTCAGGCTTAGCTCAATAAATCTCATATTCATCTAATATTTTAGCATTTGTCCTAGTTATTTATACTTTAAAAAAATTGATTCACCTTATTTTTTTGACGTTTCATTTTTTTCAGAGTCGTACATCTCACACGTGCCAGATTCATTTATTACACAAAAAAAATGCCGTGTACCTCCTGCGGGTCAACACTCTTCTAGGCTTTGAGGATAAACAAGACAAACAAATAAGCCAGAGTCCTTGCCCCAAGAGAGCTTACATTTGAAAGGGCAGAGACATAGAATAAAAATATATTCTTGTAAATATATATAGCTTATATCTAGAGAAGTAAAGTGGGAAAAAATAAAGAAGCAGAGAAAAGGGAACAGGAAGAGCCAAAGTTCAGGCTGACCTGGACCTGGGTGGCCACTGATGGGTTAAGAGTGGCTGCACAATTTTCCTAGTTGTGTTGATCCTTAAGTATAACACATTTACTCTTTTTTTAAATAATAAATTTATTTTTTATTGGTGTTCAATTTGCCAACATGCAGAATAACACCCAGTGCTCATCCCGTCAAGTGCCCCCCTCAGTGCCCATCACCCAGTCACCCCTACGCCCCGCCCACCTCCCCTTCCACCACCCCTAGGTCGTTTCCCAGAGTTAAACACATTTACTCTTTACCATTAAAAACTCTAAACACAAATATATGTCTAAACTCCATTTCCTCAAAACTACTGTCTATTGTCTCTTTCTCTCTTTTCCTTCAAAGCTAGGTTTTATCAAGAAAGGTCCACAGGCCATTCGTGTCCATTTCCTCACTTCCTGTTCAGCCTCAAACCTCTGCAGTGTGACTCTCCCCGCCCCACCAAGGAAGCTGTTCCACCGAGACCATCAGTGACCTCCCAACTACCCAACTGCCCGAACTTCCCTTAAAACTTGTGTCCTTTGTCACCAACCATCCCTTCCTCGTTGAAGTTCTCTCTGCAACTCCCACACGTGTTCTCCTACTCCTCCCTTCATGCTGACCTTCTTCTCAGACTTCTTTGCGAGCTTTTCTTTCATCATCCATGTGTCTCTTCACCTGGGTTCTCTGGAAAAGGGAACTGAGGCAAGATTTAACGGGGACCCCTGGGTGGCTCAGCAGTCTAGCGCCTGCCTTCGGCCCAGGGCGTGATCTGGAGTCCCGGGATTGAGTCCCACGTCGGGCTCCCTGCGTGGAGCCTGCTTCTCCCTCTGCCTGTGTCTCTGCCTCTCAGTGTGTATGTGTCTCTCATGCATAAATAAATAAAATCTTTAAATAAATAAATAAATAAATAAATAAATAAAGTGTGAGTACTTTATTAGATGATGCAAGCCCAGTCAGAAAGAAAGATGAAAAAAAAGAAGAGCCTTACTGAGCAATGAAGATAAAAAATAGTTCGCTCAATAGATGCATTGACTCAGCAAGCTGGACTCCAGGAAGGCCGAGAGAAGAAATCGCCCTCGGAGCAGCGGGCAGGAGGAAGGAAAGAAGAGGATCGACCTGCTTAGCTCCTGACACCTTCTGTTTCCTCTTAGTCAGAGTCCCAGGGGTATTGACTTTCTTGAACGGGCTGATGACGTCACCCAAACTCTTCAGTGCCCCCCAAATGGTCCTTCATCATCTAGTCCATCTTTGACTGCAGTCGGCGTCTCCTTTCTCAAACTAGAGCGTTGCTATAAAATCCTTCCAGGGCCCTCAATTTGCCAGCATCAGTGTTACCTGGCGTATGGTCCAGCTCGAGGCCTTTCCCAGCATGCACGTTCTGCCGCGGGCAGCTCTTCCGAGGGTAGATACATCATGGGGACTCAAAGGTCTCACTCTAAGGATCAGCAGATCCAGCCCGACGCTTGCTTTTGTCCAGCCTTTGAATAAGAACGATTTTTAGAATTTTAATTGTTGGGGGGAAAGTATATGCAACCGAGACCTAAGCGGCCTGCAGAGCCTGAGGTTGTTAATGTCTAGCTTTTACAGAGCAAGTGTGCCAAGCTACGGTCTACACACCTTCTTGCTGTGTTACTGGGACAGCTACCAACCAACCAACCTCCCCAAAGACAAAGTGTGGCAAGCCCTCCGGGGACCGGTACTGCTGGGCCTCCCCAGCCTCGTCTCACGCTCTCGTCAACCCTGTGCCCTGTGCTCTCATCTCGAATATGCCCCGTCCCTTTGCACCTGTGTCTTTGAAAATAGTTCCCAGAATGGAAAAATGGCAGAACTGTTTCCATTCTGTAGGGAACTCGCATTCCCCAGCCCACCTTTGTCTGCCTGGGACACTGCTGTTTTCTCCGTGAACACTGGCCTCTCACACCACACCTGAAGCACAGTCTCTTTTATTTCTACCTACAACAGTCTCTCCTCAAATTTGAATTTTTGAGTCCAACTCAAAAATATTTTTGAGTCCAACTCAAAAAAAATATTATTAGTATTAGCATACTAATAATAGCTAACGCTTAGCATGTGACAGTTGATTCAGTGTGATTTACATAAATTAAGTCATTCTATAATCACAACAAGCCGTGAGATAAGTACGTCTATTACGCCCTATTTACAGGTGAAAAGAACAAAAACAAAAATAAAAACAAGTGCAGGGGTGTTAAGTAACTTGCCCAATGTCACAGGAGTCTAAACAAGCCACTCCAGCAACAGAGTTGACACTCAACCACACGTGATTCTCCTGCTCGGTAGAAGCTCAAAAATAAAATAACAAGGACATCATGAGTAAACCTGAGTTGAGCAACATCTTGGTACTGGATTCTGAAATGGGATTTCTAGTTTCCTCAACGAACCTACATTGGCTACCGGGTAGAGGAGTTTGCAGTAGGACGGGCTCTGATAGGTGGGCTAAGCTCACCCACAGGCAGGAGAGGAGTAAAAAGTGCAGGCAAAGTAGGAGAAACCGAGGCTACGAAGCCAGACGCCCCTGTCCTAAGGGTGGGGTGAGCACAGAGTGACCAAGAGATTCCTGCCAAATGCGTGTTTGGCTGATGGATTAGACATGGAGACTATTGTGACAACTATAACTCGTAGGCAGACAGGATGGAAGCCCAAGACGGGGCGTCCTCTGATACCCCAGCATTCCTGTTCAATGGCTGCAACCGTCGACAATTCACTGTTCCCCGAGGCGTCCTACTGCGGCTTCCAATGGCCCAACGCTCAGAGGGTTCCTTAGATTTTGATGGTTTCTGTCCCTCATTTGCTTTTACTCAGTTGCCCCACTTCTGTCCTGGGGAGACGACGGTAAGACTGACTCTGACGGACTCTCCCACACCAGAGAGATGATCAGCCCTAGACTTGTTGAGGCCCAGATGACACGTCCCCAGGTTCTGCGCTGTAGACCGTGGTTTCCTGCCTCTCATTTGTCCGGTCCTGACCTCCGGGCCTACGCTCTTGGGCCAGAGTCTCTCCCGCTCCCCCGCAGCCCAAACCGGTCACAGTTGCCTAGTTTCAAGGTCTCCCCAGTGCTGAGGCTAAGACTGTTCCCTCCACAGGACTCTGCTGTCCCCATAACTCGGTCTCATTTCCCAGGAGACGGCCTTGCGGTACTGCTACTTCACATTAAGCCTCTGGGTGAGAAAAGCCGGAGGTTTGTTTGGTTTTATCTTTTTGGTCCGCCTGTTTGTTAGTAGCCGCGCTCTCTGACTGGCTTACCCGTCCCTACATGGCCAATATTCCGGCATCTCTTACAAAGAGCACATGCAAGAAGCTATGGGTGTGGGCCTAAAGGATTTCATTCTCCTGAAGTAGCCCAATATGTCAACCTATGGAAGATCACTGAAGTTTCTGGTTCTGCTACATTGGTCACTTCCGCATCTTCGCTTCTCCACTTGTTTTTAGCACCCGGGAATACGCTAGTGGATCCTCCGTCTGCTCATCGACGACCCTGGATGACTTCTTTAACCAAGTCTGCACCACTCTCTGAGCCTAAAACCTAAGCGACTGCATTTTTTTATAAAGATTCCGTAGTAACTTAGACGTCTCACTTTTCAGACTGGCCCACTCCTAATTAGCGTAAATTATTGAGACTCTTCAGAAATCATATCAATGCAGTTTGTCAGCACTCTGTAAAGTGCTTTGCTGCTGCATCTGGCACTGACAGTTGGCAGCAAGTGTACTTCACTTTTAAATGGTCTGGTGACAGTTGATAACTGTCACTCAGTCAAATCCTGATGCAGTCCTGTCTTAACGGGAGGC
This sequence comes from Vulpes vulpes, assembly GCF_048418805.1. Classification (NCBI taxonomy): domain Eukaryota; kingdom Metazoa; phylum Chordata; class Mammalia; order Carnivora; family Canidae; genus Vulpes; species Vulpes vulpes. The sequence continues at coordinate 200,127,907 of NC_132780.1, forward strand.
GTTTTCAAATATGAGGCAATGGACTCAGCCAACGGACTCTTGGATATATCCGGAGGAGGCCCGAACAAATTATTTATCCTGGCTCTTACTCTTGGGATCACTGGGTACATATTAATCCAATGTGTACCACTCACTACTATATGTTAGATATTTTCAAATTTCAGCTTTCTGTTAATAATGCAATCCTTGTACTTGGTGCTGTGACTTTTGGCTCCTCCCAGACAGGCTTCTGCTCATTTTATGGGAAGAGAAGCATTTTTCACCCCGTACAGACAATATTAAACCTACTTCCACAAAGGTAGTAGAGAAAGAGGGACAATTAGGAGAGGGTTGAAAGAAATGAACATGGTCAGGATTTATGAAAATCTTAGTGGAAAATTGATAGATCAGCTACTGCTATTTGGTATTAGAATCAATAGATTCTTCTAAGCATCATTCATGGCATAGGAGAGGATTTCAAGAAGGCATTGAGGACAATAGATAAATAAGATTTATAACCTGCACTCAAGAGTTTTCCACTCTGCTGAAAGAGAGGAGAGATAAGCACTTATTAAGTTAATGACAAATGAAGGAAAACACAAAACATATAACAATATGTGATGTTTGGCACAAAATTAACAGTCAGAGGAGATTCACAGAGGGTTCATGTCAGGAATCGAGGGGCTGGAGGTTGATTAACACCGACAAGATGCAGATGCGAACATTTTTATGGGAAGGAACTACTTGAGCAAGGTTTGGAGGGGGCTGCTTAGCTTCATAAGAGGATAAGCTTGTAAGTGAGGAATGATAGAAACCAATAATTTATATTCGCTAACATTCCTTCTTCCACCAATAAAGTATTGATTAAAATTGAAAAATCACTCAGCTGCAGTGACAAGAAAAGGTCTAGAAAAAGAAATATACTGCCCTCTAGACAGGGGAAAACCCAGTAGACGAGACCAAAGACGTACATATAGAAAGGCATGAGAATAGAACTAAAGGTGAAATAATAGTTGCATGAAAATCTGTGCATCGTAAGATGCATCGTAAGGAACGTGTGATCTCAGTGGTGGAGCAGTTGGCGTGGTCAACCCACCCGGGGTTGAGTTGTATTTTGTGTGTGTGTGTGTGTGTGTGTGTGTGTGTGTGTTCACACACACGTGTGTACATATATTTGTGTGTGTGTTTTATACCTGAAATATTTCCATTTGAATTATTCCCGAGACTGGATTGCGTGATTTCTAATTTTAAATTCCTTGAAATCAGGTCCTTGTAACATGATTGTCGCTTCCTTGTCTTTTTCTTAAGAACGAAAAATTTATCCTCACTTTTCTTTTGCACTGAGTCCCTACGAATCCTTTGTTTCACAGAAAATATATTACAGGTTGGGACCCTTTATGTTCTGTGTTTCAAGAATACTAATTATTATTCAAGGGTCTCTTTAACATTCTGTATAATGAAGAATAGTATTACTCTTTAATCATTGCTTGATGGATTACAATCAGCGTGTCTAGACAACACGAGTTCATGTTTTTCTCCCAAGAAAATTAACAAGCAACAATTATGCAGCTTGTCCACTTCTTTTGCAAGGGAGGCTTCAGGAGCTTCGGTAACTCAGGCTCTCGGAAGATGACAAATTGATCAATAATAGTCTTCCGGCTTTAAATGACTTCAAGGTACCCTCTGCATGTATACACCTACTACTACCAAGAGGTACCTTAGATTTCTTTCAGCCTTTAGTATATTTCTACTGATAGGAAGAATATTTGGCATTTAAGCATGTGGAGAATAAGTTACTCTCCACGTGAATAAGTTATTCTCTACATCCAAATGAACTGTTCCTTTCATATATTGTTTTGTTCCTAGCTCTTACCTTCGGTAATTTACTTTAAGGCAAACCAATGAAGTCATTGAAAAAAGGAGTAAATGAACCTTATCTATACTAACAAAATTATAAGGGATCTAAAAGGCAAATCAATCACTCCTTCTCTTTTCTTCCCATTTGATTATTAGGATGTATTTCTTTGTTAGACAGCAGGTGGTAATTGTTTGTTCTCCCCAATATCTGAGGTCTCTCCACAATTGCAAAATCTAAGAGTAGACACAACCATATAAGCAAAAAAAAAAAAAAAAAAAAAAATCACAATCCAATGCAATAGAAGCCACAACAAAAGCGTTCATGTAACAAATATCTCCAACTTGGACCCTTAGGAGAGGTTTCATCGAGGAGATCGCAGATCAAAGTGATCTTTGAGGAATGAGTAATTGTTCACCAGGTGAAGAATAGAGAGAAGGATACAGCTAACGACGCACAAGTACATGCAAGAAAGGGATGACGACTTGGCATATTCAGAAAGGAACCGGCATCGGGGTGGCCGATATGTCCTGATGTCTCAGCCAGTCCGGGCTACTAAACAAAGTATCATGGACATTTTTTTCTTCGTAGTTCTGGAAGCCAGAAGTCCAAGATCGGGATGCCAGCATGGCTGGGTTATTCTGGTTGCGACCTCTTCCACATTGCAAATGGCTGATTCCTTGTTGTATCCTTACATCCTGGAGCGTAGAGAGGGAAGCTCTCTGTGTCTCATATGAGAGCCCTGAGGCCATTCACGAGAGCATCCCCCCCATTACCTCATCTAATCCGAATTACCTCCCAAACCAAGGTCCTACTTCTTTATATCATCACATTGGAGAAGAGGGTTCCAACATTTGATTTTCAGGGTGGGGGGAGCACAAAGAGGCATCGCAATACCTACCTGTGTGAAATCATTCTGCTATATACCTTAAATGTATACAATTTTAAATGTCAATTCATCTCAATAAAATTAGAAGAAACCAAAACCAAAAAAATAAAAATAATAAAAAATAATAAATTAATAAACTTTTAAAATATATTTAAAAAATTAGAAGAAACCAAAATTCACCTGCTAAATTGCTGAAAATTTATGCTGCAAGCAGAGGGGAAAGCAATAAAGATTTTTAGAAAATGGGTGACGTGCAGAGGTGTACACAGGGAAATAAATCAGCTGAAAAATGGATGGACTAGGTAATAGCATGTGTACGCAGGTAGATCTTTCTTACAAAGATCTTACAAAATGTTTACCTCATACCTACAATCTTGATCTTCCTGCACAGTCTTTTCATCTTGGTTCACACGATCCGTAAAAAAAATAGGTCTTGAAACAAATTAAAAGATCGTTTGGCTCAATACTGTCACTTTCCAGAAAAAGAAACTGAACAATGAACCACCTCCAGGCCGGTGCTGGTGACGCACAGCAGGCGTCTGGGGTTATTTAATCCAGGCGTCTGGGGCTGGCCGCCCCTCTGCTCTGTCCGCTGCCCTGGGCTGGCGTCACTCGGCTCCGGGGTCAGCTGCCAGCGGGGATGGGAGCTGGCTAACCCACCGTCAGTCGCTGGCACTACGGCCCGTCTCGGATCCACAGGGTCTCTCAGCAGGTCGGCCTGGGTTTGTGGCTGGGCCCCGAGAGGAAGTGTGCAAGGCCTCCTGCGGCCCACACCTGGGACCAGTTCAACTTTGCTCCTCCCATTCTGTTGGTCCAAACAAGTGACAAAAAGCTCCACTTCCCATCCCTGGATGGAGGAAGATGCAAAGAACTATGGCTTTTTTCTAGCTGCCCAACAGGAAGTTTTATGACCAGCCGTGCTTTTTGGTTTTGTTTTTTGTTTTTTGTTTTTTTTACCTCGAAACAACTTATACATCAATCTAACCCTTAAGAAATCAGATACCAACTTTTTTGGTTTAAGCTGAGTTAGATCCCTCCGCCGTTTCTGTCCCTCACCTTGCTCACCCATATCCCTTTTTATCTCACAGTTTTTAAAAATACTACACTCAAATTAGTGAGAATTAGTTTTCACGAATCCTTATGCCCTGCTATTTGTCCTTGTACAGCTTTCGTGAAAGGCTTTCAGAAGACATGCAAAGTGTCTAAACATTTTCTGTGTTTCATCCAAAGCCTGGCCACTCAGGCGGTGTCCACCTGAAGTCTTATCCCAACGCGAGAGCAGAACCATCGTGGGGTGTTTCTGCAGCCACCCACACGCAGCCTTCCCGTTTCCAAGGGTGCTCATTTGCAAATACCAGGAAGGACATAAAACTATGAATGCAAATGTATCCTTCTCTTTTTTAAAAACAGATTTGGATCCTTTAGTATATTTTTGGAAAACTTTGTTCACTTCATCTTTCTGGCATTTCATTATACTTTACGATCACAAAGTCAACTCTCCTGCAACAAAGCGAAACATGGCCCTTTGAAATAAATGTTGTCATTAACAAGCCGTGCCAGGCACGGTGACAGATTTGCAGCTGTAATGAATAACATTTCCCGCAAAGTTCTTCTGTCTGACAGAAAAGCTGTGACATTACTGCAGGCAACAGTGTTGAAAACTAAAAGATTGATTGATGCAAGTGGATAATTGAAACCTCAGTACTGTCACATGCATGTCAGCCTAACAACCAAACTACTACTCTAAGATAATATTTATCATGATACAGCTTCTCTGTGAATAAAAAAAAAAAAACCACATGTTGAAAAACGTAGACGATATCCCATTAAATATGATTTAGAGGATGCCATTGTAGACGAGTCCATCAGCAGCAATAAATTGCACAGTGCTCAAACTTGCTCAAAAACTCACATTATAGTTGAAAATTAGTTCCTGCAATAAAATCCAGTCAAAGGAGGCATTTTATTCTCTTTTAATAGCAAAGTAGAGGATACATTTTTTTTTTTTTTTTTAGTTCATCCGTGATTAACCTCCCGGTGATCCAGTACTTAGAAGGCTGAATCCGAAAAATTAAACGGGATAGAACCTTGCTGAAAGCTTCTTTTCAAACCACGTCTCTGCACATCTATTGCTTTAGGCCAGATTTCCTACTAAATACTTATGGTTCTATATTTGTATGGAAAACATATGTTCTTATAGGGAGAAGTTATATGGACAAATGTAGACCATATATTTTTGCCCGGGGTGACTAGTTCATATTCAACAGTTCAGAGGAAGACCCGGAATCACTATAGAGAACAAGGGCTGTGACCTGAGCATTGCCTGTTCACGTGGAAGAGGCAGGAACCCAGAGGCCTCAGCTTTTCCAGCACATGTGGAATCTCTGGAGATCGTCGCCGCGCCTCTGGGTGTGTTTCCATGTCTACAAAATGATTCCACGAGTCATGAGGGGGACCAACCTGCTCCGGTTTCCCTGGGACGTTTCCTTGATTTAAAACTGAACGTGCCGCGTCCGGAGAAGACCCTGGGTCCCAGGCGGAGACGACGACGAACCGCAGACTCGGACTGTACGTGCGACCAGGCATCATGAGCATCCTGTGCTGTCACAGCTTCCTTGAAAATGGTGAAAAGCGTGGGCCCTTCCCTCGGAAAGACGCGCATACGCGTCCACGGAAGGTTCCATTAAATTTCAGAAGGTCGTTGACCCACTCACGGATTCCAGGCTAGCGACCCATCTCCTAGGTCATTATTCCAGCTCCTTCCAGCCGACGTCATGACCGTGACTAGTGAGGGGATCTCCTGTGCTTTTTGCCAGGGTGCAGGGTGCCCTTTGCATTGCACGCGGCGGTGAGAAAGGGCGGAACGAGCTCCGTCATCCCAGGGCTTTATAATTCCAAGAACATACCCAACAAGGAAAGTGACTTTTTTTTTCCAGTGAGTATAACGGGGGGGGGGGGGGGATGGATGAAATGGAATAAAAATGGCTTTCAAAATATTTTTAATCAAATTTGCCTTGTAGGATTTGTGGTGCTGTTAATGTCAGACGTCCTCCAACCTTCACCAGATTTCCCGTTCCCTGCTCCACGGCCCATCAAAGCCTTAAAACCTCTTCTTTTTTTCCTTTGTTCAGTGATGAGGTTTTCTCCAGCTTTTGTTTTACTTTTATCCTTTCTCTGAAATGATGCTATATGCCTATACGTCCTTTCCTTTTTCCCTAAACATTTTATTTCGGTTTGGTAGCATCAGCCGGGTCACATTTTCATCTCCTCCTTTTGCATCTCTTTCCTTTTGACCAGACAGTGCAAGGAGATTATGAAATATTCAGAATTCTGGAAGGGTCTCCCCTACGCACTGGTATCTCAGCGTTCCTGTTAAACACACAGATCTTCAATGTCTTGCCAGAAGCCCAGTTTTCAATCTCTACCTAGATTCTTTCTTACCCATCACAGCATGGATTTCGGTGCAGTGCCACCCTCTCAGCCTGGCAACCAAGGCCTCAGCCTGCATTTCCAGCTCCTGCTGCTCCCTGCCGCGGCCGCGGCCAATCCGAGCCTCCAGTTCGGTAAGTGCTCGCCCATCTCCATGCGTCTGCCTCTGAGATTCTTGTAGGTCTGTTCTCCAGACACAGCATGGCCTTTCATCTTAGAATCCTCCCTGACTTGTTCACTCAATAAATATTTACTGAGCACCTGCAATGTGCCAGGTACGGCTTAGAGCAAATCGGAAAAAAAGAAGGAAAAGGAAATCCCTGTCTTTATGGAGCTTTCCATTCCAACACGAGAGATGCTTAATAAATAGTGCACGTAACAAAGAAGTAAATTATATTTAATTTATAATTTACTTATCATTTATAATTATGTTATATTATATAATATTTTTAGAATATGCTAACTCCTTCATAAAAAGGAGGGGGGAGGCAGAAGAAGAGACACCGGTGATGTCAGGAAGGCAGGATGGCAGTTCTAATTTTAAGTTGAAGAAATAATTAAGTGACAAGTGGCAGAGGCCTCCCAAAAGAGTGGACCTTTGAGCAAGAGCAGAGCGGGGTGAGGTCATGGGCATATCTATTTTTAGATTTGTGGGTTCTGGAGCCTTCCGGAGGTCAGACCTTGACATGCTTGCACTGGATGTTTTTGGGGAGAAGCTAAGGTCAGCTCAACAGCTTCCCCAGGCCAGTGTTCAAGCTCTCGTCCAGCACCAAGGGCCAGCATCTCACCCTGAGGCTGCAAGTGCAAAGGCGCCCTTGCTCTTCCTTTGGTGGCGTCCTGCCCACAGCGACCCCTCGGCTGCCCGACAGCAAGCCCACTCCGCCAACTCCCTCCTGAACCCTCGGACTCAGGAAAGCTACCACACACGCTGAGGACCTTCAAGGACAGACTGTTTCCCTCGTCCTTTTCACCGCTCAGCTCTGAGCTCCCTTTAATTGCCCGTGTGCAGAACCTAATCGCACTCTACAAAATTAAATTCCTGCTTGTCTCCATCACGGGGATAAGCACGTGTTTTTGTCTGTGCACCCCCAGCCATGATGCTCGATAAATATTTGTTGAGTGAATGAACTGTGGAGTCCATCTAATAGTCTTTTTGTTTACGGACGTGAAGCACAAAATCTAAAATAGTAAAGGGTCTACCCCAGGTCGGGCCGAGGGTCAGGGTCACAGCCGGAAGAGACTGGCAGTTAAAACCAGGTGGAATCATCAACTCAGAAAAAAAGAACACCCGTAGCAAGTCACTCCAGTGAGTGCAGAATGACGTTTACGCGGCACGACGCTTACCTACGTGTGTGCATTCGCTCACAGCGATGTGTGCGACGTAAGCACGTGGATGTCATCCTCCTCAGCTGCTCTGACGGGAAGCTCCTAGCCAAGGGCTCGGGCAGGGGAGGTCTTCAAAAAGCCTTTGCTTTCTAGCTTACCTCGTTCATCCTTAATTTATTGCTTCCACATCAGTCACTTGCAAGCCGCCCGCCCAGCCCTTTCCAGGGACCCATGAGAAGATGCCTCGTCAATATATCAAGATCTCTCCCCCCTGCAGACACCAGCACGTTTTGAAACAGGATCTAACTTTTCAGGTGCAAAGCGCCGTCCCGTGCGTGGGGACCTGTAGCTGCCCTGCGGCCCAGCTGTGGGCGCGTGGACTGCGCCAGCCTCTCCTGCCGAAGTCCAAGCCCAGAACACGTCCAGCCCCGGGACGTGTCTGAAACGTGCTTCCTGTTTGCTTTCCATTAGCTTTTGTGTTTCCGGGGGGTCTTGCTCTGCCCTCCTGCCCTTCCATTTCTGAGACAACCTTGTTTTGCATCAAAGGAATCTGTAACCTCCATTTTTTACACGACACTGCCATGAGGGTCACGGTTCGGGGATTCGTTCCTTGGTTCTCAGGTCCCCACATGGACCAAACTGAGCTGCCACCCAGCACCGTCGGCAAGGGGCACTGCCCGCTACCTGTGCCCAGCTCAGTCCCGCATCCACTGCGAGCCACCCCCCGCCGGGAAGCTCGCTCGGCTCCGCTCGGGGCTGCCTGGCGAACCTGGCCAACCTGCCTGATGGGGAGCAGCTCTTTTCTTTTTATATTTTACTTATTATTTTGCTTCAAGCTCAGTATCCCTTCCCAACGGGTGACATAAATTTCCTACGTAGGCAAATAAAACGAAGTCTGATTCATTTAAGGGGGGGGGACTTTATTGGGTGGTGGGCGGTGATTCAGAAAACTGAGGGCATGACTGAGCGGTGGCTTTCAGAATAAACAGGAAGCGGGCAGCTCTGGTATCTGGCGTCTGGATCTATTAAGTCGTCTCTTCAAGACACACGATGAGGATTAATCACTTTGTCAGGCGGAATAATCTCCCCTCCCCCGGGATTTCTACACCCCGATCCCGGGAGCCTGTGAATATGCTCCTTTACATGGCACGAGGGCTCTGCAGATGTGACTGAGGATATGAACCTTCACATGGAGAGACGGTGCCGCAAATCCGAGCGGGCCCCGTGCAATCACCAGAGGCCTCAGAGCGGACGACTCCGTCTGGCTGAGTTAAGAAGAGGGTGTGATGATGGACGAAAGGACAGAGGGACTGATGCTAACCGGTTCTGAATACGGAGAGAGGGGGTCATGAGCCAAGAGTGGGGGTGACCTGCAGAAACCAGAAAGGGGAAAAAAAAAAAAAGAAACTAGAAAGGGCAAGGAAGCAGTTCCACCCTTGGAACCTCCAGAAAGAACACGTCCTTGCCAACCGCGGGGTTTTAGCCCAGCAAGGCCTGGGTGGGTTGGGCTTCCGGCCTCCGGAACGGGGAGATGACACATTTGCGTTGTTTTAAGCCACTGAATTTGTGGTAACATGCTATGGCAGCACGAGGAAAGTAACCCAACCAGATTGCGGAGAACTTCCACAAAATAAAAGACAAATCACAACAACAATATTCACTTTCAACTCCTTTAAAAAAAAAAAAAAAGAAAAGAAAAAAGGACGAGCTCATTCGGAATTCTGGAGGCAACGGAAGTCACCGTTGGGGGGTGGCCTGGGAGGGAACACGCTCTGCCCTTCGATGTTTACACCTTTTTGACTCAGCAGCTATGATGGGGCTCGGTGTCTCTGTGGACTGGAATGATTTATGGGATCTCTATTAGGTTCCGAGGGAAGAATCACAGCCCAGACCTCCACAATGTTAGAATGAAACAATATCCCCTTGGACAAGCCCTCACTTGCCCTGGGAAACGGTTCCCACGTCCTCCTGGGGTCTGAAGGATGCGGGGCCCAGGCCGGGGCCCCGGGTGGCGGTAGCCCGAGCTGGGCACGCACTGAGTGCTGAGCCAGGGTGTTGCTCACGCCTTCGGGCGAGGAGGCCCACGTCTGCACGGGGCAGGACCGCACAGGCTTTGGAGGCCCAGAACGGGCCGAGCGGGTCCTCCTCGGGGACGTACCCCAGGCCCACGGTCGGCCTGGCCTCAACGCCACCCGCGGCCTCCTGGCTCGGACTCCAAGGGAGTTGCCCAGGGCCGAACACCTGTCACCTGAGCTCCGAGCTGATTCTAAAGAAAGTGCTGGCCCCACGCGGTGTGCGCTGTTGTGCAAAACCCTCAGTCCCGCTAACGACGGGGCGACACAGCGCGACTGCAGGGTCGCCGTGAGGCTTGGAAGGGCAGCGGAGCTCCGGGCCACAGGCTCACCTGTTGCTTCCCCCTGAGCTTTACTTCCCACCTCGCCCACCTCCCGTTGCTTTCACCGCTGAGGAGCGAGGCCCCTCTCCCTGACAGGTGCCTCCGGACCTCTCAGCCAAGGACTCTGGACGGCGGCCGCGGGGACAGGCACACACGGACGCCGTCAGTGTTTGTGGCTTAAACACAACGCCACGCAGCGGGACGACAGATGAGCTGGATTCATTTTAATGGCAAAACTCTGAAAAGATTGTTCATCAGTTCCTCCTCCTGGGACGCCCGGGGGCTCAGCGGTTTAGCGCCGCCTTCGGCCCAGGGCACGACCCCGGGTCCCGGGATCAAGTCCCACGTCGGGCTCCCTGCATGGAGCCTGCTTCTCCCTCTGCCTGGGTCTCTGCCTCTCTCTCTGGGTCTCTTGAATGGATAAATAAAATTTAAAAAAAAAAATCTCTCCTCCGAAGATTCCTGGAGCTGCCTGGTTCTTGATCTTTTTCTGGCCTGGATTTTTTTTCTTTCCCTTCAGTAATGCAAGCTATTGCTTAGCTTACTAGCCAACCCCTTTTTGAAACAGTAAGAGTTCATTTCTGTTGCTGTTGTTACCTGCTGCTAATGAACTCCGGGTCACTTCCTCGCTTCTCTAAGCTATGCATAAAAATGAGTGTGTTTTATACAATTATTGCAGATCCATTTTTAAGGAAGAGTGCCCACCTTGGGTGCACCCACCGGAAAACACCTAACCTCATGGGAAGCATCTTCCCAGCCATTTTGTCAGCCTTATTATGGCGGGAATTTTTGTGCCCCTTGGAAAGAATTGCCCATTTTTAGGGGGTTTTCATCCCTCTTTAGAAACTCATCAAAAGGGTAGCCCGGGTGGCTCAGCGGTTTAGCGCCGCCTTCAGCCCAGGGCATGATCCTGGAGACCCGGGATCAAGTCCCACGTTGGGCTCCCTGCATGAAGCCTGCTTCTCCCTCTGCCTGTGTCTCTGCCTCTCTCTTTTCTCTCATGAATAAATAAAAAAAGAAAGAAAGAAAAGAAAGAAACTCGTCAAAAATGGAGAATGATTGGGTCTCGGCCTCCTTGTGTTGTCAGACCCCTTTCCCTCCCTTAGGTCTCCATCCACGGCTCACCCACTCCATGGGATGAATGGCCTCATCCAGTCATGAGCATCACTGTCAGGAGGCAGCAGTGGACAACAGCCGCCACCGAGGACCCTCTGCCGCCACCACCGCCTCGCCCCAAGTCACCTCATCTATAAATGACCTTAGAACTCGTACTCGCCAGCTTCAGCTCCGAGCGACCATTCCACCTTATGAACTAATAAGAGTCTTACCTCCTTCACCACTAACTAGAAGCCACTTCCATGGTCCACCAGCTGTTATCGACCACGAACGTCTAAGATGTTCAGTCTTAGACTGACCCGGTCTCTGGATGGCATCTCCGTGCGTGTCACCGAGCTAAGGTGGCTTCGCTAGTACAAGGTTAGGCTGAGCCGCCTGCACTGCTTCCAATGGTACCGAGCAATTTGAATATTTCTCCTCATTTTAACTGCATAACTGTTAAAACTCTCCACTTGGCCTCCCCCGTTGGCCAATGAGCATCTTGGGATCTACCTTAACTATCAATAAACAAGGAGGGAAATTGGTAGGATTATACTCATGGGCTTGTATGCAAGACGCAGGAAGCCCACGTAATTTGTCCATTCCTAATGGCATCTTGACTTCTGCAGTCCAGAAAATACAAGGCTTACGCACCAAAAAGATTGTGGGAATGCCCATTTGGAAGTCAAAATAAAAATGTTAAGTTCACACCAAGTAAAGCTCAATGTAATCTTATTTTTCCATTAGTATTATTTTGACCCATTTTTTGTTTTCTAAATCATTTTTGTGTTTTCACTTTGCTGGTGGCACAAGCATGTACTTAGTTCAACTATTGGATAATCATCAAACCCTTCAGAGTTTAACAATTCTGCCAAATTTCTAAGACACTTTGATGAGTTTTGTCAAATGGAATAATTTCCTACAGTAACTTACTTTCCAATTTTCTCCTTTGTTTAGAACAGATCTGAGCAGGACATTGTCTGGATCTGAGCAAATTGTATGTAACTGAGAGGTTTTCCCAGGACTCGCACAATCATGTTTTCTATCTGGATGGAAAGTTCTCTGATATAACATGTAAAGTGGCCTATCACCAGCAATGTTCATACCCTGTATGTCTACTTTTATTCTTTTAATTTTTTAAATTTAATTTCAAGTTGCCAACGTATAACAACCAGTGCTCATCGTGTCACAGGGCCTCCTTAACGCCCATCACCCAGTTACCCCATCCTCCCACCCACTTCCCATCCAGCAGCCCTTAGTTTGTTTCCCAGAGTTAAGAGTCTCTCATGATTTGCCTTTTTCTCTGGCTTTTCCGCATTCAGTTTCCCCTCCCTCCCTTAGGGTCCCTTTTACTATTTCTTATATTTCACGTATGAGTGAAACCATATGATAATTGTCTTTTTTCCATTGACTTATTTCACTCAACATAGCTTGAATGTCTACTTTTAGAGAAAGAAGTAGAATGTGGGTGAGTCATTTTTTTTGAGATTTTATTTATTTATTCATGAGAGACACACACAGAGAGAGAGAGAGAGAGAGAGAGAGAGAGAGGCAGAAACACAGGCAGAGGGAGAAGCAGGCTCCATGCAGGGAGCCCGACCCGGGACTCGATCCCAGGTCTCCAGGACCAGGCTCTGGGCTGAAGGTGGTGCTAAACCGCCGAGCCCCCCGGGGATCCCCATGGGTGAGTCACTTTTAAGGACGCTGATTTGCAGAACAATAAACGTGGCTGAAGATGTTAGGTACAGGTAACATATTTTGCTTGAACTCCTTTCATTTACCTTCCTGGGTTAGAGGAAAAACATCTCTCTGATTTTCTCCGGCCTCCATCCCTTCTCCAAAGACCCCAAGTCTAATGCAGCACCTACAGCATTTTGTCTAAGACAAGAAAACCTACATCCGCAGCAACACCACACACACTTCACTAGTGACTGGTGATATTTCTGTCCATTACAGAGCAGACTCTCCTGAGGTTGGAAAACCCCTTTATCCCTACCCTACCGAGGGTCCTTTTTGTCCTGCCTAAGTGGCTGCAGCTGGGACCCATCCCACAGAGCCCTGCATTCCCTCCCTCCATTCCCTCCCCCATCGTCTGGGGACACCAGCAAAGAGAATGAGGAAATGCGAGTCACTAATGCTATGGCGACAGTCAGGGACAGCCCAAGGCTCTCGGCCGCGCTCTCTCTTTCCCCGTAGGTAGCACTTTGCTAACCCGGATGGCATACACTTCGCGACGGGATGCGGTCCGGGTGCACATGGGGGGCCTCTGAGACAGAATATGTACAGCTCCCCTGACCTAACCCTCTCTGGTCAATACGTGAAACACAACCCACTCGGGAGCCACTCACGCTACCCATCATATCCGATTTGTCCAGAGACGTGTGGGGGGCAGTTTTCAGACCTCACTTAGGAAGACGCCCCCAAACAAAGCCCTTTAGGTCATGCATGTTGTACTACTTTAGTGGTAAACATTCGTTTTATGAATAATAAACCGAGCTGCATACCAGACTGTAACTAGTGGCTAGACTCTTTCCCCAAGACCCTTGTAGCTCCGCGTTGGGCTCTCCATGTGGATGTCGACATGTGTAAACCCGGGGTCCTAGGCCGTCCCAGGTCCGTCGGCCGGTGCCACATCTCTGTTCCCACGCCGTAAGCTCATCACAGAGGGTCTCAGTGCCAGGACACAAACCTCGAGCCAGAACAGTGAGACGCTTGGGTGCGTAAGACGGATACTCGACTCTCCACTCACAGTAGCTGACGGATCTTCCCAGACGTTTGCAATTATCCAGAGTTTTTTGAGACAGAACCAGTTGGGGGGGGGGGGTATAAGGGGTTAAACAGAGCCCCGTTCCCAAGAAATATATTCCCTTTCTAATTTATGGAACCTTGGATATTACCTTTTATAGCTAGACGGTGGCTATTGCTCTCTAAGAAGGGGCACTTCATCATTCCTGTAGAGCGGAAGGGGCTCTCCTGGATCAGGCAGGTGGGCCCCGAGCACCGTCCCGCGCATCCCCTGCGAGGAAGGTGGAGGGAGTTTGGGGAGCAGAGGAGGGGAGGAGGCCCAAGACCCAGGCGGCCTGCGAGGTGCAGCTCTAGCCCCAGGAGCGCGGGGTCAGCGCCAGCAGCTAGAGGAGGACACCAGCCAGTTCTCTCCCAGAGCCTCGGGGACATGGTCCTGGGACACCTTGACTCGGGCTTCGGGCCCCTACAGCTGGGACAGCAGAAACTCCTGTTGCTTTATGCGCCCGTCCTGGGCGAGTCGTTGCGGCCGCCGCAGGAATCCAACACAGAGGATCGAAAAACATTTTCTGGACTTGTGCTCGTACTTGGCTCCACGTCCTCCGCGAGCGTTAGACAAGACATCTGGCCAGTGACACTTTCAACATTACCCTCAAGGTAATAAAGTCTCCCAGGCTCTGAAGGCCTGCCCACACCCAGCTGCCACCCCTTGCAAACAGCGGATGCTCCCCTCGGGCCGGGAGGGCGCCGGGCACACGCCGGAGCACCGCCTGAGCTGGGAGATTTCTCTCAAAGCAGTTTTGTTTTCCCTTTTATCTCTATCTAATGGGAACAGCTTCAATGAGACACTGAACGTCACCGTCTTTCTAGCCAGCAAGCAAACGTACCCTCAGCTTAGAGTATCGCGTACTGCTCAGAATTAATTTTTTTCAGTCTTTAGAAATATCGGACCATCCCAATTATGTCACATTTCTTCCAACCACCACAATCAGCAGTGCCCGAGCTGTGATGCGTTAACGAAAGGCCACTCATCCTGACACATGAAGTCACTGAATTCTCCTGGATTCCTTCTCGTTAGGCCACAGGGACCCCACGTCCGTATAATGCTCCTCCCCTTTCAAGCAGCCCACATTCTCTCCTGGAAGAAAACACATCAGCTCCCCACCCCATCCATGGCCACTGCTCTGGCTCTCTTCCATTCCTCAAGGGTCAGGGAATCTCCAAAGTCTAAAGTGTTGGTATTTCATATGCCGGTCCTCCCTGCCTCGACCCGCGCTGCCTGCTGGAACACGTTAGGAACGTCTTCCTCACCTCCAGGCTTATACTCCACTGTGCACATCAGAACCTAAGGCCGCAGACGGAGGTTGGCCAGACACCACGTAGCTGTAATTGCCAAAATAAACAATACAGCCTGTGACATAGGTTGGAGTTCTTCCTAATCAGTACACACCTCCTCAAAGTGCAGAACCTGTGCAAACACCTACCCTAGTTCCTCCCAAGTGTCCAAACTGCAGAGGTCAAGTTGAGGTGGATTCGTAGGACGGCAAGATATTGGATGCTCATTGCTTTGATTTTCCTAAAAGCCAAAAACTCTCTTAAAGAGCTGGTCCAGAGTCTGATGTAACGTGATAGGATGTTATGAAAACCTTGATAAGGAAGGCGTCTAGGGAGACAAAGAGCTCGAACAGCAAATGAAAGAAGAGATCTAGATATTAGAGGTCTATGGGTCCATCGTTATAGAAAATAAAAAATCAAGTCGAGGAAGAAACCAGAAAAATAGTCAAACGACGTAACTTAAGGAAGGCTAGAAATCCAACTTTTATGTTACCATGTGCCACGAATTTAACAGCAGTGATTTTCGGACTTCAATGTTCATACATATCACCAGGGGATCTTGTTAAAAGGCCGTTTTTAATTCAGTATATCTGAGGTTGAGCCTGAGAGTCTGCATTTAAGACAAGCTCTGGGAGGATGGTGATCTAAGAACCACCCTGTGAGAAGCAAAGCTTCATAGCACGAGTGAAAGTTTGAGATGGTGCACAACCTCCTTCCAGTTAATTATGACAGCACATATGCCGCTCTTGGGCCTTGATTAGTCCGGCGCACTCAACTACATGCTCTCTACAAGCTTAGAAGAGCAATATTGAAAGCGGACGCCCTGGGCCATCTGCCATGGCAGATTCCCAATTATGTTGTATATTCCTTCCATTAGAGGTTGTTATGTTACAAGCTGTCCCTGACCAAGCTCTCTGGTTGATCAAATCACGGTGACTTGTGCCTGGAGGTGGATGGCCGAGAAGGTAAGAAAGCGCCTGAGGAATCCACACCAGTCACAAGCCATCAGCTTGAGTTAATAGCATATAAAAGAGAGGGAATCTCATTTCTCTTCTAGAAAGCAGCCATTGCGGAATCTTGATCCCTGAGTTCCTTGTTCTTTGCAAAACGGTCCCCACCAAAATATTGGCTAGAAGTTTTATCTTATAGGGACACATGGAGAAGGAACTAGGATTAATTTTGACGCAGAAAATAGAAAATGCTTGTAAGAGTTGATAAAATGCTCGGCTGTTAAGCGTAATTTCTCCAAACTTTCCATATTTCTGTAGAAAGAGCCCAAGAAGCTTTAACAAAGAACCATATTGAACAGACATTTCTTAATTGTGTTTCAAAATTCAAAGAGTTTCTGACTTTAAGTCAAACCATTACTGCAGGGGCATTTGGGTGGCTCGGTTAAGCGCCTGCCTCCAGCTCAGGTCGTGATCTTGGGGTCCTGGGATCAAGCCCCACATTGAGCAGGGAATGCTCTCTGCCCCTCCTCCTGCTTGTGCTATCTCTCTCTCTAGCTTGCTCTCTTGTTCTCTCTCTCCCTCTCTCTCTCAAATAAATAAAATTTTTTTAAAAAAAATTTTAGTAAAAAAAAATAAAAGTTGAAAAAGAATGTACTGCAACAGTCACAGTTTTATGCCACTGATAAGTGATAAGTGGTTTGGTGATACCTTAGGTGAGTTTGCTGTCAGTGATGCCTAAACTGAGTATTAGCAAAGGAAGACACTGAAGGAAGGAGAGAGCCTGGACTTAACCTGTCCTTCCTACTGGGTCAGAATGTGGGCAGAGGTGGGGGACAGTGGCTGGTAGGAGCCCCTAAGGGTTTGTTTGCAGAGTAGCCAGTGTGACAACTAAGCTTCCCATGTCAGAAAGTAATGTTATTATTTTTTATTATGTTACCTTTGAATCACTTTATACTATAAATCATGACATTTTAATATCCTGCAACTTTGAAGTGAGACATCTAAGAGGATAAAACTGAGGCTCAAATGTTCACTAATTCAGTGAAAAAGGAGGCCGTGATAGACAAAGCCAGATGGTGAAGTCAGGTTTTGAAAGTCCCTTTCTCTTCACCTTTCAGCCAGACTAACCTTCAATGGATCTGTTCATGTTGGACAAACGGAAACGATCCCACCGAGCGTATAAGGAGGAAATACGCCTTACTCTCTCCACCCAGACTTGACAAAGACAACCCAGACATCGTGGCTATTAATGTATCCGTCCTGCTCTTCGCACTTCTATACCACCAAATTCCACTTTGGGAGGACCTGGGGTCCCAGGCCAGAGTTGAGCTGCCGCACCAGCATCTGAGTCCTGCAAGTTTCCAGATACATACAAACAAGTATGAGGTTGCTGTGAGAGTCCACACACACACACACACACACACACACACAAATATTCTTCCAACTGCAAAAGTTTGCAGAAGGACAGAATCCTTCTAGGATTTTCCATCCAACCAGTGTTGCTTAATACGTTTGAAGACCATACCTCCTAAAACTCCAAAGAGACATGAAATGAAAAAAAAAAAAACACTAACTGTTCTGTGGCTAGCAAAATCAGGAGAGGAGTCAGCTGTGTTTCACCCACTACTGAGCACAGTCTTATCTCATAAAAGGAAGCTTCCTCACTATGTAGGTGATTATGAGCCTCCCCAGAACTGGACAAGGAGTGCCCGTGACATGCTGTGGAGTCTGGCAGTGGTTTGGGTCGTTGTCATGTGCACAGTGGGAACAAAAGAGAGAGAAAGTTAAATGTAAATAATTTTATAGTATCAAAAAAATCTCTTTTTAATGTGTCTATTCTTTCCTAGCCTTTTGGTCTATTTCCCAACACAGCATTTTCCCCCCTTTTCTAAGTTCATCTTCTCTGCTTCAGAGTTAATAGCAATGTCCATTTAACATCAAATCTCCAAGAATTCATTATATGGGTCATCACTGTGTGCTTTGGTGAATTCAACCTTCCTGAACTGTGAGTCAATTTTGATTCTTCAATATCTATGCAAAACAGTCGCTAAATGCTGGTAATAGAGAAAATGAAACATACTCAATCATCATTTAGAATTCTTTTATGAGAGAGACCATGAGTGAAAATTTAAATCCACACAATTGTCATGAGCTCATATATCTGCTCTGCTTAGAATTATCACAATCTTTTATAGCTAATGGGATAATCATTAGGAATAGATAATTTAATAATGTGCACCCATTAATTGTTTCTAGATGCACTTTCTTGACCTTTGAGTGAAAAAACTCCCTTCCAGGCAGAAAGCTGGAGAGTCTCTAGTTGGTTGCTTGGGGTGCAGGAAGACTTGTTTTCAGAGTTTTGTCTAGAAGAACCAAGGAAAAGATAAAAGGAAGTAAGGGACTTGCTGATCTGCATCACGACGTGTCAGATGATGGAAAAGATTATGACATATTGAGTTACTGTCACTGTTTATTAAGAGGGGGATGCATAACTTAGCATTTCCTACGAAAATTTCATTACATAAGGAAACCTACAGTTACTGAAGAAGAGCTATCAGGCTCATCTCCTGGAATTATTTCCTTTTTGGCACAATCCAGACAGATTACCATCACTCATATCTGATTCATCAGGGAAAAGTCTTTTTCTATTATTGTCATTGCATCAGCTTTAATTAAATGTATTCAATTATTGTGTAAGAGGAGATGTTTTATTAATAACTGTACAAATTATCATGGAAAAATGTCCTTTTCAATAATGTCCTCACATCAAACTCACAGGAAAAAAAAAAAAAAAAAAAGACGCCGAGTCCAGGCTCAGCATATGGAAAAAAGCTAGAGTCCTCCGTGTTCATGTCTCATTGTCAAATAATGCCTCTACCATAATTACTGCCACCATCAGTGATCACCAGTAACTGACGTTATGAAAAATATGACCTAACAAAGCTCCAATCTACTACAATGACATTGCCCTCTTGTAATCCATGTCCTTTGAAAGCACAGAGTTCAGCTTTACTGGTGAAAACCTATTTGGCTTCTCTGTTCTTTGTTCAAGTGTAATTAAGTTCGGAAACGTTGCTATTTTTGTTTTTAATTACAACACTAGTGTACCAGGTAATGAATGTCTAGTATAATTACAATATTCTAACAAATAAAATTAAAATTTTTTATTATTTAAATTACTATAATAAAACAAACATATTTGGTGTGATCAATTTTTTTCACATATGCGGTCCTCTACTCAAAGAAAACTGTGAGGAATATTCAAAGCTTAAAGAAAAACTACTAATTAGCATTCCAATTGCCGTAATTTTAAAAAGAAAAAAATTAGTCAAAAATAGTGTTACTCTACATAAACAACTTTGCATATACTTTCAACATTTTAACAATATTATGAGCCCTATTCATAATATCTTAACCTTCTAGTTTTAAACAGAAAACTCCTGGGAAAAAAAAAGCACATAACCTTCTTCTTCTCTTTCTTCTATTCCAAAATGGAGTTGCATTTTTAAATCACATTTAATGGGAATGAACTATTTATATTATTAAAATAATAAGAAATGGGCTTAAAGAATGGAATGTGGAGTTTCTTAAATTACTATTTTTCCCTCTACTGATCAAACCACTG
Source organism: Vulpes vulpes (assembly GCF_048418805.1). NCBI lineage: Eukaryota > Metazoa > Chordata > Mammalia > Carnivora > Canidae > Vulpes > Vulpes vulpes. The sequence continues at coordinate 200,147,527 of NC_132780.1, forward strand.
TTGAATACACTAATCCACTGCTGTCAGATCCATTATCTGCAATTAGATTTTATTCCAGTGTAAGCCCGGCATGAAACACAAAGTTACTGAAATGAGAAGATAAATAAAATTTTTAAATCCTCAATAAACAGCTCATCGAACTGATCCATTGGGCATTTGGTTTTCTACTATTTTAAAATAAGGTGGAGTTATGGAAAAAAATTATTTTGAAATCAGTGAGACTTCTCCATATACAGCTATATAAACTCTGGTGTGTTATTTAATCCTTCTGAGGTTATACAATGAGTAGAAGTACTGGAAACAACACACAAGACAGACCTGATTCAAGATGACTAACCAGGCAATGATTTATCTCTCCTCAATCCCAAATTCCATTAAAATGATGCAATACAAATAATAAATTTCTAGCGATGCTGAAAGTCTGGGATGGTATTACCGATTGATCAGTATCGTCTTCCTTCTAGAAGATATAGGGCAGATGACAGCAGGATAAGAAAACCTAAGAGAGCAAAGGAAACAACAAAAACTATTTTCCAGCAGAAAAATAAGGGCACCACCGCAAAGTGAATGCTGAAAGCAGAACCCAAAAATATCCCCATGCATGAATAAAGCAGAATTGTGAAAAGGCGTGGCTAGTGGGAAGTTCACTAGGTAAGTGATTGAAGAACAGAGCAGCTGACTCCTGGTTCCACCCTGAGAAAATATGACAGTGGGTCGCTATCTATAGAGTAGGCAGGAGAGTGGGGAAGAAAGGCAGTGCTCCCAGGGAGCTCTGACCATCATCCAAGACAAAGAGTCAAAACAGTTTCATATTCAAATTATGCACCAAAACACGTAAACGCACATGCACAAATTCCACTGTGTGAGCTGACTATACTACAACCCATTCCTACATTCCCATTTGTTGCCTGGAGAAAAGATTCTCACTTGGGCAGAGAAAATACACTCCGGCCAACAATTTGGGTCAGTCAAGATCCTCCTCTACAAATAGGAATAACCATGAATGGACATTTGAAGAGAAATAACAACATGTAAAAAGCAAACACATGTGAAATGAGACAATGAAATGACCAAGAAAATATTAATATAGGAAAGAAAAGAAATATTAAGACAAGAAAAACTTATATTTAAGTGGATAATGCATTCATTTAAAAATAATAATAAAAGAATATCCTACAGTGAAAAAGGAACAGTAACTCTACTTGAAAATCCTGAACAGAGTCTGAAATAAGAATTAAATAAACAAATGTTAAATACACTTTACACAGTTGAAGATTTACTTAGAGATCTGAGAAACCAAGTAAAGGAATTCTCTCAGAAGGCAGTACAATGGACAAAGAAATGAAAAGCATAAGGTTGAAAGAAAAGGATGTGAAAATAAAGGCAGAACTTCAACCTCGTTGTAATAGAAGTTCTAGAAGAAGAAAACAAGTAGAATGAGAAGTAGGTCAAAGTAAAGAATTCAATAGAATTTGAGATGAAATCGTCAAAAAATATACTTAGATTAAAAAGTATAATTCTTGCATTGCCTGGGTGGCTCAGTTGGTTAAGTGTCCAACTATTAGCTTCTGCTCAGGTCGCAATTTCCGCGTCGTGGGACTGAGCCCCGAATCAGGCTCCACACTCAGCAGGGATTCTGCTTGAGATTCTTTCCCGTCCTTCTCCTCTCCTTTCTCCTGCTTGCTCTCTCTCTCTCTCAAAAATAAATAAATAAATAAATAAATAAATAAATAAATAAATAAATAAATTTTTTTTAAAAAAATTCTAATTCTTTCTGGGAACAAAAGTGCATACATCCACCAAAAAGTGAGTACCAAGGTATTTACATAAGCTTTGCCTTGAACAACCCAAACCTGAAAACCATCTAGGTGTCCATCAACAGGAGAAGGTAAGTAAATCCTCATAAATGCGTACAAGGCAATACTACACGGCATTTGATAAAACAGCAACTGATGATAAACGTAACAAGGTGGATAAATCTCACTGAATGACGATGAGTCATAAAAAGCCAAACACAAAATACATATATAATTACGTTTATTTGTGAATCAGGGACAGACAAAAACTAATCAATGATGAAAGGAGTCACTCGTTGAGAGGTGAGAACAGCAACTAAGAAGCAACACAGGCGGCATCCGAAAAGTAATCTTGGGGTGTTTCCACGCGTATGTGCATATATGTAAAACTTCAAGTTATACATTTTACAATATTTACATTTACCTCAGTAAAAAGCATTACAAAGTTCAATTGGCCAAGAGAATAGAACGGTCGTGAACCTTTATTGTAACAACGAGTTTTCACTAATCACTGCAAATATTTTTGTGTCTTTGGGTTGACTTGCAAGCCCAACATGTAGCCAAAATTTTTAAAGACAAATAATGCAGGTCATATGCCTAGTAAGTGCCCTCGACACTCAAAAAATGATAACTTTTTATGATACTTTAAAATTTAACGGCTCGGGCAACCCCGGTGACCCAGTGGTTCAGCGCCACCTGCAGCCCAGGGCGTGACCCCGGGGCCCTGGGATCGGGCCCTGGGATCGAGTCCCACATCGGGCTCCCTGCATGGAGCCTGCTTCTCCCTCTGCCTGTGTCTCCGCCCCTCTGTCTGTCTCTCTCTCTCTCTCTGAGTCTGTCATGAATAAATAAATAATCTTAAAAATTAAAAAAATAAAAATAAAATTTAACGGCTCATTCTAGTCAAGAGAATTGGTTAATAGAGATGTTCACACAGTAAATAAATCTCATAACACTCAAGGGATTTTAAAACGTGAAGAGGGGTCATTATTCTCTCAAAATCTTACTCAAGCTTTGCACGGATTTGCATGTCTTATTTCTGATCTAAAAATGAATTAACCAGACTTCACATGTTCGGCGAGCTGACAGAAAATTATGCTGTCAGGAGTGTAGCTCAGATCTGCTGATTGCAAGTCAATTAATATTTCCACTAACCGGGCTGTGAAAATCTACGGGATCACGTAAGTGAAATACTCTCGGTCTTGGCTGGGACCATGGAGTAGGAGGATCCTATCAAGGTCACATGTGCCAGGGAAGGAGGACTGGTTTTCCCTATCACCTCTTGAGCCACCGTTTGGCCACCACCCCACGCACAGTGTTCTAGCAACTCACACCCTCGTGCAGCGTCGGAAAACATACAGAGTCCCAGAAATAGGAACGGCTGCTCGTGCCCCGGCGAAGCCGACTCAGGTGGGCACATCTCCGCTGGTAGGAAACGTGGAACAGGAGGAGGTAGTGGAGAAGTGTATCTCCATCAGTCCCACGGGTAGTCTGTGAATTTCGAGCACTGAAACTCGTAACTGATTTCAAGGTCATGTGTAACATGGAAATGTGAGGCATATTGAGTAATCGAAATTTTCAGAGGAAACAGATGACAAAACGGGAAAGTGGCACTTGTCAGAACCCCAGCAGGTGCTGACTTCCTTCACTTAGCTACTTAACGCTAAGCAACATTAAATAAAAAAGAAGTTCAGATAAAATTTCTCTAAACATTTTGAATTCTAAGAGGTCATTGAGTGAGCCCTCGTGAACACAAACACTGATAAAGATAATATGGAATTTGGGGCACCTTGGGCCCAGGTCACCATCTCGGGGTCCTGGGATGGATCCCCATGTCACCGGGCTCCCTGCTCAGCAGAGCCTGCTTCTCCCTCTCCCTCCGTCTCTCCTCCTGCTTGTGTGCTTTTTCTCTCTCTGCCAAATAAATAAATAAAATCTTTAAAAAAAAAAAAGGGTAAAATTAAATTAGTAACCTGACTCACATTACTAAGTATTTTGTTCCTTGCTTATTTCTTAAATACATTAAACTATTCTTTTTTCCCTATAAATTATTGCCATGTGCTTACAGATACTAAATGCACGCAAATGCTGTATTCTAATAGATGACTTCATCTCCAAATTGATGTTAGCGCTGAGATCTCTGTATGACACAAAAGTGCATACGTCACAGAAAAGTCCCTGTGGTTAATTTTCCATATTCCTGGGTTTTCCAGTGATTATGACAATTTATTGTCCTTGAAATTTATGTTCATTAGACAGGCAAATTCATATTGCCATTTTCTTGCAACGCAACACGTTATCATTTCAGAGCTATTTAAGTAATGTACAAAAAAGTACAAAGAGCAGATAAATGGAAATTGTTAAAAGTCACTCGATAAATAATAATCAAAGTGGGATAATCAACAAGGAAAGTTGTGTTAAAAATATCAAATTTAGAATGTTTTAAAGCGAGGGAGCTCCTACTCTCATTTTTTTTTTCTTGAAATATTATTCAACATGCACACTCTTTTCATCGGGTCCGAGAGGTTAGGTCACAAGTGGAAAGTGGATAAAGTCCATCCTCCTAACTGGACACCCTTCTGCTCTCCGCTCCAGCTTTTCCAGTCTCCTGATGTTCTGGAGTGAATCCAAACCTGAAGACTCTGAACGAGGTGCAGAAATTCTGAGTCCGTTCTTTGGGAAGTTTGCATTCAGCTCAAAAAAAATCACATGAATATTTGTTAAATGCGAAGCATGCAAAGTGACTGCGCGGACTTAGGATAGAGTGATAAACAGGGACGCTTTTGCCGGGATCAGATTCCCAACCGCTCTGGATGCCCAGCAGACGTCCTCCACTCGGGGAAGGAAGCCTCGCAGTCGCACTGCCTGCCTGTCGGGCAAAGGTGTCAATCTCCAGATCTCCTCCTCGGCCACTTCTACAGGTGGCTTTTCCCCAAGGGCCATCTTCAGCATTGGCTTGACTTCACTTCTTTGCAAAGAGAAGAGCTTCATGGAGACGAGGCTTTCCTGTCCTGCGGGGAAGAGCTGCCTGTCCAGGCCGGGCCTGGGGTTCCCGGGATAAAAGAAAGAGGCCGTCCACAGAGGGAAAACAGAGAGAAGACCTGAGCTGGACTCCGAGGTGCAGAGAGAAGTGGGGCCGTGGCCAGGGACTGGGAGGGAAAGAAGATTCCCAGCCCCACGAGCGATGCCGCCTCAGAGGGTCTTCGGGAAACTAAAACGTTTAGGGAACTGGAGGGCATTAGGCTGAGTGGAATAAGTCAGTGGGAGAAACACGATTGTCATAGGGCCTCACTCCTACGGGGAATGTAAGAAATAGAGGGAGGGGCTGTAAGGGAAGGAGGGTAACGGCGGGGGGGAAAATCAGGGATAAACCATAAGAGACCCCTAACTCTGGGAAACCAACAAAGGGTTGCAGAAGGGAAGGTGGGTGGGGGAAGGGGGTGACTCGGTGACGGGCACTGAAGGGGGCACACGGGGGGCACCTGGGTGGCTCCGTGGTTGAGCGTCGGCCTTCGGCCCAGGACGTGACCCCAGGGTCCTGGGATCGAGTCCCACATCCCATGGGGAGCCTGCTTCTCCCTCTGCCTGTGTCTCTGCCTCTCTCTCTGTGTCTCATGAATGAATAAACAAAATCTTTAAAAAGAAGAAAAAGAAGAAGGAGAAGAAGGAGAAGAAGAAGAAGAAGAAGAAGAAGAAGAAGAAGAAGAAGAAGAAGAAGAAGAAGAAGAAGGGCACACTGTAGGATGAGCACTGGGTATTATATGTTCGCAAATTGAGTTTAAATAAAATGTTTTTTAAAAAGAAGGTTTTTCAAGTCGCTTCTGAGCTGGGTGTTAGGTGAAGTCCCTCCTTCATCCGTCCCTTCCTTTACATAATTCTACGTTGTTTACTAATGTCTTGACAAAAGAATAAATTATTGAGGGAGATGCAAAGAAAGGGGCTGGGGGTCACTGTCAGATCGATCCCACGCGTGCCACCGCTCTGAATCCCGACTCTACACCTACAACCCGGCCCTCCCTGTCTCCTAAGCTCACGTGGTCGAGGTCAGGAATTTAGTCATTGTCCCTGTTTTGTGAAAGTTGTATCGCTAAAAAGCACTATGGTCAGCAAAGCTTGCTTGGCAAGATAAAGGTCTTGCAGAAAATATGGAATTAAGAGAAAAACAGTAAAATGGCAGTAACCACAACGTCCAAGCAGGAGGCAAACTTTCAAGAATCGTCCGTTTCTACCCGAAACGAGATGAAGCCATTAAAACCTGCTTCGGTAGATGAGGTGTTTTTTTTGTTTTTTGTTTTTTGTTTTTTTGTTTTTTTAATCCTCCCCATCAGTGAAAGCTGCGGAGTTTTGTGCTGAGACACATTCTCTCGCGAGTTTTCTGCTCTGCAGGCTCGGTGGCAGCTCCAGGTTTCCGTGCGAGAAGCCTCGGTGGGCAGCTGTGGGCAGAGGATGGGGACTTGCCTGGACGAGGGTCACCTTCTAGAGTAAACACATGGGGTCAGACGCTTACTTGGGGATGGAGAGTGCGGGCGGTCCGAGTCGCCCAGACAACCCCCTGGACATCGTTATGGTGCAAACCGGGTTTCTTTCCATAGCTTCCAAACAGATCCAGCAATTTGCCACCATTTACGTGACATTTGCCTTTGTTGTAGTAGTTTTGCAAGAGGCTCGTGAGACGCGCGCTCACCAGCACGATAACTGCACGTAATAGGGCCTCTTCCTGGGTCTGGTCTTGCAGGCACGTGCTGCGAGGGTGGAACACATGACGGCTCTGGCTGTCCTGCGCCCCCAAGACACCTGGAAAACCCCGTGTTGGGGTTAAGAGAACTTGAAAGATAGAAACGTAAGTGCATCTTGGAGGATCCCGGTTTCCCTTTTGGAAGAAACCTGGACTCCGTGGCTGTGGCCCCACGAGCCCGGCTGCTTTGCCGTGACCCCACGAGAGAAGCGAGAGCGGAGAAACCCCCGGTCCGCCCACCCGGCACCCCCAGCTCTCAGCAGGGCGCCTTCAGGCCTCGGGGTTCTGAGTGTGTCGGGCGGGATCCCCTTTCACACGCGCTTCACCTAGGACGTGCAGCCCCGCTCTCCGTGGAAGGTTGTGGAGGAGCAGCTGCACCCCGAACAGGACGCTGAGCTCCACAGGCCGGCGAGCAGGCCCGTGGGGCCACCGTGAGGCCACCGTGAGGCCGCATGGCCCCGCAGCTTAGCTTCCGGGTCCGGGGGACCCGGGGACCCTAGGAACAGCATCCAGAGCGAAGTGCCCGGTCCCGGGCCTCTGTCGGGCCTGCCGGCGTCTGTCCTGGCCACTCCGTCGCCCGCGGGCCCTTGCTCTGGCCCATTGCGCGGCCGCCTCCTTCTCGTCCTGCAGCGTCGCTGTGACCTTAGCGGAGGCCACCACAACCAGCCGCCACCCCTGCTGTCCCTCCGTGTGAAAGCAGGAGTGTGACCCTCCACGCAGGCCAGGGAGCCTCTACCCGGGGTACAGCCCGAGCTCTCGGCCGGGGAGCTCTGAGGACCACTTCCTCCATGTGGCCCGGCGAGCAGCGGGGGACCGGCCCAGGTGGCACTGTCAGGCCCGAGCGTCTGTGCCCCCAGACGGTCACGGCCTACCCCCCGGTGCGGTGGTGGCAGGTGGCGGGGCCCTGGGAGGTCATCAGGCCTGCACGTGGCACCCGGGGGGCCTCTGGTCGGGACAGTGCATCAGAGGAGAGCACGAGTGCCAGGGGCTGGGGCCCGCGGGACGTGTCCCCAGGACGGCAGCTGCGTGCCAGCGGGGAGGGCCCTCGGCCCTGGGCTGTCCAGCCTGCACGGCCGTGGAACCTAGAGGCGCCCACCTGGGGCTTAGTCGCAGCAGCGGGTGTGACCCACACACACTCAGGACGTTTTCCCGGGCAACGCAGCCTGGCCAGCTCTCCGCTGGCTGCTCCGAGACACCCCGTAAGGAAAGAGAAGGTGGGTGCACCTGGGGGCTCCGCCGGGGGGCGTCTGCCTGCGGCTCAGGTCGTGACCCAGGGCCCTGGGGTGGAGCCCCTGTCGGCCCGCTCAGCGGGGGGCCCCTCCTCCCCTGCCCCTGCTCCTGCTCTCTCTCTCTCTCTTCTTCAAATAAATAAATAAAAATAAAACCTTTAGAAAAAAAAAAAAAGGAAAAGCGAACAAGAAGACCGTGAGCGCTGTCAGCCTGCAAGCTGAGGAAATCCAACGCCAGCCCCGGCACCGGGGCTTTGGCACCCGACGTATCAGGAACGAGCTCCGGGCTCCGCATGATTTCGGAGACGCAGCCTCTTCTCACCCTACTGCTCTGGGTCCAACCAGAGGCCACCAGCAATCATGATCCTTACAGCTAAGATGCACTGGGAGCTGCTCTGAGCGTTCACATGGATCGTGGCTTCCCCACGGCAACCCCACGAAGCGGGTTCCCTTACCGCTCGCTCTCCTCTTACAAATGAGAAAACCGAGGCTCCGGGGGGAAAAGCGACTTGCTCAAGGACACACAAATGCCATTGGATTTTCTGCGCTGACTTCCCTTCCCATCAGGACGTGGCTGCTCGCTGCCTGCCCGTGTGTATAGGGCCCCTCTGACTTTGGTGGCTTTTCCCAGCCCCAGTGGATAAGGACCTCCTGCAGCACTTTACACCCTCAGGAACCTCGAGTCCTCTGGGTCTCGGCATAAAGGCCATCTCCTCCAAACCCTGGACTTCCCGGGTGCAGTCTGAACGTCATTCCCGAATGTTCACGCACAGCCTGTGCCCGTGGAGCACTTCACATCCTATGCCAAAATGGTTTCTTTATGTGCTTGCCTCTGTTCTGAGACTGCAGCTCTTTGGAGGCAGAAACTGTATTATCTCGTGTTTATACGACTGCACAGTCCATCCCCGACAGGCCAACCCCGGGCACAGGGCCGGTCCACGACAGGATGCCCAGCAGGGAAATGCTGCAAAGGAACGAAGGGATGTGAAGTGAACGCTTCCCTCTGGGCTGAGTTCTGATGGGAACGCGACGCCCTCCTCGCCCACGACCCTGTGTCTGGCCTGTGTCACTCTGGATATCGCTTCCTCCCTGGGCTCCCTTTGTTATTATCTTACCTGTTGGATCCAATCACCTTTACATGCTTCGCTTGATTCATATCTGACCTCTTAGAAAAATGATAAGGTCTTTATAGGCAAAAAGGATGTATTTTGTTTACTGCTATATCCCCAGTACCGAGGACAGTGCTTGGCAAATAGGAGTGATTAGGTATGTATTTGTCGAAAGGATTCATGAGTAAAAAAAATTAATAAATGATACTGACCAGCCCAGCAGCCCCTCAGGAAGGAGACTCTGACAGGTGACTCCCACCCTTGTACCAGCCTTGCCTTCCTTTTCTATCTCTACCAGCTGTGATGCTAAGGACCAAGCACATCTTACATTCGGGAGTGCCCTACAGTGACAACATGAGCTCATTCTCCTCCAGATTCAGCTCGAGAACATCTGAGGTGTAATACTCTGCTTTTATCTGGACTTTCAGTGGAAAAAAAAAAAAAAACCCTTCTTGCACAGCTTGTCCATGTCCAATACCAAGCAAGTTCCAAACCCTGCCGATTCATCCACCGCCACCTCCACTAAACTTTAGATCTCCCTGGGTCCTAACACTCAGCTCCGTCTCTCACTTTTCACCTGGGGTTCCTGAATGACCCATAAAAATTCAGCTCCATATTTTAAATTTCATTAAAGTTGACCTTATTAAAAGACTTCTTCATCTCTATCTAAAATTTAAACTTCATGGTATAACTTAAAGCTTTGCAGGTACAACCCAGGCCAATTTTTTAGCCGTGGACTTAAAGGTGGCTTTTGGCTTACCTGACTTTGACCCTCGATATTTAACAAGAACTTGAGCTCATATATTCATTCTCTCTCCTTTTTCTTTTGATTCCAGCTACCTAAAGTAGAATACGTGGCCTTAATTTTTGGCCTTTAAGACTTCATGCCAAGCATCAACTCCCCTGACACAGATCCCAGCCAGGATGATCTTAGTCCTTACATGGATGGAAACTGAGACTTGGATATTCCATTTTACTACAAAAGAATCAATATTTCAGCAGCAGAAATATACGTGTGGTGTCAAAGGAGAAGTACAAAGCTATTTTAATTCTCTAATGCTTGTTTGTGGAGCCGTAAAACCAAAGAGGAATTCATTTATTTTCTTTAGTGATGTCTAATATAATCTTGGATTAGAAGTTTTGTACAGCAACTGGCTTAGTAACAGTTATAGAAATAACCTGTAACAAGAAGTAATAACACATTTGAACACTTCTGGATAAATACGTGTATTGAGCACAGGGATTTAGCCCTAAATAAAATGACTGTAGGTAAAACTTGTAAAAGGCCTAAATCCACAAAGACCAAATGAAAGGGAGAGATCCAGAAACTTAAACACAGATTTATGAGTGATCGCTAGCATTACAAACCTGAGGGTTTTTTTAAATATCCCAGATTTGGAGGGGCACCTGGATGGCTCAGTCGGTTAAGCATCCCCCTCTTGGTTTGGGTCAGATCATGATCTCACAGTTGTGAGATCGAGCCCCACATCAGGTTCCATGTTGGGCATGGAGCCTCCTTAAGATTCTCTTTCTCCCTCCCCCTCAGCCTCCCACCCCCAGCACTACCCCCTCCCCCGCTCATGTGCTATCTAAAGTAATTAACTAATTATCACAGATTTGGAAAGCTGAGGAACAAAATTCTTTATATTATAGAACCCTCAAAGTCTCAGGAATTGGTGTCTCCAGATATCTTGGAAAGCTGGGATAAAAACAGCTAAAAACAAAGTTTAATTGAGGGTCTAAGACACAAGTCTTCACACAAACCGATGCCCCTCTCTCGCCTTGACATAAGACTGGAAATTTGCTTTCTGGAACAGTAACAGAAGGTCTCAGGGTCGTGGTACTCTAACCATAGCCACAGTTCAATGTTGGGGGGTAAGAGGGGGCTCAGTTTAAAACAATGTAGACGCACAGAAGTTCAGATCTTCAGCTTTCTTGCACCTCTAGCCTCCCAGAATGCTGGCAATCAGACCTCAACCCTCCAGTCAAGAAACTGGAGAAGATTGCTCTTGGAAATCTGACCGGCCCAGGACAAACACATCTAAAAAAATTGACTTTCAGGTTTACTGAGTTACCCAAGGTGAGAGCTAGCTTTAAGACTACAGGAGTGATGTCACATTTAAGGACCTTCACCCACTTGCACCGAGCTCCTATCATCTTGTGACTGTCCCATCTTTAAATATAAGGCAGAGATCACCACATATTTGAGGAAACATCTAAAGTGCAAGGTGGTGACTAAGAGAAAAACAGAAGAAAGCAACCTGGAGAAAAAAGAAACTACACAAAGAAAAAAATCTTCAGACACATACTATCGATATTTGCCAGAAGGAAATAGGAAAAGACATTATATTTGTGAAGAAAGAGGAAGATATTTTTAAAAGGGAACAGAGGGATTAGAGAACAAAAGGAACTCTTGGAATTCAAAATGTGGTGGCAAAAATGAAAAACAATCTCAAGGAAATTTTTAAAAGATAAAGTATATGTTGTAAAAAAAAAAAAAAGACCCAAAAAATGGAAATAGGAAAAGATGATAAAAAGAGTCCCAAAAGGAAAAAATAGAAAAAGAAGGGAATGAATTTTTCCAATAACTACTGTAAGCATTTTCTCAGAAATCAAACTTTGACTTGCCTTACCGGAAAGACCTGAGACATGTCCAGCACCATGGAAAAAATGGACGCGTGATAGCGCACATCATCATGACGTTGCATAACTTCAGTAAAAAGACGAGCTAATGCATGGTCCCAGAGACACCAAATCAGGATTTTTACAAAGGATTAAGAACCAGTGGGGATCTAACGTACAGCATGGTGATCACAGCTAATAACACTGTGTTATACGCCTGCTAAGAGAGTGGATCTTAAGTGATCTCACTGCAAAAAAGAAATGGTAATTCTGTGACCTAATGAAGGTGTTAGAGAAGGCTATTGGGGTATTCATTGTCTTCGAAATATGTGTCAAACAACACCATGGTGCATCTTAAACTCACGCAATGTTGTATGACAATTCTATCTCAATAAAGCTGAGGGAAGTGGGAATCAGAACATCATCAAAGAAAGAAAATTATTTCCAATATACAAACCCAGCCGAGGTAAGGGTAAAATGGAGACATTCCAAACATCGAGTTCTCAAAAAATGCACCTTCCATGTATCCACTCGCAGCAGGTCGTGAAGAATGTGAACTACCAAAATGAAGGGGTAAACCTAGAAAGCAAAAGATATGGGATCTAGGAAGCCGTGATTAAACCAAAGAGAAAGGGCGAAACCACCAGAAGTTTACGAGATGACCCTGGGAGGAAGACTGGGAACTCAATCAGCCGTTCTGGAGCAGGTTACTGGTTTCAGTGAAAAACCCTCAAAGAAATGAAACGGACAAGGAACTTAATGCGTTTGAACATATTGGGGGTAGATTTTAACCCTTGCAAAGAAATTGTCAGATAAAAGAAAGTCTATGATGAATATTAGCACTGGGTCAGGTGCTGAGGGAGAAAAGGAGAATCTATCACAGTGTGCTGCTTGACTTCATGGTGAACCTTGTTACATAATCAAAAAAAACACAAACATTATATGGTCTCATTCATTTGGGGAATATAAATAATAGTGAAAGGGAATAGAAGGGAAGGGAGAAGAAATGGGTGGGAAATATCAGAAAGGGAGACAGAACATGAGAGACTCCTAACTCTGGGAAACGAACTAGGGGTGGTGGAGGGGGAGGTGGGCAGGGGGGGTGAAAGGGTGACGGGCACTGAGGGGCCATTTGATGGGATGAGCACTGGGTGTTATTCTGTATGTTGGCAAATTGAACACCAATAAAAAATAAATTTATTATTAAAAAAAAAACACCAACATTGTGTATTGATCTAACCAAAATCATTCACATGAATCGCACCTATTCATGTCTGTGATGGGGCCGAGCAATGAGAGAGGGCTAAATCCTCATCTTCTTTAGCCAAAACTCAGGAAACACGAACTAAAACTTTTTTTTAAGGGGAGGACGGTTAACAGTAAAGCATGTTATTTAGGTGTACACAGGTAAATACCAAGAGGATTGGATTAGCATACAGTGGGAGAGCAAGACATGAGAAGCCCCGAAGATATCTTAGTTTCCTTGGAAGACGTAAGGAAGGACCTCCGGACCAGAGAGAATCTCTCCGTACGCGATGGTCACATGTCTACATCCTCATCTGAAGAGCCACGTCCTCCCCGAGAAGTCCCAGAGCCAAGGGCTTCACCCCCACTCCAATCTGGGGAGTTCCTGCGCTGCTCACATAGGGTCATTCATTTCAGACTTAGCTTATATTTGTTTTCAGTCCTTTCCAGCGGAGTTTGGTCTTTCCGTTTCCACACTCACATCTGTGAGGTTTACTTTGCTCTCCGCTCTCCCTCAGGGCCACACAGAGCTCCCTCGCCACGCGCGGCTGCGGCGAGATCGCCTTCCAGTTAAATAAAGGTCAGACACAGGCACTCTCTGTTCTTCAGGCTGATGTGGTTGCTCTGACTGGTTGCTACTCTTACCAATATTGATGGCCTTGTTAGATTCTAATTACAGCTCCCATCAGCCTGGTACCTAATTGGATTAGAATCTGGAGGCTTCGACGGCACAAGCTCCCTCTGCTCTTAAAAAATGCAGATGGTCTTTAAGGGAAGACACGCTTCTCCCCATTAAATAGGTACACAACACACGCGCCCGATAAGTTTTGACATGAAGCTCCAACATAGGCGTCAGTTTTGGAAGATAGGGGCTAGTTAAGAGAATAATTTTAAAGTTCTCGAGAAAAAAGTGCTGACTAGCAAGCCCATACCAACAATATAGAGTAACCATTCATTTCCTCACCCAATCACTCAACAGACATCGATGAAAGTCTGCTCTCTGCTTGGAACGCTGGCCAGTAGGGGTTGAGAATAACAGAGACATGGTTTCTGCCCCATGGGGCTCATAACTCAACAAAGAAGTCAATCAACAGAAGCATCGATTAGGATGTGTCTTCCGATAGCTCTGTGAGAAAGATTTAGACCTCTTTGGCTCCAGATTCTAGAGCATATTTTCCAAAATGTGGATGTCACTCAAAATTCCAGACAAAGCTTTCCGGGATCTAAGGTGGGAGCAGACAGGAGTATAGTTATTATTCACACTTTCCTAAGTGCCGTTTCTCCTGCTAATGATGTTAAGTTCCAGATACCTTCCCCTAAATCACCAGTCCTTGTGTATGTGATAGACGGCTACGGAGATACCTGAGAAGTCACCTGAGAAGCCATAAAAGAAAGAAAATTATACAAAATTAGGACCATGTCTCTCTGTCCTGTCACCCTTCCAGCTGCACAGTGTTTCCAAATGATCTTTGAGCCCATGACTTCAGACCCAGTCCATGTTGGTTTATGCACCTATCCTGCTAATTGCCCCCATTCCAAACTTAAAGTAGCCTCACTAACCCTGCAGCTACGCCCACAGAGGCAAGCTATTCCATAATTTTCCCTGACAGCTAGAATAAAGTGTGATTTCTCTGGAGAGTCCCATGATAAAGCTCTATTGAGATTTCCTGCAAGTGGTAGTCAATGACACGTTCGACTGAGCACGTCCCTGGCAGAAAAATGACATCATCTGATCATATGTGGCGGATGCACTGACACCCCACCTAGATCACGCCTAAGGAATGAAAGACTGTGCCACCCAGCTGTTGAGAACGCCGACAGGAGACGATCTTTAATCACCAGCCCTCTTTGAGGGCCAACTTGGCTGAAGGAAAAGTGCCCTGCTCAAGGTTATACCTCCCTCCAGGGACAGCTCACATTCACACTTCTGTGGTGGACTATGAAGTCCTATGAAGGACTTGCCCCCTCACCCCTACTCAAGGAAGCTCTAGAGAGCAGTCCCAGCCCCAGAGCCCCCACAGGACCAGCCAACATGGCTATGTGGACTGATTGCAGCCCAACTTCTCCCGACTGATCCTGTTTCCTTCCACTCCCTGTCACAAGCCAATAGCAATTCTTTTTTTTTTTTTTTTTTTTATTTATTTATGATAGGCACACAGTGAGAGAGAGAGGCAGAGACACAGGCAGAGTTTTGGAAAAGCAGGCTCCACGCACCGGGAGCCCGACATGGGATTCGATCCCGGGTCTCCAGGATCGCGCCCTGGGCCAAAGGCAGGCGCCAAACCGCTGCGCCACCCAGGGATCCCACCAATAGCAATTCCTAACAAATATCCTGTTCCTTAATTTCCATTTCAAAATTGGTTTCCCAGGGAGTGCAATTTGTGACCGTAGATAAACTCGTCTAGAAACATTATGCCTTCCTGCTTTAGAAGCTTGACTCAATAGAGAAGTCACTCCCCAGTTGTCTTTCATTGGATTTGGTATTGTTGGTGAACAGCCATGATGGAATTAAAAATAAGTAAATGAGTGAGATCCTTAGATCAATAAGGCTAAGTTATACCTCTGCCACTAAAGAGGATTTGAACCTGGGCAACTTCAAATCTCCTCTCTTTCCCACCTTCCATTAAGGAGATTCCTTGCTTAAATGGAGCATCGGGAAGGAAGATGGAGGAGAGAATGAGAGACAGCGCTGATAAAGGCTAGGGCATTCTGCGTGGAGAGTTTGGGAGTGGGAAGCTGAGAGCAGAAATAGTACACATGGGTGATGGAGGGGAAAAGAGAGAAGGGAAGTGTTAAGAATCACTAATAAGTGTCCCCTCGTGGTGATAACGAAGTACAAATGGAGGGGTGCCTGGCTGGGTCAGTTAGATGTCTAACTCTTGGCTTCGACTCAGGTCGTGATTTCATGTTTGTCAGGTGGAGCCCCGTGTCAGGCTCCGCACTGGGTATGAAGCTTTAAGATTCTCTCTCTCCCCCTCTGCCCCTCTTCGCCGCTCCCCCCAAAAAAAGAAGGACAAATGGAAATTTGAGTTACTTTGAAATTTCATTTGTTTGCCTCTCTTTAGACCAGAGCATCGTTCAGGATACGCCTGTGGGTCATGCCTTACGAATGCTCCCATCTTGTGAAGATGGAATGGGCTAGCCCACCTGCCCCGTGTGAGCTCCTCCCTGGCTGGACATCTTTAGCTCCAAGGAATAGATATGTACACTTGGGTGAACACAAAGCATTCCCAGTATTGGCCACAAGATGCATAAGAAAGATTGACCTTAATCATTCTTATTTTAAACATTAAAAGTGGGAGATCAATCAAGAGAGTAGGTTAAGAGTAAGAATAAATAAATCTTAAAATGTGAAGAATTAAAATGCAATAAATATTACTCAGCAATTAGAAACGACAAATACCCACCATTTGCTTCAATGTGGATGGAACTGGAGGGTATTATGCTGAGTGAAGTAAGTCAATCGGAGAAGGACTAACAGTGTATGTTCTCATTCATTTGGGGAATATAAATAATACTGAAAGGGAATATAAAGGAAGGGAAAAGAAATGTTGGGAAATATCAGGATGGGAGACAGAACATGAGAGACTCCTAACTCGGGGAAATGAACTAGGGGTGGTGGAAGGGGAGGAGGGCGGGTGTTGGAGGGGAATGGGTGACGGGCACTGAGGTGGACACTTGACGGGATGAGCACTGGGTGTTTTTCTGTATGTTGGTAAATTGAACACCAATAAAAATTAATTAAAAAAAAAATAAATAAATAAATAAAATTTAAAAAAAATAAAAAATAAATAAAATAAAATGCAATAAAAGCCATTTTACTTACAACAATCCTTACTTGATACTCTAAAGTAGGAATCACTTTGTTGTAAGACAAATAGAATCTGGAAATTATGCCTACTAAGTAAGCTAAGCTACTTTTCTAAACATCAGCAAATATTTATGTATTAGTCCTGAAAATCTGCCTTACGCTGCAGAGATAGGCATGGAAATTTTTGCTATACGAGGGGATAAAACTAGGTGATCTTTTATTAAACGAAGTAAAATACCTTCTGAAAAAAATTCGAATACAAGATTAGTTCTTTCCTGTGCTAAAATCTGTATGCTTTGAACTCTGGCTCCCCAAACAAGAGAGTGGACAGTGATTCAGAGGAGCTTTATATGTAAATTTGATTAAATTGGGTTTTCAAGAGTGAGCAGTACATGCCCCAAAGGAGGGCCCATAGTGACCAACCGTGGCAGCGTAGGCCTGTCAGGACTTAGAACTCACACCGTAGGTTATGCAGTGGAAGTTTCATACAAAGAATGGTTAACTGTGATAAAAGAATAACGGTAAGTTATGAGGGAACTCTCTATGGGGTCCTAGGGCTGAAGAAGGGGACCCAGGAAAGGATGAACTTGGAAGGTGGGGAGTAGATGTGCTCAAGCGCACCAGGTTACAGAGAACTTCGCTGGCATGGCCGGGCTAGAGCTGGGGTGTAGGTGCCAGCCAGCAAGAGACCACCCCCCGGAGTGCAGGTGGGGACCAGGAGATTAGCCTTCCATCCTCTGCAGCTATAAAACTCAGATGCTCGCTTCCCAGATGACTATACGCTGAGGACCACTTCCTCTTTGTGGAAGGTGCCCACACGCTTCTCATGTCCCTTGATCCTCAAAACCAGAAATGGAGCATCAAGTCCTTTTCAAATTTTGAGTCTTTCTGACTCATCCTTCTGCCACCTCTCCTTGCTATTGAAGGACTCATGGGGTTAGATTAGGCCCACCTAGAAAACCCCTCAGTCTTAAAGTCCACTGATTATACGTCTACCAGGTTCTTTTGGCTTCGTAAGAAACCATGATTACAGGACCACCAGAAGGTGGCAAAGGCCCCCTCAAATTCTATCTACCACAGAATTTCATCTTAATCGACTCTTACTAAGAATGCTTTTTAGGTCATACTACTGATTTAACAACTCTTACAACTAGAAAATTGGGACTATAGACTCCTCATATTCGTATGTTGGCAATGAAGTTTATGCTTGTTTGTCTGCTTGCTTGAAATCCTAGAGAGATGGATTATGAGGATTTTGAATCAGCGTATTTATCAGTCTAATTTCCCTGAGATATTATACTGGTACATAATAGTGAATATCGATTCTGCTGCCATTACTTCCTCACTCTGCACTCCAGGAGCCCAGAGGTATGGGCGGATGAGGCAAGAACTATAAGTGGCCTTTCAGGTAGACATGAGGCAAACGGCTTATTAGCTCCCAAGCTGTGGTGCTGCTCAGTAAGATGATTTGTACCTGCCAGAAAACTCACCCAACTCTATATGCTCTTTATAAACCAAGATCCATGGGTTAAAGGGTTGAGAGCTAGAGAAGATGCTCAAAAACATCTTGAATTCAATACACGAGACCCCATTCTATCAACGTGTGACATGTACATGTCAAGGGCCTGCTCTGACTCGTTCTAGGCCGTTGAGTACTACCGTGGACAAGACAGATAAGATCTGTACCCTCAAGGAGTTTACAATCTAGGGGAGATAACAAAGAATAAGCAAACAAATGCACATAAATAATATAAACAAGGAACTGTCAGAAAGTGTAAAGGGTCATGGAGAGAATTTAAGTCGCATGGTACCCGGGAGGAGCTAGTTACTGGGTGTATACCGTAGTCCGGGGGCTCAGGGAAGGATATTCAGAGCCAATGACATTGAGGATGACATCTAACGACAAGAAGCTGCGAAGGCAAAGACCAAGTGAAAGAGCATTCGGACATAGCAAACAGCTGGTGATAAGGTCCTAACTCAGGCGGAGAGCCAGCGTGTCCGAGGAGAAGGAAGAAGACCAGCGTGGCAAAAGCATGGTGGTGGGAGGGGTGACGGGGAGGGGAGTGGGGCCAGAAGGCTGGTTATTAATATGATGTAAGGTCAACAAGCAGGCAGGGGGCAGATACATATAAGATGTTGTAAGTTAGGAGAGGCAGAGTTTGAAGTTTATCCTAAGACTGATGAGAGCCCTTAGAGCGTTTTAACAAACAAGTGACACGAACTTATTCATCATTTTAAAAGATTATTCCTAATACTTCAGCGGGTGATAGCAAGGAAAACGGAGGCAGGGGAAGTGATTAAGAGACTAACGTAGCAACCGAGACAAGAGATGAAGGTGGCCTTAGGTGAGGGAGGTGATGTTGAAAATAAAGTGAAGATTGAAGGCATGTTTTGAGAGAAAGACAAGAGAACCTACTGAGGATTCGATGCAGGGTTGGAAGAAAAGGGGGAAAAAATCAAGAGTCGTTCCTTGGTTTGTGCCTTGAGCAGCTAACTCCGTACGTCGTGTTGATATTTAATGAGATGCAGAAGACTGGAGGAAGAACGGGTCTTGGGATAAAACCAGAAGTTCTGGTTGGCCGTGCTGCCACAGAAGCATGTAGAGACGTCAAGTACACGGTAAGATATTTTCCGCTCCTGAAATGGGGGGCAGGCGATGAGGAAAGATACGGTTTTGAGGATGTGACAGCAGCGAGAGCTATGGGATGCTCAGGGCCAGCCGAGGAAGGAGGGTAGACAGCAAAGGAAAGCGAGGAAGGTGGCATAGGACACAGCCCTGCGGTGCCCTGAGAGAACCGAGCCCGGGATGCAGGGCCGGGAACGGCAACTTGCCTGCAGCGGCTAATGAGACAGAAAACGCAGAGTGGGATGTTCCAGAATCTAAGAGAAGGAGATGTCCCAGGAAGAAGAGAGTGACTGACCAGCTGGGCAATTGGTGAGAAGTTGCTGATGTCATCGAGCAGAGCAGAAGCAGTGGGCGCAGGGGGCGAAAGTCCGACGGCTGCGTCCTGAAGCTTGCGACGAGGGGGAAGCAGGTGGGCAGCCGCAGAGGGCGCGAGGAAGGGCGGGCTTGTGTCTCGATGCTGGTGGCCACGATCCACGAGAGCCAAGGAAGCCGACGTGGCTCTTCCCAGCTGGTCCGACCTCCGCCCTGAGGCCACAGGCAAGTGTGACCTTCCTGAGAGAGCCCAACGCCTCGTGGGCTGTGAGGACACAGGGAGCTCGGAGGCTCCAAGGCCGTGGAAAAGGCCATTTTGAGTGACCAAACTCGGGCCGGTCACCTGAGCACACTTGGGAGAGAACGTCTAAGTAAAACCGCAGGCAGGCGGGAGCCGGCCCACCCCTGAGTACACTCAATACAGAGTCCAACCGCCTCGTGGAATATGACGAATATAAGAGGGGCCCCGCGAGGCCACAGGAGAGAGCACACCTGGCGTCCCCAGCAGCCACGGTGCGGGCAGGCGAGGGGTCCACTGCGCTGGCCGTGACCCGTGTGGGTGCAGGGCTATGGCCGGACGCTCCTACAGTGAAGAACCCCACGCTCCCGCCCCATTACCCGGGCTCCAGGGAAGCCTCCTGCACCTCACCTGGTTCAGGCGACACGGAGAGCAAAGGGCGGTTACAAGCAGGCCCCGCTGGATCTGCTCGTGTCTCTACTCAACCGAGATGCCCGCAACCAGAGGCAGCGCCGTCCATCCCTCCCGGCTCCCTCCCCGGGTGCATCGGTCCCTCCACTTCGCGGCCCTCCAGGGGAGCCCTCGCTCCCCCTCTCTCGGGAGGGGCTCATGCAGACACGTGGTCACTCCCATCCGTGATCCTCATCCACACGGTGCACGCCGAGGGTTGCGGATACGCACCTACATACGCACAGGGCCCAGAGTAATGTCAGCGCAAGGAACACAGATTCCAGGTCATAGTCAAGCAAAAGTCATAAATAATATTTGATAATATTTAATTTTTAATAATAAAACACAATAAACCGCAGCGTAGAGTGTCGTATAGTCAAGTGTTGTAAAACCTGACTTTCGGGACAACAGTGAGTGTAACCCTGTTTCACTGAGAAGGAAAGGACAGTTGTTAACGTCATCCGTTCTGTTTGGACTCGGACCTGGTCTCACGCCAGAGAAGCTGCAGCTGTCGGACTGGACCGGCTTCTACATCAGGAGCCCCTCTGAAGACCCTTCCTGGGCTCGGGGGGGCAGGGTGCCCCTGGGCAAGTCCGGGACCCCGATGCTCCCCACTGAGTCCCGTCTTTCCCGGCGCGTCCTCGCTGCGTCTCCACCGACAAGCTCGTCAACCCGTCGCACCTCGTCACTTAGCCCGGGGTCTGGTCAGAAAGCCTGCCCACGCCCTGGGGGTCTCTCAGGGTCAAACGAACTAACGGGCACGGGTACGTCCACACAACCCACCCATCGTCAACACTCAGTGACTGTGGGTTATTATTTCATTATTCATTTACTGGTGACCTATCACGTTAAAATGTATTTCATTACCGTCGCTGCCCCGAACTTGCCCCGTGTCCCCACTGCGTCAGGTGCCGAGGCGCAGGCTGACCACCGTGCACAGCTTGTCCAGAAGGAGCTGGAGTAGGGATCCCTCCGAGGCTCAGGCGCGGACCAGGGCCTCTTCCTTACTATCCCGGCCAGCGCCACGTTCCCGCGTCTGCCTAACCAATTATTCACAGTACGTCCGTTCTCCGTGCGTGCGGGTGCAGGTGTGCATATGCAGGCGCATGGCGGCAGATGTGTGTGCAGATGTGCGTGGGTAGGTGTGCATTGCAGGCTTGCATCTGCAGGTGTGTGTGCAGTTGTGTGTGTGCAGGTGCACATGGGCAATCGTATGTGTGCAGGTGTGTGTGTGCAGGCTTGCATGTGCAGGCACACGTGTGCAGGTGCACTTCTGCAGGTACGTGTGCAGGTGCACATGGGCAGGCGTCTGTGTGCAGTCATGTGTGTAGGCACACATGTGCAGGTGTGCATCTGTAGGTGCATGTGCAGGTGTGCATGTGCAGGTGCACACAGGCAGTCGTATGTGTGCAGGCGCGTGAGCAGGCGCGTGTGCAGGTGTGCATGTGCAGGTGCATGTGCAGGTGCATGTGTGCATGTGCGTGTACAGGTGCACATGAGCAGGTGTATGTGTGCAGGAGCGTGTGTAGGCACATGTGTGCAGGTGTGCATGTGCAGGTGCACATGGGCAGGCGTATGTGTGCAGGTGCGTGTGCAGGTGAGTGTATAGGCACGTGTGCAGGTGTGTGTGCAGGCACACTTCTGCAGGTGCATGTGCAGGCGTCTGTGTGCAGGTGCATGTGCAGGCACATGTGTGCAGGTGCACTTCTGCAGGTGCGTGTGCAGGCGTCCGTGTGCAGGCGCATGTGTAGGCACGCATGTGCAGGTGTGCATCTCCAGGTGCATGTGCAGGCACAGGTGCAGGTGCGCGTGTGCATGTGCGTGTGCAGGCGTGCGTGTGCAAGTGCACATGGGCAGGTGTACGTGTGCAGGCGCGTGAGCAGGCGCGTGTGCAGGTGTGCGTGTGCAGGTGCATGTGCAGGTGCACATGGGCAGTCGTATGTGTGCAGGCGCGTGTGCATTCCAGCGGTCACACATAAGGAAGCCTGCGGCCCGAGAGGTCTGGGACAGGTGCGCACAAGTGGGTGCGGTCCCTGAGACTCACCCCCAGAGGCCCGGCGGCCACACCCAACCGGGCCTGGACACTGTGTGGCGTTTCCTCTGTTGGATACAGACTCGCCTGGGGACGGTGGGGGCAGCGGCCCGCCTGGGCCTCCGACGGCAGCCACCCCCACCGGGCAGCCACGCTCCCCACCGAGAACCCTCGTCTTCCACAGCCGGTTTCCAGGGGAGCTGGGGAGGCATCTCCAGCTGCACCCCTGAGGCTCAAGCCCGGCTGTGGTCCCGGGGCTTCGGTGAGGTTGTCCCCGGCTGTGTGGGCAGGTGCTTGGGGCTCAGGGCAGCACCCCACTCGGTCCCCGGGCAGCAGGTGGCTCCGTGATGCCGGCCCAGGCCTGTCCTCACCACCCCTTCCCCGCAGCCCCAGCCCCGGGGGTCACAGCCCGGTCCCCGCGGTCACCCAAGAGGTCACAGCCCGGTACCTGTGGTCACCCAGGAGGCTCACAGCCCTGTCTCTGTGGTCACCCCAAGGGGGTCACAGCCCTGTGGGAGCTCTGCCGCGAGGTGCTGGGGTGAGAATGATGGGGGCACCCGGGGCAGCACCACAGCACCTGCTCAGCCCAGAGCGTGACCCCGGGGTCCCGGGATCAAGTCCCCACCGGGTTCCCACAGGGAGCCTGCTCCTCCCTCTGCCTGGGTCTCCGCCTCTCTCTGTGTGTCTCTCATGAATAAATACATAAATATTTTTAAGAAAATATGAATAAAAAAGGAAATATGAATATAGGTAGCATCTTGAGGACCCACCACGCCCACGCCCTGGGGGTCTCTCAGGGTCAAACGAACTAACGGGCACGGGTACGTCCACACAACCCACCCATCGTCAACACTCAGTGACTGTGGGTTATTATTTCATTATTCGTTTACTGGTGACCTATCATGTTAAAATGTATTTCATTACCATCGCTGCCCCGAACTTGCCCCGTGTCCCCACTGCGTCAGGTGCCGGGGCGCAGGCTGACCACCATGCACAGCTTGTCCAGAAGGAGCTGGAGTAGGGATCCCTCCGAGGCTCAGTACGTGTTTATATGTCGATTTTAAGCCTCCTAAAATCATCGCTCCGCCGGCTGAGCAGCCTCCCCTTGCAGCCGGGGAACCTGGAGTTGAGCGCTCCCGTCGCCCTGTCCCCACTGGCAGGTGAGGCAGCTGGCAGGGTGCCCAGACCCCGAGGGACTAACCCGACTGCCCATCTCCCGGCCCCACGGGGGCAAGGGCCGGGCACCCAGGCCGTCCTCATCCAAGGGCCAAGCCACCACCCTGCTCTGCAGCCGCGATGCCCAAGGCCCACGACCCGCCCCCCATGCTAGCTCCAGGAATCCGCATCCTTGTAGGAATGAGGGGCGCTGCCTTCAGGCCTAACCCGGGTCCCCGCAAAACAAGCCAGCTGCCGCCCTGGGATCATCCCTCAGAGATGCCCCCCTCTAAAGAGAGCCGGGCCGACATGCTCAAAGAAAGCAATGGATTTTTTGTTTGAGGAGCGATTTGGGGTCATGTCCACTATCCTGCAACACTTCGAGCCGGGATCTACCAGGAATCTGCTTCAACCAAACTTCCTTCAGAAGGGTTGCAGATTTTTTCAGCTGGAGATTAAACCGGTCCAAGTCCCCAGAACCGCTCCTGAAATCGTAGCAAACGGTTCTTCGCATACAGATTCTTATTTTTTATTTGCAGTGCACGTGGCTGATATTCGGAAAGGGGCCTAGAAACCCTACAATTACAATCAAGTTCACAAATTCTGCTCTCACTTAATTATAAATCCTGATTGCATTTTCTCCGCCAGACTCCTGCTTAATGCTCCCCTCAGGTAATGAGCCCCACGAAGGCTACCCAGGGCCCGCAGCTCCGTGGGATGCTTCCCCAGGTACCCGCGGACTCCGACTTCAAAAGACGACTCCAGTCCGCGCGTTCGGGAGCAAATTTCCTGAATTGTCTCATCTCCGGAGTGCTGCAGCGAAGGCCACTGCCTGCGTCACGGGAGTGGGAAAGGAGTCCTCCCCCGAAGGAGCGACCATGACCTCTTCCACTGCGGTCCTTATGGTCTTTCTGGTAAGAATCCTTTCGGGACTGAGAGGGTCCACACAAACGTGCACCGACTATGGCAAAATCCAGACGTGCTGGGTGAGGAAGATGTGGGGTCACCACGGAGCCGTGCAGCTTGACCCCCACGCTGGCCAGCCCGCCTAGGACCCGTGAGGGGGAGGGTTCCCACCGAAGGTGACACGTGCCGCATCCGTCCCTTTTGGTAGAAAATCTTCTCAAACACTGTTCTCGGGACGTTCCGCGAAGTGAGCCGGGCCAAACCCACCACCGTCACACTTCTTCCTAACACGCTCATTGTTCTAAGGAAATACAATGTGCAGAAAGAGGGTGACCTTGTGACAGCCAATTAACCAAAAATAGGTTTAGATATATTTTATTCTATGATTTTTTAGGGGAAGAGGACAGAGTGAGAGAGCTGGCGCTGGCACGGGCACCTGCATGGAGAAGGGGGGCGGACGGAGAGGGAGAAAGAGCATCTCAAGCAGACTCCGGGCTGAGCGTGGAGCCCAGCACGGGGCTCGGTGGCACAGCCCGTGTGATCACGATCTCGGCTGAAATCAAGACCCGGACCCTTACCCAACTAAGCCTCCCAAGCACCCCTTTTTCTGTGACTTTTAAGGGAAGAATTTTGTTTTCAGATATTTTTCTTAGGTCAATACCTCTCCTGGGTTCTGGTTTCGGGTCAGTCTGTTTTGAAGCCCACCAAGGAAACAACAGGGGAAAAAAGGACAGGGAGGAGGGTCACCGGATTTTAAGCTCCCGGGATTCTGGGACACCAGCCCGCTGGGCGCCTCCCCAGCCCGGAGAGCGCCCAGAAGAGAACGGGCTGATGGACGAAGCCAGATGAACGTCTCTAGGATCAGAAGTGTGCTCCCCCCCCCCGTGCCCCTTGCTCCGCAGCGAAACAGCCGTGGTCCCTGCTGCTTCCCTGTGTGCTTTCATCGCCGCACAACGGCCACGTCCACGGCGCCACGTGTTCCTTCTCACCAATGTCGCATGAGCACAAGCAGCAGGGGACGGATACTGCAAGTGATTTTGCAAGTGATTTTGCCACGTGCACCAGCGACTTAGGGAAGAAGAGAAGCGCTGCCCTGGGTAACTGGCCGCAGGGACGGAGGCTCCACGGAGACCGGGCCCGGGGCCTGTACTGCGCGGTCCTGTAAGCCTTTAACCTGCCTCTCGGCCTCTTGCGGCCCGTGACACAGCAGCGGGTGCTCCCCACAACCCAGCCCAGCAAGGAATGGGAAGGAAGAGAGAGACAGGTGTCCATCGGGTCTCGGACCACGAACCCCTCACATAGCAGGTGAGCGGGGGAACTGCTACACTATGGAAACCCAACGAGTTGCAGAAAGAAAGAGAAACACCAGGGTAATGACTATTTATCATTTTTACGTCCAAACTTTTGTGCGGACGTGTCTTCATATTCGGACCACCCTGTGCCTTGTTAGGAGCGAAGGAAAGGGCGCTCGATATCGGCAGGTAAGATTTCCAGGTACATTTATATTCAAACTAAGGGACATTCTCAGAATCTGATTTATGAACAAATTCTGAGTGTTGCTCTCAAAGCAACACTAAGACTATCAAAAGTCTAAACTAATGATCTCTTTCACTGTATGTGTCTGTTTTCAGAGGTTTATACTGTCTCCCGAGCGCATGCATCTGAAATACTAATAAATGTGTGGTTTTCAGCTCCATGAACATCTCTGTCTCTATGTTGTAAGTGGAAGGAGGAGGAATGAATGCATCATAACTAGAGAATGATGCAAAAAATAATTATACGCTTTTTCCATGTTTATATAGCGCATACGCTAGAGGAAGTGCTAAAAACTATCTCACCCCATCCTCCTCACCGGCTCTAGGTGAACAAGCAGCAATAATGAACCACACATTTTTACGCTACCTTCACCCCAAAGACATAACAAGCGGAAGCTGTGCCTTGAATGTGGTAAATGATTGTGAACTCCAAGTACAAATGAAGAAACTTCTAGAAAATAAGGTCGCTAGATAAAGTGGAAGGATCCCAGTTCCATTCGAATTTGAGATAAACGACAAAAAGATGATTTTCCGCGTGAGTAGGTCACAAATATTGCATGAACATTGATTGGTATAGCAAAACAAAACAAAACAAAAAACGTAAGTTGTGGTTGCCTGGAACTCCCAATGAACTGGGAGTCCAGTTTTTGTTTTTTGTTTTTTTCCTGAATCTGACAGCCCTCCTAAATATATGAATTTTGGGCTACCTTGTGGTGTCTTAGAAAGCCGCCAAGACATTGCCAAATTGATCGTTGGCACCTTGCACCGTATCCTGCGTCTCTATTCGAACAGCTAAGTGTTACCTGCACCATCATTTGAGAACCAGAGTCCTCTTAGCAAGGTTTGGAATCAACTCATAGCACCATGCTTGCCAGGTAAGATTAGGGCCCCCTTACTCCACATTTCCTTTCCTTGGTCTTCACATTTGTAAAAACTAGGATGATACATACCTCATAAGTACCATGAAATAACTGAAACACATCCACATCGGGGATAGAACAACACCTGACAAGTGGTAATAAGGCCAGTAAGGGGGGATCCCTGGGTGGCGCAGCGGTTTGGCACCTGCCTTTGGCCCAGGGCATGATCCTGGAGTCCCGGGATCGAGTCCCGCATCAGGCCCCAGCATGGAGCCTGCTTCTCCCTCCTCCTGTGTCTCTGCCTCTCTCTCTCTCTCTCTATCATTAATAAATAAATAAATAAATAAATAAATAAATAAATAAATCTTAAAAAAAAAGAACAGTAAGGAGCAGGGATTAAGAGAGAGGGCTCTGGAACCAGGCGTTCTGGATTCACGGCCTCTTCAAGTTCCCCACTTGAGCACAGGGATAAATGAGAGCAGATTTGTCATCTGGTTGCTATGAAATTTAAAGAATCATTACACATACAGCCCTGACTTTGAACCTTATAATAATTTGATGGTGATGAATTTAAATAATTAATACTCTTGAGGATTTCGATGAATACTCGTTAATGGGTTAAATGCACAATTCGCAGCCCAACATGGCTGAAACGCGTCGGACGTACGTTGCATTCACACTTGAACGCATCGCGTCAAAGTCTTGCCTTTTACTTTGGATTTTGTGTGGACGAATCACTTCCTAAGTTCTAAGCTCTATCAGCATTAGAATAAAAACTCGCACGCTGACAGTAGCTGTGTTTACTAGAATATTGAATTATAAATTTCCCAGGACTGTATACTCTCTCACTTGACTTGAAATTAACAGCCCAGTGCCTATTTATAAACTGTTAGATCTTTAAAAAAAAAAAACTGTTCCTATCTCTTTCATAAAAAATTTAATATCAACCCTGGAGCCTATAAACCGATTTGATTGAAAGATGTTCCTACCTAGAGAAATAAAATGCTCAGCTGATGAAGTTACGAGAGAAAGTCGTGCCCTGCAGAAGGGTTCACAATTTTTTTTTAAAGATTTTATTTATTTATTCATGAGAGACCCAGAGGGAGAGAGAGAGGCAGGGACACAGGCAGGGGGAGAAGCAGGCTCCGTGCAGGGACCCCAATGCCGGACTCGATCCCGGGACCCCGGAGTCATGACCCGAGCCGAAGGGGACGCTCCCCCCCGAGCCACCGAGGCCTCCCAAGGCTTCACTTTTACCTGGATCCCACTGATATTGCCTATGACCCCATTACGCAGTTCCTGAAACAAAAACAAAAGCTCTAAAATGAAGTTGAATAAGGACTTAGAAACTACGGCAGCTTCTCCTCCCCTCTCTTCAACTCCCTGCAATACTTCTGTTTTTCAAAAGTAAAATGAAATCCCCCGAAAGGTGATATTGGAGCCACAAAATCCACGTGAAGCCTCAATTAGCAGTCCTGTTAATTAGCTAATACACTGGTTTCTGCCACGGTCACAAGTTCACCCCCCGTCGCGTGGCTTCACCCAGCCCCGGCTTCCTTGTGACTCCCCCGCAGGTCGGTGCAGGCCGGGCGGCTGCGTGTGGCCTCGGGGGTCCCAGCAGGGCGCCCCCAGCTCCGTACTCCCCGCGGCCCAGGAGCGGAGACCCTCGTCCTGCCCCCAACTGCCTCGGCCCCGGCCACTGGGTCCCTTCCTCTCCAGTCTGTTGGCTGGAAGGCCCACGGCTGCACGGAGCAGGAGGCGAGCGCAGATGGGGGGGCCCAAGGATGGGACGTCCCCGGGGGGCCACTGTCCTCCCATCGCCAGGTGAGATGCTCCCCATCGCAGCTGCCCGAAGGATGAAGGATGCGAAGCTCACAGCCACACACGCGTCCTTGCTCCGCAGGGTGCGATCACGGTTCCGCCTCCGCCCAAGTCAGTCACGATAAGGAGTGAACAAGCTTGTGGTTCAAGGAATCTAATTATTTCCCTCGAACCAGCTGTGGTTGAGCTTGTCAGCCACGATGCTGATATTAATTGCCTATACACCTTGTCTTTCCTCACAATTTGATTTCTTTTCATAATGAAAGCTCAAGGAATTTGTTGTTTCCTTTGGTACAGATGTTCCTCATTTGATGTTATAAATGTGCTACTGAAAACTTGTGCGTAAATCAGATTTTTATAAATCGAATCACATTCCCATTAACTTTATCTTTGCTTCTGCTTCACGGGAGCTCCGGACAATTTATCTTTAAATTAGTCTCAGTTTTACAGAGAAGAGTGACAGGTCAGAGGGTACTTCCCAATAGGCTGGGATAAGAATAGACCTTCCGTCACCAGGGTATGGACTAGTCCTTCACACCGACGTGGTATCGGGGCCCGCTGAGGGGAAGGGTGCCCGGTTTTTGAAAACAAAAACAAAAAAGAAAAGGAAAGACTGTCAGAAGAACAGGTATGGGGGGCGGGATTTCCTCCCACCTTAAGGGTATATCCGCCAATAAATATTACTCCAAGCGCAAGTGACTTTTCCGTATTGCAAACTGGCCGCACAAGGCCCCGAAATCTGTTTCATCAGCTGTGAGGAGTCCTGGAGTCCTGGTCAAGCAAGCCGGCGACCCCATTGCACGGACTCCCTTGACGAGAAAGAAAAACTCACGTTGAGATGGAGAGAAGGAAGCAGATGTCAAAAAGAAGTGGCCGCGATGTTTGGTGATTTGTCCAGATGTGTGTTCCTGCGCTCATTTTGTTGACCAGACCCTGAAAAAAGGAAACTGAACAATACTTTTTTTACCGAAAACTGAACAGTGCAATTCTCTTCTCTTTCCTTTCTTTGCCTTTTCCCCTCAAATGATCGGCTACGGTCTCTGGCGGCTTGGAGAACAGTCAGCACAGCATGAAAGAGCTTTCTTCATCTGCTGTGTTATTCTGAGTTGGTTTTTTCCTCATAGCTCAGCCTTATTCCGATGGTCGTTCCCTGATCCACAGCGATCCCGGACGCATATACAATCTCAGGGTACAGAAGGACCGTAAAAAAAAAAAAAAAAGAAAAAGAAAAAAAAAAAGCACTAATCCTCTCTTTCATGCATTCTGAGCCATATCCCACAAAACTAAGAGGAGATATCAGTGAAAAATAAAAAGACCAGAGGATGAGTAGGGCGGAGCACAAATGCCTTTGTGGGAAGAGGGAAGAGCCGAGAAGTTACTGAAGAACTATCGGAGTTAGGGTTAGTAAATCTCTTGTTTTTACAGTCGCGTTGTTTTCCACGTATTTGCCACTTCTGTATTGATCACAGGAGGCCACGACACAGCCCTTCCCCAGGTGCCCGAGCCTTAGCTGTGCTGCTGGTCTCCTGTGGGACAGACTGACATTGGATACGCGTTAGACGTGACGAAGACGCTCGAGAATGGGTGCGTTTTGTCAGGACCAACACCCACTTTCGGAAATCGGTATAACGCATTAAAAGAGAGGTTAAAAAAAAAAAAAGCAGAGATATCCTTACAAATTAGGGGAAATCGGGTGCTAAATTTCCAAGGGTTAAATCGTTTGGTTAAAACCAGAAATTAGAGAACAATTTTAGAAGCAAAGTAGAGGAGATAACTTGGCAAAGGATGAGAAACTCGTGGGGTCCCTCAGGGCCTAAGAAGTTCTCTGACATTCACTCAGGACGATGCCTTGAGAGCCCCCGGATTTGCCATTTGCCGCTTTAGTTAAGGTGCGCAAGACAACACATTGTGCAGGAATAGAAACGCATCAGAAATAGACTCTAGACCAGCCAGTGCGTATGAGACATAGGAGAAAGGGGGCAGTAGGGATGGAAGTCGGACAATCGACCGAACTGAGCAGATCTGCAGAGTTGTTTGCTGTGGTCGTGACCACAGACCCACATAGAATAAAATGCCAGGAACTTCACTGGGTAGTTGAATGGTCAGGGGCCCTAAAGACCTAAGGGGACGAGAAGACCTGGGACGAGACAGAGGAGGTGTCTCTCAGCCTCTTAGGAATCACTCAGTCAATTAGGGGCATGGTAAAAACACAGATCCCAACTTGCTCCCAGACATTGAGGGGAGCCTGGGGACTTGCACACTTAAGGTGTAAGTGGCTGTGAGGAGGCGGGCCACGGAGGACTCTTCGAGAAGCACAGCTTTGAATGAAGCATCATGAAAACAGCTTCTCGTCACCCGACGGAAGAGATGTCGGGTCAGAACATAACAAGGGAGAGCAGCAAAGCCATGACCACACGTACGCCCGACCCAGCTATTTGTAAGGAACCAGACTTCCAAACAAGAGTTGCCCAACTTTATAGATACCGTCAGGCTCATTCAGGATTGTAATCATATAAATACCTCAATGAATCAGGTACAAAGGGTTTGGGATTTTCCTACCAGCTACACCAAATCTGCTATATCTGTAGAAATCATCAAATTAGCGGATATGTAGACAGATGGGCATAGAGGTATAGAGGTGTACGTGGAAGTCATTTACACAAATGGGTTTTAGGAATCCTCCCATTCCCACAGCTCCGAATGCACGCTGCCCTCGTTGGAATTTGTTGAAAAACATATCGCTGTGCAAGTGACACCCAGAGTCTCAGGAAACATAATGCTCAGTGTCCTAAGGTGTGCGACATATTTTTCTGACTCTAAACCAGCCAGTTGCAAGGCCTCAAACGCGTGCACCTCCCTTCCCCGCCAAGGACATCTTCACAAGACTCCTGAAAGGCACTAAGTCCCTTGCATCTTCAACATGACGTCAGGTCCCTTCCTCTCCAACGGTCCCGACGACCGTCAGGACAAGGGAACGTGGACAGCGGGGCGACCTCTCAGCGTCCCTCCTGCTACAGCTGCGACAGTCACACTGTGCCAGCACCACGAGGCACCCACGCTGGGCCGCTGGGGTGCAAACGATCGCTTCCTCCTCGGCCCTGCAATGACTTGGTGCCGCACTCGGTCACGATGGTGCCAAATGTGCAGCCCCAGGGCACAATTTGTTCTCCAAATACCGAGTGTGGAAGGCACCGTCTGTGTTCCTTCTTTCACGTCCACTTTCCCTCGGACTCGGACCAGAAAACTAACCTCAAAAAACACCCCCTCTCTTCCAAACATCCCATCCCAGAGCAAAGGTGACCTTTCTCTGCCTTCCTTCGCTCTCCCTCCTACGCGATCCACATACTCAGTTTTCACATGGGTCCTGGAGCCGCCTGCATCAGATCTCCAAGGCTGCCGGTAAAGTAGGCCGACTCCCAGGTCCCACGCCAAGGTGCTGCTGGCTCCCAGTCTCCGGGCCGGTTCAAGGAATTTGGCTTATGACAAAGCGTCCCAGGTAATTATTATGCAAACTAAATTTTATGATCCTTCGGAACTGTATAATTAGCTCATCCTACCCAAGGGTTTTATTTCACTTGGAAGCTTTAGATTAAATGAGCAGTTAATGTCTCCTTAAAATCTGAGACTTAGATATAATTGCAGCAGTCCCCCTGAACCATTTGGTCTCAGATGGAGCTGGCCAGAAAAGATCTAGAAATTCGAAAAGGCTTCAGTTGTTCTTGTAGAAGAGAACATTATTTTATAATCGTTGTTTGCTCTGATGTCATTTCTGTCATATTTGCTTTTAAAAAGCGGTAAGAGAAGAAGTCTGAGTCCCTCTTTTAGGATATTACAATAGACATGGCATTAGGTTGGACTGAAAGTCGGTCTGCCTTATTGCTTAGAGTAAAACCACATACCAGAGTTATCAGTATATCACCAAGGATTTAGCTAATAAAAGAAAGAGAGTCGATGTCAAAAAAATAGATATATGGTGTCTTCCAATTAGTCAAGAGCATGGATACTGCCTGAGACTGAGGTGGATGTTTATGCCTAAAACCTCAAGAGGGATGTGCTGGCAATGCCTGGTACATAATAGCGCTTCTCCAGAGCTCTAGCAACATAAAATCTAAAGCTTCCATGGGGCCCTATCAGATATAATTCAGGAAAATTGAATAGGGTGGACCCTTTTTAGAAAGAAGCAGCAACTCATATTGACACATTAAGAGGATGCTTAGCTTTATATGGATGGCATCTGTGGCTAATGGACCCCACAGGAACCAGGGCACAACATTGGAGGTTCTGGGGCAGGGGGAGGCAGAAAAATCTCAATTTCAGGGAGGCATCCAAGGTATGGGACAAAAAGTTCCAGGTTCAGGAGTGCATGGCTGGCTTGGTCAGTAAAGCATGAGACTCTTGATCTCCAGGTCATGAGTTTGAGCCCCACATCGGAGGTAGAGACTCCTCTAAATTAATTCATTAGTTTCTTTTTCTGAAGTTCTAGGTCCAGTTCCTTGACATGGAAATAAAGTTGATAGCAAAAACTAACTCGGAGGGAACCAGGATGAGGCCCCAATTCCAAATAGAATGAGAAGCCTAAACAGGTAGTATGGTGGGGCATGAGTAAAGGGAGACCCATTTTCAGAGGAGGGCAAGTAACAGTGGCATAGAAGCAACTGACTTCTTCTAGGACCCCAGCCAATGAAGATGGAGCTTCTATTATGAAGACTAAATGGTTCAGGGAGACTGCTGCAATTATATCTAAGTTTCAAATTTTAAGGAGAAAAAGGCCCTTCATGGATCTCTCAGGAACTGTTGTTTCTTTCTAGTTCAAGGATTGCACACAGCTATGCCTGTAGGGAGTGAGTGTTTCATGTGAGCTGCTTTGGGGCTGGGAGCTATGTAGGTGCTTTGGGGTTGTTGGGAGCTATATAGGTGCTTTGGGGCTGTTGGGAGCTATGTAGGTCCTTTGGGGTTGTTGGGAGCTATGTAGGTCCTTTGGGGCTGTTGGGAGCTATGTAGGTCCTTTGGGGCTGTTGGGAGCTATGTAGGTGCTTTGGGGTTGTTGGGAGCTATGTAAGTGCTTTGGGGTTGTTGGGAGCTATGTAGGTGCTTTGGGGCTGTTGGGAGCTATGTAGGTCCTTTGGGGCTGTTGGGAGCTATGTAGGTCCTTTGGGGCTGTTGGGAGCTATGTAGGTGCTTTGGGGCTGTTGGGAGCTATGTAGGTGCTTTGGGGCTGTTGGGAGCTATGTAGGTGCTTTGGGGCTGTTGGGAGCTATGTAGGTGCTTTGGGGCTGTTGGGAGCTATGTAGGTGCTTTGGGGCTGTTGGGAGCTATGTAGGTGCTTTGGGGTTGTTGGGAGCTATGTAGGTGCTTTGGGGCTGTTGGGAGCTATGTAGGTGCTTTGGGGTTGTTGGGAGCTATGTAGGTGCTTTGGGGCTGTTGGGAGCTATGTAGGTCCTTTGGGGTTGTTGGGAGGTAGGTAGGTGCTTTGGGGCTGTTGGGAGCTATGTAGGTGCTTTGGGGCTGTTGGGAGCTATGTAGGTGCTTTGGGGCTGTTGGGAGCTATGTAGGTCCTTTGGGGTTGTTGGGAGGTAGGTAGGTGCTTTGGGGCTGTTGGGAGCTATGTAGGTGCTTTGGGGCTGTTGGGAGCTATGTAGGTGCTTTGGGGTTGCTGGGAGGTAGGTAGGTGGTATTTGTATGTAGGCCTATTTGTTGAAAGATCACTAAAATAACTCTGAACCAAAAGCAGACTTTTAGCCCAATCTAAAGAGAAGGCCAGGAGAAGAAGAAGGAATTGAAATGATCGACTCTCCTCTATGACCGAAGCAAATAAGGATGCATGCCATGCCCCATTGTTATGCTTAGCCATCAATAGGAAAGCTCCCAAAAGTAATACATTATTTGAAATTGGAAATACCTTATTGATGAGAATAAAATTTCCAACACCAGGAGAATTTCAAAGAAAAATTTTTAAGAAAAGCCAAGGAAAACCAGAGAAATATCTCCTTGTGTGTTGCAATATGAAGAATTGGGTGAAACATTTGTCAATGTTTACATAACACTGTCCAAAAGAGATTGAGTAGCTAATTAGCATAATATTTTTATCATCAGAACAGTGTTAAGACACATGAAAATTTTTTTAAAGGTTCAGTGAGTCCTTTTTTTTTTTTTAAGATTTTTTATTTATTTATTCACGAGAGACACCGAGAGAGGGAGGGGGAGAGAGAGAGAGAGAGGCAGAGACACAGACAGAGGGAGAAGCAGGCTCCATGCAGGGAGCCTGACGTGGGACTCGATCCAGGGTCTCCAGGATCACACCCTGGGCTGAAGGTGGTGCTAAACCGCTGAGCCACCTGGGCTGCCCCCATGAAAATTTTCTGTAATCTAGAAGCCAACAGGTTTTTTGACTGTCTTTCATACTGCGCAGACTTGTGCCATGTAACAGAGCGAGGCCCTTCGTGGATCTCTCAGAATGGCTACTCCCTTCAAATACAACCTCTGGTTATTAAAGTCTGTTCCCCAGGTGTCTTGTTACTTCAGATGTAGCTGACATCCCTTACATATTCTTCAAATGCCAGTGATTCAGCTAGGGATTTTGAGATACGTTATTTCATGTAACATTCTAGACAGTGTGCTTTGCTATATGTTCTTTTCTATTCTGCTCAGGAATAAGCCATACTCTACATTACAAATTAATAAATTGTCACGATGCTTTACAAGACCAATCTGTTGAATTTGAAAAGAGAACCTGTTCCTTGGGACCTAATTACTCCCTGAAAACTTGTAGATTCTATCCTGTAGGGAGATGAACTCTTAAGTACAACAATCCCTTAAATCCACCCAAACCAGCCCACCAACAGTATCTATACCTTTACTATATTTACCTCTTACAAAATGTGTCATTCAAAAGAAGAGCTCAATTTGTAATAGAATTACTTAAAACCTATCCTTGAGATATTTAAAAAAAAAACTACTTATCATTCTTTAAAACTGTTCAAGCTTTTTCAGATAATTCTCTGTGGATTGTATGTTTCTTTTCGCTTTCCTTGAAATGAGGAAGCAGTGTTGAGTAGTTCCCTGAACCAGCAGAGAAAAATCTTCACCTTGCCTTTACTACCTTTCCTTGCCTTTACTACCAAGACACTATCTAGGGAGAAACATAACAAAGAGAGGTAATGCACAGCAGAAGGACATGATAGGATAACGGAAAGGGAAATGTTGTCTATACATCTCCAGCAGAGAACGACAGGACATATTAATAAAGCAACCATAAAACACTTTCGACTTCTTCAACTGAAAGAATTGCAAGAAAAAAAATGTGATTTAACGAAAAATCTTTTAATAAATACCAGCCCTGGATTATTAAGATGGCAGATAAGAGCACTTAATAAAACACGTGTCAAGCAAAATCCAGGCCAGGATCATTTGAGATAAAATAGTCTTATTATCATACAATCTATAAAAGATTAATGAAACCTTTAATGCAAAGCATTAATGGAGCTGGCTGCATCCTGACCTTACCTAGACTTTTTTAGGACTTTAGCAATTTTAAGTAGGAAGAATAGCTTTATTCAAGAAGGTTTCTTTTCCTTCTAAAATTTGTTCACATTTAAGGAAATGCAGATATATGGGCTTTTGCCTTAACATATAGTGCTGTTATCATTCATATATAATTGTCCATAAAACTCCTTGAAAAGTCTATTAATCTCTCCAGTATCCATGAACTTAATACCATAATTGTTCTTAACTGTAGCTATAGTAGAAGAACTGCTTGCCTGTTTTCTTGCTAATAACCCACTGGTTTTATGGCTGAATTGAAATAAAGCCAGTTCTTCTAGCAATAAAGGTGAGGGTGACCCAGATGAATTAGATAATTGCCTTCACAGCCTATTGATCTTCTATTTGAGGTCTTTTAGGTCTGAATATTTTCTCTTTACTAATAGAGCTTCACATTTTTTTCAGTTGCTAAGAGATGTAGCTGGAGTCTAAAGAATATTAGGGGGGAAAACGGAGGGCAGGATAATGTTAAAACATGCCTGGGTTCAAAAGTTCTTTCAGTTTCTGACACCAAGACGACATTTTCTATCACAAAACATGGGACATATAGCTTAACAACAAGTAACTCATTCCCTCACACAGGTGGATTGTTACCGTGTGTTATTTGCTATATTAGACCTGCAGGTTGAAAAAAGGAATCCGTCCTGAAGAAACTCAGAGTTTGCTGAGAAGAAAGACACATATAGACATTTAAACACCAATCACACAATAGAAAAATGCACCGGTTATTACGAGAGCAGAGCTGAGAAAAATCCAGCCCAGCCTGAAGGAAGGAGTAGAAAAATGCAGATGCGCAGAATATGCTTTGCAACCTAAAGTCCAATCTCAAATTAAGATTTTTCTGCTCAAAACATGAGAATCCATTAAGGCTCCTTGCCTTTGCACAGGAGAAAGGACAACTCAGTCATTGAAACCAAAATAACAATAATCAAGATATTAGCCATTGAAACAAATGTGCAGTTAAAGTGGGCATGTTAAGGGAATTAGAGAGCTGGCAGGGTGGGAACAATAGGAAAGAGGACAAGAATTTAAAATTTCATGGCAAAATTGTAAAAGAGTAATTGGAATTGGAATCACAAGGATCATTCTAGAAAATGCAGTAGACAGTATTATTACAACCAATCTGACCTTCCGACAGTCGGATCACTTTCCTTGAAATCCGCAATTTGCATTTTGTTCCAACCTTGATGTCCTTCTTACTGGAATTCTTTCCCCTCTCTTTCTCCAACTACCTGCTTCCTGTACGAGATATTGCAATTTCTAATAGACTTGGTCTTCCTCCCCCCTCTGACACAGGGCTCCTAAATCCCTTGAAATTTCCTGAGTGATGAGAACTATAAAGGTGTCTTCTGTTATGTTAATGAGGTGACTTTTGGACCACGTCTAAGGTGGGGGGGGCTGGTGGTCCGAGGAGCCAACCATGTGATTAGCACCCCCCAGGGATGGGAGAGAGACTTGATATTAAGTTCAATCACCACAGGCCAACCCACTTAATCAACCCTGCTTATGTAATGCGGCTTCCATAAAAACCCAAAAGGATGAGACTCAGAGAGCTTCCGGGTCGGTGAACGCATGGAGATTTGGGAAGAGTGGCGCACTCTGAGGTCATGGAAATTTCACACCTTTTCCCACAGACCTTGCCCTCTGCACCTCTTCCATCTGCCTATTCCTGAGTTATATCCTTTTGTAATAAACTAGTGATCTAGTAAGATGTGTCTCTGAGTTCTGTGAGCCACTCAAATTAATTAAACCCTAGAAGGGAGTCACGAAAACCTCTGATTTAAAGCCAGGCTGTCAGAAGTCCAAGTAACGACCTAGGCTTGCGGTTGGCATTCTGTGCTGAAGAAGCGTCCTTCATCTATCCTGATCTATCGCTTCTATGTCAGAAGCCCAGGTGACAACCCGGGCTTGCAACAGGTGTCTGAAATGTATGGGAAGAGGGAAAAGAGGTAGTGTTGTAGGACTGAGCCCTAGACCTGTGGACTCTGATGCCATCTCCAAGTAGGTAGTGTCAGAATTGACCTGAGTTGTAGGACACCCAGCTGGTATCCGAGAATCACTTGGTGCTGTGGGGATACTGCACACACATTGGAAATTTGGTGCAGAGGCCTTTTACTCTACTTGTTGATGCCCCCAGACTAGACTTACTCTGTTTGGGCTGCTGTAACCGAATCCCATCAATGGGGCGGCTTCTAATCATCAGAAATGTATTTCTCACAGTGCCAATGATGCTGGAGGCTAGAAAGTCCAAGATAAGCTTGCTGGCAGATTTGATGTCTGGTGAGAACTCTCTTCCTGGTTCACAGCCAACCATCTTCTCGTTGTGTCCTCACATGGCACGAGGGGTAAGGGAGCGATTGGGATTGGTTTTATAAGTCTCCGCCCTCACAACCTAATCACTTCCCCAAAGCCCCACCCCCAAAGGCTACCACACTGGAGATTAGGTTTCAGCGTAAGACTTGGGGTGGGTGGTACACTGACATTCGGTCTGTAACACTCACCCTTGCCACAACGTCTGAAGGCTCTTCCAACCACCACTGATCTTCCTCTAGGTCTGTCCATACAACCCCACCATTTGAATCACGAGATTTTAGAACTGGACCAGGACGCCATCAGATGCAGCTTCCTCATTTTACGTAATAGAATGAGAAAATCCAGTGAGTTTCGACGACTTGCCCAAGACATGCCCAATCCAGTGAAAACCTTCTTTAAGGAAATGTCGAATGGGGAATTCCTTTGTGACAAGCTCACACAGAACTAACTGAAATTGAAAACTGCATTTCTCCTAATATGATTTCATGTACAAGCACACAGAGCAAGGAAGAATTGTGGGGTTCACGGGATCAGCTTAAAAACTCAAAAATCGCACTACATATATACTTGTACATTCTACCAATAATCTGCCTGCAGTTTGAGATTTTTCCTCCCTCCCTCCAAAAAATAATTCCCAAGTTAACAAGAATCTTGTTTTCTATTTTCATAATCGACAGTGCCTGGTACAAGTAAATACCTAATAAATTAACAATTTTATTGAACCTGGCTTTTAATAGAATACTATGGCGCCAGAAGCGTTACTGTGTATTTATGCTTACGTCCCCTTGACCTATTCAGGAGGTTTGCTTATTATGAGCACTCACTTTTCTGAAATTAGGAAAAATAATTTCTGTAAAGAGAGTCGGATTTAAAGGCAGGATTTAGATTAGAAATTGCTGCCCTAAAAAAAAAAAAGAAAAGAAAAAAGAAATTGCTGCCCTCACGATAGTAACAGTATCGTGCCCTGGTACAGTCTAGCTTTGTAGTTTACTCATGGAGCCTGTTGCTATCAAGTCTATTCGGCCTCTGGAGGCTTGGGCCATTCTGCATCCCCCGGGTCTGAGCATCAGTCTACAAAAGAAGAGAAGAGGAAAGGAAGAGGGCGACAAGGGTCACCGTGTGTCCTCGTCCCGCCTGGAGACCGTGTTAGGGCTCTATGGAAAGGGCGCTGCTCGCAGAATCTGAAGACAGACTTCTCAAAAGTGAGTCTGAGGGACCCGCAGCATGAGCATCACTGCTTTGGAGTTTCTGTGATGAAACGTGGCACAAAGTGGAGGACACAGATGTGCATTTCAGTCATTAGGAGACACTACACTTGGCACAAAGCACATGATCGTCCTGCTGGAGGCCGATTGCCCAGCAAGGAGTCAATGGCGAGCACCCTCCGCTGGCAGAGGACGCCCGCGAGCAGGTCTGGGCCACAAAGGGAAGAATCTGCCAGATTTGCGTAGTGACACATTCTGGGTAATTTCCAAAAAAAAAAAAAAAAATGAAATTTTGAGGGGATTTGGAGGATATGGCAGGTAAGAGTAGGAGTCAGGAAAATCAGACTTTCTAATGTTGGTGTGACAAGATCGTACCAACCCCATCTGGAAAAAAAAAAAAAACTCGGTCTTATAAAATCTTAGTACATAAAAGAAATGCAATGAAGGGTAGTTTGTGTTGAAAATATTTATTATTGAACAAATCCTTACCGAGAATCTAGTACGTGTCATGCACTGTCCTGGCACTTGGAGTCATCCTTGGGCTCTCCACACACATCGGCCTACGCCAGGGGGACGAGCTCCGCCAAGCCGAGGATCCGATCTGCCTCGCTCAGCGCTGCTCCCCAGCAAGCCTCATGCCTTCTGGAGGTGCTGGGTGCTCGCCCTGTGCTGAACCAGTGAAACGGATTCTCCATTGTCCTACCTGAGATGACGTCACTATGCTCCGTGACGTGCCTCCTCAGGTAACTCCTACTCTTATTACCACAGAAGAACTCGGATAGAATAATAAGGTAACTAAGCCCCTTCCTTTTCTTCTTTCTCAGCTACTTCCCATGCTATATGCAATTTTTAGGGAAAAAAATGTTTGTTTTTTTTAATATTAGATTTCCTCTCTGCATTCCTAAGATTGTGCAAAAGAGGTCAACACAAATTTTCACCTACCACGAGGCTGGTGGATCACAGGTATATTCGTTCCACGAGACGTTTTGTGTGACACACGGTGCCACTGAGTCACACCCTGCACAAATCAGTTAGTCGGGTTAAGAGACCTCCGGCATCAGGGGAAGAAAGAGAGTCCTCGACCAAAGAAACCCGTTGGCTGTTATCGCAAGCAGCTAGCTAATTAGCCACCAAGATTGTAACATGGTTCGTTTCCTTCTAAGTTTTCCAGCTAAAAGAAAGGATAAAAAGAATGAAAAGCACATCAGAAGAGCTGGTTGTCCTCAGGTAACTCGCCCTGGGTGCCGAGCAAGTCAGCCGTCCTGGGGAATAGACAGCAAAGTATTCACCGCGGCACCGAGGACCGTTAAACCCTTCAGGGGACAAAAAAAAAAAAAAAAAAAGGAATTCATACACTTCTTTTGATGAGAATAACCCTGAAGGAACTAATAATAGAAATTGAGTAAAATATACTACTGATGTCAAGAAATCGATGTAATTTAGATCTTCTTTAAAGAGGAATATTAATAAAATATACCCTGAGATCACAGGGTATATTTTTTATTACTTTGCAAAGATAAAACTTCATTAACGGGGACATAAAAAACTGTAACAACATGTCAAGGAATATGGATGCAATCAAATTAATTGAGATTATTTCACAATAGTGATAAATCAGACATAGAACCTTACTCACCCTCGTTTTATTATTTACCCTACGGTCTTTATGTACAAAGTCTAAAGTTGCTATTCTCACAATATTTCAAAGAAAGGTCATTAGTATTAAGAATTGTTTTATAGAATCCCATTGGGGGGAAAAAAAAACATGTGTTGAGCTTCCCACAGAGAGTAGGGCGACGTTCTACAGAAGCCTCGGGAAATAGGAAGGAGGAGTCCCTTCCCTCCAGGGGCTGGGGAAGGACCTGCGGGAAAACCAATAAAGGAAACCTCACTTGAAGTGGAGTTAGAAGGGCAGCCCGGGGGCTCAGCAGTTTAGCACCTGCCTTTGGCCCAGGGCGTGATCCTGGAGTCCCGGGATCGAGTCCTGCCTTGGTTTCCCTGCGTGGAGCCTGCTTCTCCCTCTGCCTGTGTCTCTGTGTGTGTGTGTGTGTGTATGTGTGTGTGTGTGTGTCTCATGAATAAATAAATAAAATCTTTAAAAAAAAAAAAAAAAAAACGACCTAGAGGTTAAAATAAAAAAGTGGAGTTTATCTCCTGCCTTTAGGGTAGAGAAGGAAGATCCCTCCCCACCCACCACAGCTCCCCAACCACGGCCTGCAGCCAACGCCAACCTTGAACTCTTGCTCCCCTCCAAAAAGATTCTGTTCACAACAACCCTCCCCGGTTTCTTGCTAAAACCTACTAACAACTGACCTTCCCTTTGTGTGTTTGGACGTGGCTACGGTTCGCCAGGGCGCGCTTGCCCGGGACGGCCACTCCTCGGCCCTCCCCAAACCGACTCACTCCCGTTTTCATTTCCCGGGCACCGCTCTGCGCCCTGTTTGGAGTTGACACTCGTGAACCACAGAGCTAGGTGCTCCGTGAGATCGTGGGAAGGAGCGCAGATCGCCGGGGAACCGTGGAGAGGAGCCAGGGACCGCACACAACCAACAGGACAGGAAGAGGGTCGGACTAACGAGGGGCGTTTGAGGAAGACCTTGACGTCAGGATAAGATTTTTGACTTCATAGCTGAGAAACGTTCTAGGAGGACCGTCTCCGCGAACACGGTTTGGAAGTTAAGACCAAGCGAAAGGTACGTGTGAACAGGCCCCGCTTCTCCGTGCATCGCTCTGGGATGGACTGGACGGGCATTGCTTCGCAGAGCAGCTGGTCTCCAGGCTACGGAGCACATCACCTCATTGTATTTAACCTTGCAATATTCGGGAGGTCTATGCGATCAGAAGGCAGCATCCCCACCTCGAGGCCCTACACGTAGGAGACGCAGCCAAGCCGAAATTCAGAGAGGACAGGAAATTCGCCAACGGGCATCATGCACAATCCAGATTCGAAATCCTTACGGCTGCCTGTGTGTGGGC
Source organism: Vulpes vulpes (assembly GCF_048418805.1). Classification (NCBI taxonomy): domain Eukaryota; kingdom Metazoa; phylum Chordata; class Mammalia; order Carnivora; family Canidae; genus Vulpes; species Vulpes vulpes. The sequence continues at coordinate 200,190,042 of NC_132780.1, forward strand.
CGCGATTCTCTGTCGCTTCCTAAAATTTTAGTTGTCGTGGAGTAAAAAATGTGGACGGACAAGATGATGTCATCTCTTATCTTTGCCATGAAAACATTAAGGAAGTGCTTTTCCACTTCCATAGCGTTGATTTTTGTCTTTTCTACGATGTGAATGATTAGTTTTATTTCTTTGATTAGTTTTATTTTTAAAGAGAACAAAAGTTCCAAAAAAGCGATTCAATTATCATGAGGAAGACCGTTTTGTCATCTATAAAAGTGTAATTAAAAATACATTTTTTCTCAAGGTTGCTTTGTAGGTTAAATGAGGCAATGAGTGTGAAAGACCTAGCACAAATCAATGCCCAATTAGTATATTTCTTTTCTATCTGAAGGCAGAGTCTTAAAAATCAAGCTTCTGTAACACATTTCTTACTCAACATATATCTTGTTGTATCTACTAATAGATGACACTATGGGTGGACCTAAATAAATTGTATTATTATGTACTCAGCTACAGTGAAAACTGTGGAGATTTCTAGAATATATCAAGGAAATAGCCCATTCACTCAAATAAAGACCAAAAACTTAAAAAGTCATTCAAATCACTATTTAGTAACTATCTGAACCAAAATATTTCGGATTGGGATCCCTGGGTGGCGCAGCGGTTTGGCGCCTGCCTTTGGCCCAGGGCACAATCCTGGAGACCCGGGATCGAATCCCACGTCGGGCTCCCGGTGCATGGAGCCTGCTTCTCCCTCTGCCTGTGTCTCTGCCTCTCTCTCTCTCTGTGACTATCATAAATAAATAAAATTAAAAAAAATATTTAAATAAAAAAAAAATATTTCGGATAATTTTATGGCGAAATAAACCCTTCCTACAGTGCTAAATTTTTGAGTCAATATTGAAAAAACTTTTGTTTCCCTTTGAAAAATGTTGGAAAGAATAAAAAACCAAAGTCCATTAATTAACCAGTTACTTAGCAAAGTAAATTAATCATTTTATTCAGCTGTCAAAGGAAAAAAAAAAGTCAATCCTTGAGTGTACGAGTAAGGAGAGCCTACATTAAGGGGACTCTTGCAATAATGCAGGAAGGGAGTTATTACAACGGGGAGAAGGCTTGAACCCTAAGATCTGCAAATGTTGTGCTTGAAAGCAGAACAGGAAGGGGTCTCCTTCACGGGGAGAAGTAAAACAGCCCAGTGGAAAGAGCTGAATGTAGGAGAATGGAGTGAGCAGGTGGTGTGGTAAGACAGTAGAGAAGGAACTGTTTGTCTCCACAATCATCAGATGCTCAGGAGGGACCATTCAGTGAGGGTCACTCCATTTTCCAATATTTGCTTAAGATCAAATGTAGGCCATAGTTCTAAGGCCTGGGGACGCGAGAGGAGCTTGACTGGAGCATCTTATCCATATTGGCCGGTGAAGATAAAGAAGTCCGCGCATCATTGGTCAGACAAAGAAAGGGACTTTGGAGGGTCTGTGTCTGGCCTCGTCACAGGTAATAATCGGTTCACAGCAGAAGGCAAGCAAACAAAACAGACCAAAAAAAAAAAAAAAAAAACAGCAAATGTCCACGAAAAAAAACATTTCCCAGGACACAGGAGGGTGAGGTGTGTCGACCATTACTGTTCTCCAAAAGCACAGGACTCGGATAAAGTTCACCATCGTACGTGCTCAAGGACTCGGGGTCAGGAGTCCGGGTGATCTCGGAGGCCAAGGGGGAGAGTCAAAGCCTAGAAGTGGCTTGATGGCCGGGGGCTGGAATCGTCTTGATATTTGTTCACTCAGCCTGTCTGGTGCTGGGCCGGGCACCTGGAGGACTAGGACTGCCAACGGGAGCAACTCCGCGTGGAGTAGTCAATGTAGTCAGACTCCTGATGTGGTGGCTCAGGCCTCCAAGCACCCGAGTTCAGGTGCACACGACAGAAGCTGCAATATTTTTACGGCGCAGCCTCGGAGGTCCCCAAGCATCACCTCCATGGTGCTCTGCTGGCCCAGGGGAGGCAGATTAGCCGCCCTTGATAAAGGAATGGCAGGGTCACAGCATAGAATAGCACGAGAGGAGATTTGGTGGCCACGGTCTTGGAAAACACAATCTGTCACAGTCTTCAAATCTGTATCCATAAATACCACAGGAATGTTTATAGGTAAAATATACAAGGAATCGGTATTTTTAAGTGAATATTGGGAAATAGAGACCATCGGTCGATCAGTTGATTTGGCTCTCTCCACAGTTTGGCTACTGTTGATGCTGCTGTAAACATCGGGGTGCGTGTGCCCCTTCGGATCTGTATTTTCGAGTCCTCTGGGTAAATACCTGGTCGTGTGGTTGCTGGATTGTAGGGTTTTAACTTTTTTAACATTTTGAGGAACCTCCATACGGTTCTCCAGAGTGGCTGAACCTGCTTGCATTCCCCCCCCCCGCCCCCCAACAGTGCAAAAGCATTGCCCTTTCTCCACATCCTTGTCAAGCCCTGTTGTTTCTTGTGTTGGTTATTTTGGCCGTTTTGGCCACCCCTCATTCAGGGGTGAGGTGCAATCCCATCATGACCATTTGCGTTTCCCTGACGATGAGTGATGTCGACCATCGTTTCACGTGTCAGCCATCTGGGCGTCGTCTTCGGAAAAGTGTCTATCCGTGTCTTCTGTCCATTTCTTAACTGGATTACTTGTTTTTGGGGTGTTGAGCTTGGTAAGTTCTTTATAGATTTGGGATAAGAACTCTTTATCAGCTACGTCATTTGAAAATATCTCCTCCCCTTCATAGGCTGCCTTTAACTTCGTGGATTGTATCCTTCGCTGTGCAGAAGCTGTGTATCTTGAAGAAGTTCCCAGTAGCTCATTTTTGCTTTTGTTTCCCTTCCTCTGGAGACGTTTCTAGTAGGAAGTTGGGATGGCCGAGGTCAAAAAGGTTGCTTCCCGTGTTCTTCTCTAGGGTTTTGTCGGTTTCTTGGGTCACATTCAGATCTTTCATCCATTTTGAGTTTATTTTTGTGTGTGGTGTGCGAACGTGGTCTAATCCCATTCCTCTGCATGTTGGTGTCCAGTTTTCCCAACGCCATTTGTTGGAGAGACTGTCCTTTTTCCATTTGGATATTCTTTCCTGCTTTGTGGAAGAGGAGTTGACCGTACAGTTGTGGGTCCATTTCCGCATCTTCTATTCTGTTCCATTGATCTGTGTGCCTGTTTTTGTGCCCGTACCCTACGGTCCTGGTGACTACGGCTCTGTAATGTAGCTTGAAATACATCATAGTGATTTCTCCGGTTTTGTTTTTCTTTTTCGGGATTGCTTCGGCCATTTAGAGGCTTTGGTGGTTCCATACAAATTTTAGGATTATTTGTTCCAGCACTGTGAAAAATGCAAGTGGTATTTTGATAACGATTGCGCCGAACGTGGAGATTGCTTCGGGTGGTAAAGACATTTGAACACTGTTGTTCTTCCGATCCATGATGATGGAATGCTTTTCCATTTCTTTGTGTCCTCTTCATTTTCTTCCCTAAGTACTCTATGGTTTTCAGTAAACAGATCTTTTACCCCTTTGGTTAGGTTTATTCCTAGGTATCTTAAGACTTTTGGTGCCATTGCCAATGGGATCAATTCTTTGATTTTTTTTTTCTGCTGCTTTGTTACTGGCATATAGAAGTGCAACAGATTTCTGCACATGGATTTTATATCCTGCAATTTTACTGAATTCATGTATTAGTTCTAGCAATCGTTTTGGTGGAGTCTTCCCGCTTTCTACAGAGTGTCAGTGCTGTCCGTAAATAGCGAAAGTTTGACTTCGTCCTCGCCAACTTCAATGCCTTTTATTTCTTTTTGTTGTCTGATTGCTGAAGTAGGACTTCCAGGACCATGTTAAATAGTAACGGTGCAAGTGGACATCCTTGTCTTGTTTTTCCCCATTGAGGATGATATTAGCTGTGGGTCTTTTGTGAATGGCCGTCCTGACACTGAGGTACACTCCATCCATCCCTACTTGGTTAGGATTTTTATCAAGAGTGGATGCTATGCCCTGTCAAATCCTTTTTCTGCCTCTACTGACAGAATCATATGGTTTCTATCCTTTCTTTTGTTAATGTGATGTATCACGCTGGTTGATTTGCAAATATTGAACCATCCCTGAAGCCCAGGAATAAATCCCACTTCGTTGTGGGTGAATAATCCTTTTAATGTACTGTCGAATTCCATTTGCTAGTATATTACTGAAAATTTTTGCATCCATGTTCATCGGGGACACTGGCCTGTAATTCTCCTTTGTCGTGTGGTCTTTGTCTGGTTTTGGAATCAAGCTAATGCTGGCTTTGTAGAACGAGTTTGGAAGTTTTCCTTCCACTTCTATTTTTTTTTAAAACAGTTGGAGAAAAAAAAAATAAATAAAATAAATAAATAAAACAGTTGGAGAAGAATAGGTATTAACTCTTCTCTAAATGGTACAATTCCCCTGGGAAGCCATCTAGCCCAGGACTTTGTTTGTTAGGAGATTTTTTATTACTGATTCAATTTCTTTGTCGGTTGTGGGTCTCTTCAAATTTTCAATTTTTTCCTGTTTCAGTTTTGGTAGTTTGTAAGTTTCTAGAAATTTCTCCATTTCCTCCAGATTGCCCAGTTTGTTGACATATAATTTTTCATAGTATTCTCTTATAATTGCTTGTGTTTCTGCGGGTTGGTTGTGATTTTAGTATATGGGCTCCCGAAGCGAGCACAATCTCTCCTCTTTCATTCGTGATTTTATCTATTTGGGTCCTTTCTCTTTTCTTTTTGATACATCTGGCCAGGGGTATCTTATCCATTTTACTAATTCTTTCAAAGAATCAGCTCTTAGTTTCATTGGTCTGTTCTACTGGGTGGTTTTGTTGCTGTTGTTGTTGTTCCTATGTCATTTATTTCTTCTCTAATCTTTATTTCCCTTCTTCTGCTGCCTTTGGGCCTTATTTGCTCTTCATTTTCTGGCTCCTTAGGTATAAGGTTGTGTTGTGTATTTGAGCCTTCTCTTGCTTCTTGAGGTAGGCCTGTATTGCAATATACTTCCCTTGTAGGACTGCCTTTGCTCATCCCAGAGGTTTTGGACTGTCATGTTTTCTTTTTTTTTTTTTTAAATATTTATTTATTTATTTTATTTTATTTTTTTTTTTTTATTATAGACAGAGAGAGAGAGAGAGAGAGAGAGAGGCAGAGACCCAGGAGGAGGGGGAAGAAGCAGGCTCCATGCCGGGAGCCCAATGTGGGACTCGATCCCGGGACTCCAGGATCGTGGCCTGGGCCAAAGGCAGGCACCAAACTGCCGAGCCACCCAGGGATCCCCCTGGACTGTCATGTTTTCATTTGTATTTGCTTCTACATACTAGTTATTTTAATTTCCTAGTTAACCCAATTATTCTTTAGTAAGATATTCTTTAACCTCCATGTATTTGTGGTCTTTCCAAATTTTTTCTGGTGGTTGACTTGAAGTTACATAGGAGCGTGGTCTAAGAATATGCATGGTATGATCTCGATCTCTTCATGCTTGTCCAGGGCTAATTTGTGACCCAATATGTGACCTATTCTGGAGAATGTCCCGTGTGCACTCGAAAAGAATGTGTATTCCACTGGTCTAGGATGAAACGTTCTGAATATATCTGTTGAGTCCATCTGGTCCAGTGTGTCAAAGCCATTGTTTCCCTGCTGATTTTCAGCTTAAATGATCTGTCCTTTGCTGTAAGAGGGGGTGCTAAAGTCCCCCACTATCATTGCATTATTATCCATGAATTTCTTTATGCTTATTATTAACTAATTTATATATCTGGGTGTTCCCAAGTTGGGAGCATAAATATTTACAATTGGTAGAACTTCTTGATTATGATATAATGCCCATCTTCATCTCTTGTTACAACTTGTTTTAAAATCTAGTTCATCTGATATAAGTATGGCTCCTCCAGCTTTCTTATAACGTCCATTAGCATTAATAGTGGGTTCTCCATCCCCTCACTTTCAATCTGCAGGTGTCTTTAGCTCTAAAATGAGTCTCTTGTAGGCAGCATACACATGGGCCTTATTTTTTTATCCATTCTGATGCCCTGTGTCTTTGGGTCAGAGCATTTAGAATCTAAGTGGTTACATTCAGAGTGATTATTGACAGATATAAATTCAGTGTCATTGCATTACCTGGAGGGTTGGTGTCTCTGGTGATGTTCTCTGGTCCTTTCTAGTCTTCGTGGCTTTTGATCTTTTTTCCCCACTCAGAAATTTCCTTTAATGTTTCTTGCAGGGCTGGTTTAGTGGTCATGAACTCCTTTCACTTTTGTTTGCCTGGGAAACCTTTTATTTCTCCTCCTATTCTGAATGACAGTCTTGCTAGATGTCCTCAGCTGCATATTTTTCCCATTCAGCACGTTGAATATATCCTGCCGTTGTCTGCTGGTCCGCCAACTTTCTGTGGACATATCTGCTGCAAACCTAATCTCTCTTCCTAAACAGATTAAGGATTTTTTTTCCCTTGTTATTTTCAGGATTCTTTCCTCATCTATGTATTTTGTGAATTTGACTATAATATGCCTTGGTGATGGTTGACTTTTGTTGAATTTAATAGGAGTGCTCTGTGCATTTTGGATTTTGATGCCTGCATCCTTCTCCGGATTAGGGAAGTTTTCAGCTATAACTTGATCAAGTAAACTTTCTGCCCCTTTTACTCTCTCTCTCTTCATCTTCTGCGTCTCTTATGATATGCATGTTATTCCATTTTAATAAATCACTGGGTTCCCTAAATCTACCTTCATGATCCATTACCCTTAATTCCCTCTTTTTTAAATCTTCATTATTTTCCATAATCTTATATTCTATATCACTGATTCATTTCTCTACTTCAACCATTCTCATTTTTCATGACATCCATTTGGTTTGCATCTCAGTTACAGCATTTTTATTTTTGGCCTGACTAGATTTTCGTTCTTTTATCCCTGTAGTAAGGAATTCTCTAGTGTCTTCTATGCTTTTTTAAGCCCAGCTAGTATCCTTATAATTGTTGTTTTATTTTTTTTTTAGATTTTATTTATTTTTTCATGACAGACACACACACACACACACACACACACACACGCACACACACACAGAGGCAGAGACACAGGCAGAGGGAGAGAAGCAGGCCCCACCCAGGGAGCCCGACGTGGGACTCGATCCTGGGACCCAGGATCATGCCCTAGGCTGAAAGTGGCGCTAAACCACTGAGCCACCCGGGCTGCCCAATTGTTGTTTTAAATTCTAGTTCAGACATCTTGCTTATAGCTGTATTGATTAAATCTCTGGCCATCATTTCTTCCTGTTCTTTGTTTTGGGGTGAATTCCTCTGCCTTGTCATTTTGGAGGGGAAAAAAAAGCAAAATAAAGCAAAATAAAAATTTCAAAAAATTTTAAAACATGAAATAAAATACATAAAGGAAACTAGATCCTAGATGTGTTTTGGTCTGCTTGTTATGGAAAGCATGATAGAAAAAACAAAGATAGAAAGAAAGAAAAGAAAAAATTAAAATTAAAAAATCATATAAAAATAAAACTTACAAAATTTTTAAAAATGCTCTTTCTGTATTTAAAGAAGAAAAGGACAAGGGACGCCGGAGCGGGGGGGAGGGGGGGAGCGTTGGGCTCAGCAGTTGAGTGTCTGCCTTAAGCTCAGGCCATGACTCCGGGGTCCTGGGATCGAGTCCCATGTCAGGCTTCTCGCAGGGAGCCTGCTTCTCCCTCTGCCTGTGTCTCTGCCTCTCTCTGTCTCTCTCATGAGTAAATAAAATCTTTTTAAAAAATTAAATAAATAAAAATTTTTAAAAGACAAAAATTTTTAAAAAGGAGAAGAAAGAAACAAGCAAAAAAACAAAAACCCACAGGACATTAGATGCTGGCTTCACCCCATTCTCCTCTCCAGCCCTGGAAATGCATGCCCCCCCCCCTTGGGAAACCCTCAGAGAGGTGCAAACAACGGCCTTCTGTGTCCCTGGTTCCTGTCAGCCCCCACCTTCATCCTGTCTGTCCAAAGTGTCCCCCTGCAGCTGGCCTGTGTTTTATCTCAGGCGCGGTTGTGGTTCAAAGCCCCACACTTCCGAGACGCCCCCCTGCACACACCTGCACTGATCCTCTGACCGGGGGTCTCCCCGCACGTTGGTGGTGGTGGCGCTGCCTCGTCCCAGCAAACACTGCAGTGGCCGGGCAGCGCTTCAGCCTCGTGGCCCCTGCAGCACAGGCTCGGGGGGCTGCTGCCCTTTGCCAGCGGAGCGGGGCGCGGGCCACATCCACGGTCCCCACGCTTCTTTGTCTGTGGAGAGGCCCTAGCACCCCTGCCAAATGCCTTCCCAGCAGGGGAGCCGCTTGTCCCCCTGACCTGGGATCCTCAGCCCTGCTCTCCCACTGGATCACTGCGTGGCTCCCAGGGGAGGAGCTGACAAGGGCGCCGACACCCGAAATTCAGACTCTGAGCTCCAGCGTTCATAGACGGCTGGTGGTACCTAACCTTCCCTTCTTCCTCAGCGATGGTTTTGGGAAATCGTCCTCTTGTGCAGACCTTTGCATGTGTGTTCACTCGTGTGTGCGTGTGTGTGTGCGTGTGCGTGTGTGTGTGCGCTTTCCTTCTCTCTTCTCCTTCCTCTCAACTACCTTCTCTGAGATCAGGCCTTCCGCCTGAAGGCAGTGCCGTGGCTCTTTTCTCCCCCAAACTTTGCACAGTTCCTACCTTATAGGGATCATTTTCCTGTTTGCGGCCGTGCAGCTCTGGTCTCTACGATTTCGGATCAATTTCTCGGGTGTTCAGAACGACTTGACGTTTATCCAGCTGTGTCGGAGAGACGAGGCAAGCTTCGGGTCACCCTACACCTCCGCCACCCCACCTCTCTCTCTCTCTCTCTTAATAATTTAACACTTTGCTGGCAAGAAAGGTATGAGCCCTATTGTTAAAAAAAAAATGTAAGCCCTTCTAAAGGAGATAAAACCTAATATTTAAGTAATAATAAAAAGTCATATCATATTTTCAAGGAGGAAGACATAATAAAGGCATAAATTAAGTTAATTCATGAATTTAGCACAATCACAAGAAAAATACAAGATATCAAGGGAGGAAAAAATTAAACTGATTTGAAAGTCTATGTGTAATAAGAATTAAAAAAATAGCTAAGAAAAAAATATAAAAAGTAAAAGAAAAGGTGGAAGAGGAGAATGTGTCCTACGAAACACCAAAACATATTAGCAAGCTCCTAAAATTACCAGTGTTGTGTTAGCTAAGTAAATAGTTGGTTCAAAAAAATTACACTGTCATCTTATAACAAAATCAGTCAATATGGTTTATTTGGGGCTACCCTGATATAAGATGCAAAATGTTTCATATACATGTCTCATTTTAAAATTATATTGATATAGTGTTTTCCTTATATAAATAGCTAATGTTACTAATGTAATCCACTTTCATTCACAGCTGATCACACTTTCAGCATCCAACTCCTTGAATTACCACAAATTTATGTTAAACATCCCATCCTAAATATAATACTCTCCTCCCCAAGATAATAAGGAAAAACTCTCAAATTAAATATATTTGCACTATTTGTAAGTTACCAAATAGCCCTGACAGCTGTTTTAGCTTTTATCTGAAATATTTTTGCATAAAAATTCAATACTAGTTTACGATCAAGTAGTTAAACTTTTTATATTATCACTCATAGAATATACTGGAACATAACCACCTTCCTCCCAAACGGTTTTAAAAAAGTAAGACTGTCTCTCCTGACTTCCATATTTCTGTTCACCATAATTACACTTTTCTAATCCAAAAATTTGAGATTTTTTTTTAAGATTTTATTTATTTATTCATGAGAGACACAGAGAGAGAGAGAGAGGCAGAGACACAAGCAGAGGGAGAAGCAGGCTCCATGCGGGGAGCCCGATGTGGGACTCGATCCCAGGACCCCGGGGTCACACCCTGGGCTGAAGGCAGACACTCGACCACTGAGCCCCCCGGGCGTCCCAGAAATTTGAGATTTCTGTTTCGTGTTTTCATCTCCCTCCTATCACGTCCCCAGTGTCTTTGGCTTCTAGAAGCTTGATGGACTAGAGATTTCCGTTTGCTCTCACACTATCAAACCCATTCTTTGGTGCATCAGTGAACCGCTCCAAAGCGAGGAAGTGTCCTTCTCCAAACGTTTTGCAGAGCAAAACCCACACGGGATCCCCTGAAAGTGGAGAGAGGATGGGAGACACGCGCAGGAGCACCCGACGGCTCAGGAAGGTGGTGCAGCCTAGGCGGGGCTCTCGTGCCCAAGATTCTGAACCCGAGACACCACCAAGGAGCCGCCCCCCATGCAAGCCCACGAGGGTTTATGTTCATTAACAAGCTCGAGCTTGGGTCCAAGTGCACCCGACCCGGCGGAGCGGGGACTTGGACCCCGAGGGGGGTTCCAGCTGGGTTTTTATGGGCTGGTCTAGGGGATTTTCAGAAAGAGTGCAGGAATTTCTTCAGCTCTGTTTTCATTCCAACACGGGACTTTCCGTCTCTGTCAAGGGTGTTCTGCATTTTTCCCGTAAAGTTCAGCTCTTACGCACAGGGGCCTGGGGTGGCTGTACTTGTGCCAACGCTGAACTTGGGGGGGAGTGGGGGGCAGTGGCCTTCGTGTTCTCGGCCTCCACACCGCGGGGCGGCTGGAGACCCCGCCGGGAGCCGTGTGCCAGGAAGGACGAGGGTCTGAAGCTCCTGGCTGCTGTGGGAGCCCCTGCAAACCCTTCTAGGGAGAGGCAGCTCGGGGCGGGCCTGCACTGCCGCAGCTCAGGGGCACGGAGACTCGGTCTCATCACCAGGCACCAGGAGGCCGCGGCCAGAGCTGCCTCGGTGGAGCCGGGAGCGCAGCCCAGGCCCGGGCATGCTTTGGGGTTCAGATGCCTGACGTGTGGGGTGAAGGGCGTGTCTACGAGCAGGCATTGCTAAGGGAACTTTAGGAGATAAAAACAGAATTTAAAAATGAGGAAGCACTAAGAGAGGGCAAAGGTCGCTTCGAACAAAATAAAACCAGCTCAGGGTAACAGCCGCCCCTTGCAATCACCGCCCGGGCTACGGCCTCCTCCCCGCCGTTTCCACCTTCCTCCACTTTCCCAGGACTTGCCTGTATTTTCCGCAAAGCTGCGGTGCCGCGGGGCGCCAGGCCCCGTTCCAGGGCCGCAGCGTCCTCTTCCAGGTGCCCGAGGCCTGGCTGCCCGCAGGTGTCAGCTGCTGCGTCTCCAGCGCCCTGGGCTGAAGACAGAGGCCCCGAGGTCACCTCCCGACCCGGGAGCAGCTCAGATCCAACAGGCTGTCGCTGTCATAATGGGAAGCCCCAGCACCTTCACCCGAATCAGCACAGCCCTGGGGGGGCCTCCCAGCTGGGTCCCCCAGGATTCAGTGTGCTCTGCGTGGGGCTGACGAGGGTGCAGGTACTTGCTCCCCCGGCCAGGCCTGCTTCCTTCACTCCGTCTCCCAGCAGGTGCAGCTGTGGCAGCTGTCCCCAGGGTGTCCCCGGGGGTGCAGGTGTCTTCCTGGCCCGCCCGCTTGGGGACTGGTCTCCACAGCTCCTGCCTCAGACCCTGACTCAGACCTCAGGGTGCGCTGCAGCACTAACCCACTTCTGCCCCCAAATACCACTTGGGGCCCCCTTGCGGGCACCATCCCTTTCCAGCTGCGCCCCCAGGCCTGGGCCGGGGCCGGTGACCTCCCGTGTCCCCGACGCTCAGAGCTCTGGCAGCTCGGCCTGGGCCCAGGGCCACTTGCCCCCATGCACGACCCTCAGCCCCAGTGTCACACTCCGACTCCCCGCAGGCGAGTCTCGGCTGGGCCGGTGTCCGCGGGGGGGAGCGGGCGGCTCCGGTACCGGTACCTGTCCCGGCGGGGCCTCGGGCCGGACCTGGCCGCTGCTCCCACAGCCCCAGGCTCTGTGCTCCGTGACCCCGCAGCCAGCGGCCTGCAAACCCGCCTCCCCACGCCCCCCCGCCCCGCAGGTCCCCCTGCACCCCCAGGCCCCTGCAAACCCCACCCCGTAGCTCCCACCACCCCCCTAGCCCTGCAGGTCCCCCCCCCCCCCCGCCCCGCAACTCCCTCCGCCCCCACCCCGTGTGCACCCCCCCTCCCCGCAGGTGCCACCGCCCCCCTCCCCGCAGGTGCCCCCGCCTCCCCCCGCAGGTCCCCCCTCCCCGCAGGTCCCCCCCTCCCCGCAGGTGCCACCGCCCCCCCCCCGCAGGTCCTCCCCCCTCCCCGCAGGTCCCCCCTCCCCGCAGGTCCCCCCCTCCCCGCAGGTGCCCCCGCCTCCCTCCCCGCAGGTCCCCCCCCTCCCCGAAGGTGCCCCCGCCCCCCTCCCCGCAGGTGCCCCCGCCCCCCCCCGCAGGTCCCCCCCCCGCAGGTCCCCCCCCCTGCCCCGTGGCCCGCCGTCTCCGCGGTGACCAGGGCCCCCGCCCGTCCAGCTCCCAGGGCTCCGTGCGGCCTGCAGCCGGGTGACAGGTGACAGGTGACAGGTGACTGGGGCCACCAGCGCCCGGGCCCCTCCCTCCGGGCCGCGGCGCCCCCGCCCCCACGGTGCTGCCCGGACGAGCCCCGCCCCCGCCGCCCCGACCAGGCCTCAGAGGCCCCGCACCTGCCTGCACCTGTGGGCGGGCGCACAGCGGGGGGGGGGGGGGGGGGGCCTTACCTGGGGGGAGAGCCGGGGCCGGCCGCGTCCTCCAGGGGCGGGGCGGTCATGGGGGCGCCAGGTCACGACCTCGGGCTGCGACTCTCCGCCCCTCCCCGCCGCCCCTCCCGCGCTCTCTCTCTCTCTCTCTCTCTTAAAAAAAATGATGCTGTACCTGTGGATATTATCACAGCTTAGCCCGGGCCCCCCCTACTTCCATGGTGAAACCCAGGGCCGCATTTTGCTCGTAGAAGGGGCAGCAGACACGGAGAGAAAGGGAGAGTCAGACTGAGTGGAGGAACCAGGCCTGTACCGGCTTTGCTGTGATGCTTTTTTTTTTTTTTTTTTGAGATTTATTTATTTATTCACGATAGACACAGAGAGAGAGAGAGAGGCAGAGACACAGGAGGAGGGAGAAGCAGGCTCCATGCAGGGAACCGGCAGGATTGGATCCCAGGACTCCAGGATCAGCCCTGGGCCAAAGGCGGCGCTAAACTGCTCAGCCACCCAGGTGATGCTTTTACATCACCTTTGGCAAGTGATTTAAGCCTCCTCTGTTCCAAGATAGTCCCCGCTCCACAGTTAGAATGATTTTCTTTAATTCTCCTCTTCAGAGCGGTTGTAGGAGGAGTAAGATAACATTTAATGAACATTTGGAGCGACTGATATGAGACCTCTGGGAGAACAAGCTACCTGTCCCACTCTGGGTTTTATTGGTCAAGCCATTTACATAAAAAATAATGTTGGCCTTCTGGTTTTATCTCCAACATGTAAAGAGCTTACCAGTTGTCACTCCCATCATCACAAGAAAAAGCTGGATAAACTGAAAATAAATGACTTTTTTTTTAGACCCATCAGAGAACTAAGGCTCTAGGGCAAACTGCCACGTGAAAATCTGAAGAAACAGTGTGTGTGGTCCCCCCACACATTGAGATCTGCTTAGACGATGCCAAAGCTTCAGGAGCCATGAGGGGGCGGGAATACTTCAATGGTAAAGTCAATGAATTACTGGAGGCAGAACTCCCAGGTATCACAGTCTAAATGGGACCCACTACACTGTCATAGGTTTTACCTCCAACAGCCCTTCTGGGTTCATAGCGGAGATCCGAAAAAAAACCCTCATAACTCTAGCAGAAGGAAGGGAAAACTGTTCATTATGAAACATATGCAGGGTGTTCTCCATAACAAAAGCCTATTCTCTTGGGTGGGGGAAGGGGAAGAATTTGCTAGAGATTTATCCCATCTGGGGGAAGGGCATTCTTCCCCTGCCATCCTGCTCTAGCTTTCCTGCCTCACCTAAAGGGAGAAAAAGATATGCAACAGGAGGTCATGGCTCAAGAAAATAGATGGAGAATGCTTCAGGCAAGGAAGAGAGTAGGCGACAGGGACAGGGCTGGGGGGACCATACCACCAGAGACACAATAGTGAAGGTCACGGTCCTGAGACACAGGATGGCTAAATGATTGAGATTTAATGAGAAGACTGTAGCCTGCCTCCTCTCCACATTGGCCACAATTTACCACCACAGGAGTAGGGCTCACATGCCGCAGCAGCAAACACTTGAAACGGCAAAATCCAGAGTCTCCAAGAGCAAAAGTACTTAGGGAAACTCAAAGTTAAGAAGACAAAGAGACAAAAGCAAGGACACCAAAGGAGTTCAAAGCCTTGGTCATGAAAAGCTACAGCAAACATTAAAAATAGCCCGACTCCTAACAGATTAACATAAATCCTCACACTAAAGAAATATTTAGATAAGCTCCTCTTTCTGGTACAACACATCCAGCTTTCAACAAAAAATTACAAGGCGTACCAAAAAAGTAAGAAAATGCAGTCTGAACAGATAAAGCAATCACTAGAACCCAAATACCATACACATGTCGGGATTGTTGGATAAGGAATTTAAAATAACTGTGATTGATGTAGTAAGGACACTGTAGGAAAAGTAGAAAACATGTAAAACCAGAAGGATAATGTAAGCAGAGAGATGGAAACTCTCCAAAAAATAAAGACTAAACATTAGCAACATTCATAAAAACAGAAAATGCTTTTTTTTTTTTAAAGATTTTACTCATTTATTCATGAGATACCCAGGGAGAGGCAGAGACCTAGCCTGACGTGGGTCTCAATCCCAGGACCCCGGGATCACAACCTGAGCCAAAGGCAGATGCTCAACCCCTGAGCCACCCAGGGACCCCAGGGAAAATGCTTTCAATGGGATCAATGGAAGACTCAACACAGGAGGCAACTTGAGGCTACATCAATAGAGACTTTGTCAATAAAATCCAAAAATTAGTAATAGTAATGAGATAGAACAAGATATCTAAGAATTTAGGGATAATTTCAAAAAGTGTAATGTACACAGAATTAGAAAACCAGATGAAAAGAGAGGGCAGAGCAGAAGAAATACTTGAGGTAGTAATTGCTAAAAGCAGTTCAAAAATAATGAAAGATATCAAACCACAGATCCAAGAAACTCGAAGAAAACCAGGCAGGGTATGCACCAAAAAATAGCACATCTCCGGATATCATATTCCGAGTTTCAAAAAACTAAAGACAAGGAAAAAATCTTGAAAAAAGCCAGAAGAGAAAAATTCTTTACCTATAGAGGAACAGAATAGGAATCACAAGGGGTTTATCTACAGAAACCATGTACATAATAAGAGCATGAGCGAAAAAGACAGCAGCCTAGAACTGTATGTCCATAGAAAATATCCTTTAAAAGTTAAGAAGAAACAAAGACACATGATCAGTCAAATAAAAACTGAGGAAATTCACTGCCAGCAGACTCGTCCTGCAAGAAATGCTAAAATAATTTCTCCGGGCAGAAGGAAAATTACACGACATAGGTCAGATATAAAATCATATATGTCAGAAATGTGTATCCACATAAAGGAAAGGATTGGAGGAGAAATAAAGGTAAAAAAACCGTTATGTTTTTTTTTATTCTTAATTGATCTAAAAGAAAAAAGCTCTTTCAAAGTAACCATAGTAACACTGTATTGAGTGATTATAGCATTTGGATAAGTGTCAGGCGGGAGGAATTGGGACTACCCGCACTAGTCCTCAAGGGCTTTGGCGTTATTTGAAGGCAGACTTAGATTACTTAAAAATGCATGTTGTAAACTCCAGGGAAACCACTAAAAAAAAATAAATAAACAAAGAAGCATGATTAATACGCATGCTGAGATAGTAGAGAAAGGAAATCGTATCAAATGTTTACGTAGGGGGCGCCCAGGTGGCTTTAAATGTGTGCCTTTGGCTCAGGTCACGATCTCCAGGTCCTGGGACTGAGCAGGGAGCCTGCGTCTCCCCCTCCAGCTGCCCCTCGACCCTGGAAGGTGGGTATCGGGGCCTGGCCCCCAGAGGCAGCTGGTGTAGACGTAGGCCGAGGGGCACACGGGGCCGCCATCCTGGTCGCAGCCAGGAGGGCCTCGCGGAGATGACAGGGCCCCAGCACGTACTGGGCTGGACACCCCGCTACGCTGGGCAGCAGGGGAAACATTCTGGTGGAAATTATGGAAATCCGAGGAAAGGTGGACTTTAATGACTAAGCACGTGTCCGTAGCGGTTCATTACCTGGGACAAGTGCGGCCCAGCAATGAAGGTGCTCGCGACAGCACACACGACAGGGGGCTTCTGGAAAGCTCCACAGCCTCATGGTTTCTCCGAGATTCTGAGACCGTTCTAAAATAAAGACTTTAGTAAGAATAGGAATGACCCCCTACTGTTGCGCACCTGATTTTCTGGCTCTGTAAAGTGTGCGTCAGCTGGCTGGGTGCCCTCGGCCCAGCGGCGACACCACGACAGGGTGCCTGCCGCGGGCACCTGGCTCTCTACCTATCTAGTTATTTATATATTTATTTATATATTTTATTTTTTAAATATCCTATTTATTCATGAGAGACCCAGAGAGAGAGAGAGGGGGGCAGAGACCCAGGCAGAGGGAGAAGCAGGATCCATGGGAGCCCCATGCAGGACTCGATCCCGGGACACCGGGATCACGACCTGGGCAGAAGGGAGACGGTCAGTCATGAAGCCCCCCAAGGGCCCCTGGAGGCAGACACTTGAACGGAGGCTTTGCAGACCCCTCAGGCAGGCTGCTCCTCCCAGGAGGCCCCTGCACCTGCAGAGCCTGTCGGGTCAGGGTGACATTAGCACTGAAAGGAAACCTTCATGCCAGAAAGATCTTATGAGAATTCTTGGTTGGTTCCTGGCACTGGGGGGGAGTATTGGCAGAGGAGCATTTCATTATCCGGTCGGCACCGTCTCCAGTTCCCCCTCCCTGCGGGACCAACCCCAGGGCCCTCACCATGTCCCCCTGCCCCAGGGACCGACCTCAGGGCCCTCACCATGTCCCCCTGCCCCAGGGACCGACCCCAGGGTCCTCACCACGTCCTCCTGCCCCAGGGACCGACCCCAGCACCCTCACCACATCCCCCTGCCCCAAGGACTGACCCCAGGGCCCTCACCACATCCCCCTGCCCCAGGGAGTGACCCCAGGGCCGTCACCACTTCCCCCTGCCCCAGCGACACACCCCTGCACCCACCCTGATGTCGCAGCCATCCCGGGGGCCCCTGGGCGGGGGCAGAGCCAGGGTTAGGAAGCTGCGGAGGAGCTGGAAGGGCACTGCTATGTGGACGCCCTGAGGGCTGCTGGGAGGAGGCCCCGAAGAGCAGCACCTGCCGAGGGCACCCCCCCCTTGAGTCGAATAAATCAGGAAGCGTTTGCAGCGCCCGCCTGCGGGTCAGGCCAGGCCGGGGGGTGAGTCCCGGGGGGCGGGGGCACTCCCTGGGCCCCTGGAGCAGCTGGGAAGCCAGCTGCGGCGGCTCAGGCCCTCAGTGCTTCGGGGCCTACCTGTTTGTCCTGACTGACCGCACACCTCTGCCCCAGTCCCAGTGACACGGAAACCCTAATACTTGAACGTTTCACTGCGTCTGGGCCGTAGGCCAGGGCCGTGCTGCCGACTGCCCGCCGGGCACCCTGACGCCGGAGCTGGGCGAGGCCTGCTTGGGGCCCTGCACACCAGCACGCCCGTCTCCGCGGGACAGCGTGTCGCCTTCTCTTAGGGCCAACGGAGCCCACGCTGTGCATGAGCACACGATGCAATTCCATGAAGATCCTGGTGTTCTCCTCCCATAGAATTATTTTCTTTAATCTTTAATTTAAATTCAATTTGCAACATAGAGCATCACACCCAGTGCTCATCCCGTCAAGCGCCCCCCTCAGTGCCCGTCACCCAGTCACCCCCACCCCCCACCCACCTCCCCTTCCACCACCCCTTGTTCATTTCCCAGAGTCAGGAGTCTCATGGTCTGTGACCCTCTCTGATATTTCCCACTCATTTTCTCTCCTTTAATTCCTTTCACTATTTCTTATATTCCCAAATGAATGAGACCATATAATGTTTGTCCTTCTCCGACTGACTTACCTCACTCAGCATCATACCCTCCAGGTCCACCCACGTCGAAGCAAATGGTGGGTATTTGTCGTTTCTGATGACCGAGGAATATTCCATTGTACACATAGACCACAGCTTCTTTATCCATCATCTGTCTGAGGACACCGAGGCTCCCCCCACAGGGTGGCTACTGTGGACATTGCTGCTGTGAACATCGGGGTGCAGGTGTCGCGGCGTCTCACTGCATCTGCATCTTTGGGGTAAATCCCCAGCCTTGCGACTGCTGGGTCGTAGGGCAGCTCTATTTGGGACTTCTTGAGGACGCTCCAGCCTCCTCTCCAGAGCGGCTGCACCAGCTTAGATTCCCACCCGCAGCACACAAGGGCTCCCCTTCCTCCGCATCCTCTCTGTCTCCTGTAGAATTCTGACACGACTTCATCATAATCTGATTATAGCATTTACGGCATTGTATCCTGTGGTATTCTTTTCGTTTGCTTTCTTTCTTTTTATTGTATTTGCTTGCCTCCTGCTCTGAATAGCCTGTTTGCCTCGAGGAGTAGGGCCATTGCTTCGTTCACCATGTATCTGTTGGTAGAACAGAAACAGGAAAAAAAATGTGTTCTAAGTCAAAATTGTTTGATATTTAATATTTCATGGAATCTCTGACCTCTTTTCTCTTTTCATTTCCTATTCCCCAAGCTCTCTTGTTTCTACAAATATGGTACCAAGTACAAATATGATCTAGTCATTCTAATAATTTTCTGAATTAAATTTGGCTTATATCATGACCTCATTTCATATTCCTCCAAATATTTAAAGGTAATTAATTATTTACTGTTTTTTAAGCCCTCCTAGTGTGCACGTAAGTGATCAGCATTAATTAAAAAACACAAGCATCTCAATGAAGCCCATATGCACTTCACAGAGGTCTTTAATCTCCTTCTAAACGATACACCCCTTAGTTATTTTTATCAGGACACATGCTTCCTCAAAGGGCCAGAGTCATACAACAAACAGTTTTGTGAGAATACAAGAAAAACAAAGTTGTTTACAACAGAACAAAATTACTATAGTATGTGTCGTATTTATGATTTGCGCTTCTAGGAATATTTTTAAAACTATTTGGGGAAAAAATTTAAAAAAATAAATAAAACTATTTTGGAGATCCACATGTTCAACGTTCACACTTGAAGTATTCACTTTTCTCAGAAATCATCCTTTAGAGCAATGCTATGAGGCTTCTCGTCAAAAAGGAGTTGAGCAAAAAGGAATTCATGTGACAGCATATAATCCACGTGTTTTGCCTCCCCCCCCCCCCCCGTCCACCTTATTCGTTGAGTTTCTCCCCTTTTACCAAGAGCTTATTCATCCAGCACTGGCAGAGAAATCACAGTGAAAAATCACAGATTTTTGACCATTAGGTTCAAAATGCCTCCGTTCAGGCTTTAATCGGCAGGACTTGAATGAGATATTATCCAGCAGAAGCAACAAGGCAGCCGCCTCCTCCAGTTCCCCCACTGCCCAAGCTGGGAGATGAGGGCGGGCTGCTGGGAGCCATCAGCCTCCCCCCAGCCACAGGAGCGTGGGCCTGGTCAAAGCAGGGGTCTCAGGGCCAGTGGGGAGCTCCGCAGGGCACGTGCTGCAGGTGGTCCCAGGCCAGAGAGTGGCCCCTGGGCGAAGCCCTAGGGAGACAGAGCAAGATGAGAGGCTTGGATCCCCCAGTGCAGCCGCGGGGGGTGGGGGCCCATGGGCCAGATGTGCCCACCCAGCCCCAATGCAGCCCTCAGTGGTGCCTGTGCAGAGGGTGGAATTCTAATTGCCGGAGTTAAATTCGAGATGACTAAGACAAACCCCAAAATGTCGGGATTGCCTCAGGACATCACAGATCAAGGGTTCTTCCATTAAAGGGAAGGAAAACGCCCAGGAGTATCAAGTGCAGGCGCAGGAAACCCAAAAATTTGTGATTTTGCTCGTGAGCCTGGGCTGTGGACATTGTAGCCCAGCACGTACGTATATAGCAGGAAGAACAAACGTCATGCATTGGAAACCCACGATGCTTTAACTGTTTCACTACTTTGAGGTGCGCTCGCTCTCTGTCTGTATGTCTCTCTGTATATGTGCAGTATGACCTGTCGTTCATATGTATTGATCTATTTGTTGCTCCTGACAACATGGCAAGGTAATTAAAGAAGAGAATATTTAACTGTGCCCTAGCGTACAATGTAGGGCTAACAAGTGATTTCCCAAAGGTCGATCTGTTAATCAGTGGGGTGAGACAGACCTAGAACCTTGATCTTTGACCACAAGTCTGGTTCTCTTAATAATTTACCAAAATATCACCTGCATTTGAAAGCTTAAAAAACAAAAAAAAAAATCCCTGGACAAAATTGTAAAATAAATGGAGACATACGCCATCCCTAGAGGTGAATTATGCTTCTGACCAACTCCAGGGGGAGATGTCCTGGACACAGCTGTTCCAGGGCAGGCCGGATCTGATTAATCACTGCCCAACTAGGCGTTGAGATCCACTCATTCATGGACGGGCACAAGAGCAGGTGTAGTATTTTACTCCTCTGGGTTTCCAAGGACAAAGAAGCTCACAGGAGAATTGATCAAACAAACCAGCAATGAATTATTCATTTTAAATAATATATTGTACACACATTAATAGAAAAGAATCAGCAAATATATGTCGCAACAATACTAAACATCGTCTCTAGAAACCCTACATTAGGCATGTAATTAAGTCACAGATTTGTTAAGATCGTCTAAAATTACGGTTATTCCCAAACCCAGCAATTTTTCAAGCGCCGCAACCGTTTTTCAAGGTCAATGACTCCATGTGTCCAATTGTCAGAGTCGAATCAAGCTCTGCCAAGGTACGATCCACTCCATCGCCCCAAAGACCATCTCCGCCTTTCCAAACAGGAAGAATAAAAAGTATTTTCTCCTGGGGGTTGGTAAGGAACCACGCTCCATAAAAACCACCACCAAAAAGAAGCAAATCTTCATGATCATAAAACGCATCCAGGAGGCCTCCTCAGGAAGAAGCTCACTTGGTCACATTTGAAAATCCGATTTGAGGAGTTGGGGAGTCCCTACAGGCGTGGAAATGGCCATATTCAAACGAACTTCAAGAGCCAGAATATCACATTCTGGGGGTTAAGCTTCTCTTCCTGGCGTGGCATTGGCTAGCGCTGCCCACGTTCGACTCCATGATGCTATTTATGCTTCCATGGAAGACCAAGCCCCTGCTCCTGTAGGTGATACCCTTTCACCTTATGTAGGTCCACACATCCACTCCGGGTATAGTCCGTTTTATAGCTTCGGGGATCCTTGACGCTTACACATTCTGCTTATCCTGCATTAAATTTCCAGCTAAATTCTCAGAAGTCCATTATGTTTTTCTTATTTCCAGCATCTCAGAAGAATCTCCCTGAAGCCCCCTACACCAATCACGGCGATACTAGTCAGGATCCTAGTTCTGGGAGTAAAAGGCCATCATGTATGTGAAGAAGAGAGACAGGTGTGAAAGCAGGAAAAGACGTGGGGATGAACCCAATTTGGGGGCCTGAACAAGATAGTCAACAATGAAGATGGAGAAGATGATAGGAATAGACCTCTCCCTCTCTCCCTCTCCCTCTCTCCCTCTCCCTCTCTCCCTCTCCCTCTCTCCCTCTCCCTCTCTCCCTCTCTCCCTCTCCCTCTCTCCCTCTCTCCCTCTCCTTCTCTCTCTCTCTCTCTCTCTCTCCATCTAGGCCCACAGAGACATGAAGCTCTCTGTTTGATCTTCTTTTTCCTCACCACAGTTCACAAGACATTTGGGGACAAAACTCAGACCAAGGAAATCCACGACTATCTGGAGAAAAGACTAAGCCACGTAGACAAGGTCCTGAGATGAAGAAGGAGGAAAAAAAAAGTGACTGAAAATATTTAAACCTTCTGGCAATTAGTGATAAAAATAGAAAGACAAAATAATGAACGCACTTAAGTTGCCTCATCCCCTCCAATGCGGCGCCGTCAGTTGTGCCTTCATTATCTGTACGCTACCGGGAGCCCCTGATGGGGCATTTCTTGAAGTCAAATCTAAAAACAGAGAAAACAACATCTTTTAAGGATTTAATCAAATCTTAAACAATTGAGACTCCCTCCCCCTGTATTGTTCTTTTGCAATGGAATAAAAGTGAAGGAAGTCATATTCTGAAGTCCACGGGGGAACATGAGGGAAATAACATCCTTTTATTCTTTCTCTATCTTCCGGAAGTTAAGTAACAGTACCTGTTACTTAAGATTCTCTGAATGAACAAGCACCAAAACAGTGACTGCATAAAATCAGCAAAACAGACACGGCTTAATTCCTGTCGGAGGCCCCGTCCACGCAGGAATATATTACCATTCAATGGAGTTTCCACTGCCAGCCACCGAGATGACCAAGATAAATAGCCAGCATCATCTTAATCTTCAAAGGTACTTGTTCCTACTGTCATGAAAAATTCCTTCTCTCATCTGATGGAGTTTACCCTGTAAATTAAATCTCTCAAGTAATGGAAGAAATAACCCATGACACTAGTGAGGGAAATTAAATTAGAGTCACTAATAGCAGGTCAGCACAGTCTGAGCAGAGGTAATGGAAGTGACCACATGAATGATAAGCAGGTCCCCGCGAGGCTGTGACAAGTGTCTCCCGGAGAGTGTGACGAGCATTCATCTAGGTGGCGAGCAGTTCACAGTCAAGACACTAACATGTTTATAGTGCGGCTCAGCCCCCATCTATGCCAGAGCATGTCAGCCTTTCTGAGGGGGATGTTCTAATTCCCTGGTGAAGGCCATTAGGAAGAGTTAAAAACGAGGCTCCTTGTTTTCCGGGTAAATCAATTGCTCATCGCCTGGAAACCTTTCTGGCCAGAGCAGATGACCTTTAGAGACGATAAGAATCCCAGAACTATACTTAAATAACTTTATTTTCCAAAGGGTTAGAGAGAAACGAAAGCAAAAGTGTTCCCCAGTTCACCGGTCGGAGGGCGGCTAAAACAAATGCAGTTATTTCCGCCGGGGCAGCGTGGTGAGGCCAATGGCAAAATAAGCTATTAGGTGGGAAAGGCAAAAAAATAAATAAATAAATAAATAAATAAATAAATAAATAAATAAAGTGCCTGGCACTTTATAGGTAGCCCTTCTTGGATCTCAGCTGTGATTTACTGTCTAATACCCCACCGACTTTTGATATACAGATAATAACCGAGGAAATAATGCACCTGCTAAAAATGCAAACATGAGCAGGAGGCCAGGGGGTGGCGGGGGCAAAGAGAACAGTAAAGAGTAACTTCTAGAAAGCCACTGATGATCCGATGCCTGCAATTTAATCTAAGGGATCAAAATATTTTTTCCTAAGATCTGGGATCATAAATAATAGGATCATAATGAATGACCATTTTTAAATAGAGAAACGCCTATGTTGCCTGAAAGATTGTTCTGAGAATGAACAAGCTGAAACACGCACTTAAATCATTACGTATCTGAGATGCCAGCACTGTGTTTACTCGAGAACAGTGCTTTTCTTAAGTCCCTACAGTCACTGCTTTACAAAAACAAGTCACCTTTGTACGCTCTCTGCTTTAGTTAGGCATTGTTGGTTGTGATATTCAGCAGTTTTTATTATTTGCATTAAAAAGGGAACATGTTTCTTTTAAATTAAAAAAGAGCAAGGATAGAAAGTCATTTACCCCAAGCTGACTTTCTACTTTAAAAAGAGGAGTGATTGGGGATCCCTGGGTGGCGCAGCGGTTTGGTGCCTGCCTTTGGCCCAGGGCGCGATCCTGGAGACCCGGGATCGAATCCCACGTCGGGCTCCCGGTGCATGGAGCCTGCTTCTCCCTCTGCCTGTGTCTCTGCCTCTCTCTCTCTCTCTCTCTCTGTGACTATCATAAATAAAAAAAAAAAAAAGAAAGAAAGAAACTGGGACATAG
Source organism: Vulpes vulpes (assembly GCF_048418805.1). NCBI lineage: Eukaryota > Metazoa > Chordata > Mammalia > Carnivora > Canidae > Vulpes > Vulpes vulpes. Next base: position 200,214,024 of record NC_132780.1, read on the forward strand.
AAGTCTATTAACAAAAAATTCTAAAAAACAATATTAAAAAAAAGAGGAGTGATACATAACACAATATAAAAACTCTTTTATTTTTATTTTTAATAACTCAATCTAAGCACAATGAATCAAGAAAAGTGTCACCTCCGGTTAGTGCTTTGCTGGTATATGAAGTCAAGTCAAACCCCACAGGCCTGGAGTCAGAAAAGAGAAAATGAATGGCAAGGTAAAACAGTGCCAATGGAAGAGAAAGCTTAACAGGATAGTATTTTGGAAAACACATGATCTGCACATTCCTCGAGATTTAATAAACCAGGCAACGTGAGCTTCTGGGAATATGGTGATTCCCAGGTTCCGTAACGGCTAAGCCGTGTAGGGGGCTAGGAGTCCTCCCTCACTCTCCTGCTAAATTCCCAGGTCTCTTGGTCAAAGTGTTTGTTTCTCTGGGTCTCTGCTCATCTGTAAAGTGAAATCATAAAAATTAAAAACTTACCGAATCTGTTGAGAAATGGATTTTTAGGGCAGCCCGGGGGGGCTCAGTGGTTCAGCGCCGCCTTCGGCCCAGAGTGTGATCCTGGAGACCTTGGGATCGAGTCCCACGCTGGGCTCCCTGCATGGGGCCTGCTTCTCCCTCTGCCTGTGTCTCTGCCTCTGTGTCTCTCATGAATAAATAAATAAAATCTTTAAAGAAAAAAAATGGATTTTCGCACAGGTTAGGCTGGATGCACTGAACAGAACTCCATCATTTCAGAGCTGACACGATCATCAGCCGTGAATGTAAGTGCTGTGAGATGCGAAAGGGCCCCTCCTTGGCTGCAGACGTGCATGGCCATTAAAAGTTCCCCCAAATCTTTCTACTGACTTGTTCTTCTGCTTAATCAAATGAAGGAAGAAAGGAGACCCTAGTTAGCAAAGGATGACATATTTTCTTTGAATTATTCATTTTCCATTGCTGTTCTGTTTTTATCCAAATAGAATACGGAAAAATGGAGATCTTTCAGATGTTAGTAGCAGTTTTCTTAAAATAGCATGTTTTGCCTTTCTTTCATATGGTAAAAATATCTCTAAGTCTTGCTTACGGTGCCAAGTCAAATCAGAAACTAGTAAAGAATATAGGACGAAGAAAATAAATCTTTATTTCTTTGTGGGCAAATATTTATTTATTTACTTATTATGAATTTTGGCTTTTCTTTATAGTCGTTCCCCTTTCAAATGAACTGAGCAAGACTGGCCCTAACCACATTACTTTTAAAATTAAATGAAATATTCTTAATTGTTATTTGTTATAAATAAAAAGAAAAAACTACACCTGTTTCCTCTCTCAGAAAGGTCGGCTAAATTTAGTGACATAGGAAATTATTGACAATGTATTGAAAGTAACCAAATACTATTGAACATCTTAATATTAAATTTGCTTTAAAAAACTACACAACATACATACATAATTTTATGCGCACTTGAATACGTATATTCACGCACAGCACACACAAACACATCACACACATACACATATGTACCCATTATCCTAACATACTCAGATTATGGGTAATTTTCTTTTTTCTCTAAATTTTTCTGCATGTAAGTTTTCCTACTGTAAATGTGTCGCATTTATAGTCAGAAAATGTAACAAAATAAGTGTGAATTTTCATTCACTAATATGGAAGAGATGTGCTAATATGTTCTGATAATACTCTCGCATTGATCATTTTTGCTAGGCAATCTTAAGTAAAAGAAATTACCAAGTTAATACCATTTAACATAAAATTAGGCCAGTTTTTTTAAAAATACAAAATCAATAATATTATCATGTATTATTGTATGGTTAAGTATCTCAAATTTTCAATTACCTTTTGATTTAATTCACAACTGTGCAATGTTTTATGCAAGAAACACGTCATCTTTCTGTGATATTAAGACAGGTAAAACAATTTGCTATTTTCCCAGCATAAATTAGGTATTATTATTTGATTGAGTATCATCCGGGAGAGTTCACAGATTTGACGATATAGTGTATACAGGGCACAGGCAGGAAAAACACATGAGTGAAGTGAGAGGCTATTGAGAGGTATTGAACAACAAGGGGTAATGAAAAGATCAGAAACTCCTCTGCTCAACTGATGTCACATGGCAACCAAGGTTCATTGAAAGGCGGATATTATAATTTCTCGAGAGAAGACAAAAATCCGGATTTTCAGTTACAACCCGCCAATTTTTAAAACACTGTATAAGTCAAGCAAAACAATAGTGCTGACGCAATACAACTTCCCGCAGACCTGATCTAATCAGTGCTGGACGTGAGTATTTCAGATATACTGTACTTCTGACCACTAATGTTTGTGGCCATGTCAATCAGTTGCCAGCTAAGATTTTATAAATCCTATCACCTACTCCGTAAAGACTGATTATATGATCAATTTACTTTTATAAAATCCTTTGATATTTGCCAGTATGTGAATTATTGTTATTTATTGAGAATCAGGATCAATTTCATTAGTCAGAAAGGATAAATAAATCTCTAGGAGAACCTTCCTCAGTGATCCCCAAAGCGGTAACACAGAAATCTTAAAGATTTCTAAAATGAATTTGTCCAACCTGATTAAATGTTATGAGTCTCAGCTTCTTTCATCCTACTCTTTTTAAAATAGATACTTCTCATTAAGTGGTTTCATTCTAATTTGTTTTGATGTTTGAAATGCTACAGATAATGAATTAATATGGTATTCACATAAGCCTCAAGGCCTAACCCTAAAACACACGTCTATCTAAGTAATGCATCATCAAGGAAAACCCCATCATCATAAAACCTTACAAACAGGAACCTCTGTCACATGAAACAATCCATTGATCTGGCAATTCCTTTTGTTGGTGAATCATTTATTCTTAGTCTTTTCTCTGAGTTAGTTAAAATATACTTATTTACTGTCAATCCAAAAAAAAAAAAAAAAAAGGTATCAGTCTGCCATATAGACTTCGCTGCAAGATCCAGACACAGCCAGACAATTTGAGTCTGCTTGAGTATGTAGCCTTCACTCCTCCAGTAGCATTAATTCAACTCATTTCTAAAGAGTGACTCATAAGCCAGCCCGCGTTCCAGCTACAGCAAAGAGACGGAGCTGATCTCATGCTTCTAGCAGAATGAGACAGACGATGGAGACTAAGCCAGAAAACGTGCTAGAATAAATGTTCCGTAAACCACTAGAGTACTGGGGGGCAGCGACAAGGACCACCTTAGATGGCGTGGTCAGGGAGGTCCGATCCTGGGACACCTGAGCGGAGACCTGAATTACCAAAAGAATGCTCACGACGAAAAGACCAGCAGAGAGAGAATTTTAGGAACGGAGGGAGAGAAGACCAGAGTCACTGGGGACGAGGGGCCAGGGGAGGGTGTTGAGACGGGAAACCCAAGTCCGGGGCAGAGGTCAGTTCCCGTGGAGCTTTGTAGGGCATGCGAGGAATTTGGAGCTTGCTCTGAGTAAAGGTGGGAAGTTAAGTGACCTAATGTCTTTTAATAAAGGTCCGCCTGCAGACTCCGTGGGGAATGAGTTCTATGGAGGCAGAAGTGCAAATAGGGACAAGTATTCCAGGGAGGGGGGATGAAGGGTTGGATCAAGTCATGGTAGCAGTAGAAGAGATACGTTTTTGCAGGTGGAATCAATTTTACTTGCTGATGCTTTGGAGGTGGGAAGTGAGTGAAAAAGAGGAAGCCCAGACTCATAGATTTGGACTGGAGCAAGGAGGTGGGGAATACCGCCATTGGCCGAGATAGAGGCATGAGGGGGAAATAAGGTGAGGTTAAGGGAAGGGCAGTCTGTTCTGGGACGGGGTCAACGTGTGGTGCCTGGTGTACATCCCACGAGAAGCAGTCGGCTGGATTATCTGCTGATTCTGGACTCAGCGGCAGAAAACCGTCTAGACTGAGGCAGGGACTTAGGAGTCATGAGCATGAGGATGGCGGGTAACAAGTGGAGCAGGACAATGTTACCTAGAGAGAATGTGTTGTCCAGCAGGGAAGAAAACAGGAGAAGCCCAGCCCAAACCCTGCGGTAGCCCAACTTTTAGACATCAGAGAGGAGAAACCAGCAAAAGAGAAGCAACCGCCAGTGAAGTGGATTAAAAAAGGCAGAAGAAGAAGCAGCCAAGGGAAGAAAGCTTCAGGAATGCTGTTGAGGTCAAGTGAGATACAGAGGGAGATACTAGCCACTGGGTTTGGCAGTAGGTTGACCAGTCCCAGGAGGGTATCGGATGTGGAGTGACAGAACGTCCTGGGGGTGAGCGGGGGCCGCCTACCAGAAACACGCGGCGATAAGCAGCTCTTTCGAGAAGTTGCGCCCGGAAGACAAGCAGAGCAACAGGGCCAGGGCCATAGCAGCAGGAAAAAACGTTTTACTTCCTTTTATTTGTTTCCCTCCATGCCAGGCTCACGTTACTGGGTGACATCGGTGTTTCAAGCTCCCTTCAGCTCTGACTAGACTGCAGGCTCCTTCCTGCAGGCCCCTGAGCTCCCCCTTCTGAGAGCATTTACTTCAAACAAAACACCAACTTGTCATTATACGTCCTCGCTCTGACCCTTTGCGATGTAAACCCTAGTCAGTTCCAGAAGGTGAGATGCCTGCTCAAGGACCTGGGAGCCATCCCTTTAAAACGTAATCAAGAAAGACGGGATCCCAATCCCCTTCGTTTCCGAGATGGGGTAATCAGCTCGCTTCAGTGGGGTCCTGCTCCCAGGGGGCCCACGGCCTCGTCCTAAAATCCTCCAGCACTTTTCCAGCTGCTCAGCCTAGACTTTAAAACCTCCGCTAGGGATCCCTGGGTGGCGCAGCGGTTTGGCGCCTGCCTTTGGCCCAGGGCGTGATCCTGGAGACCCGGGATCGAATCCCACATCAGGCTCCCGGTGCATGGAGCCTGCTTCTTCCTCTGCCTGTGTCTCTGCCTCTCTCTCTCTCTCTCTGTGACTATCATAAATAAATAAAAAATAAATAAATAAAACCTCTGCTACCCTGGGGCACCTGGCTGGCTCCCTGGGGAGAGCCTGAGACCCTTGATCTCAGGGGTGTGAGTTTGAGCCCCCCACTGCAGGTAGGGTCTACTTAAAACAAAAACAGCTTATGTATCAGTGGGCATCTCTACGGGAAGCAGGTGGCACATCTCAACTGGGTTATTCGAGAAAGTATTGATAAGGAGACTATTGATACAGATCTGGATCCGTATCCATAGTATCTGTATCTGCATTAAAAAAACAAAACCCTAGGGGATCCCTGGGTGGCTCAGCGGTTTGGCGACTGCCTTTGGCCCAGGGCACGATCCTGGAGTATGGAGTCCCACGTCGGGCTCCCTGCATGGAGCCTGCTTCTCCCTCCTCCTTTGTCTCTGCCCCCCTCTCTCTCTCTCTCTGTGTCTATCATAAATAAATAAATTAATCTTTAAAAAAAAAAAACCCTACTATTCTTTTTTTTTTTTTTTTTTTTTTTTTGGTAGAGTTGAGTTCTAGTCTCACTCTCCTATCACAACGGTCTGGAATAGATTCCTCCTTATATGTTTAATTTTATCCAATACCGTCTTTGACACCGACTCACCCTCCAGATTTACCCTCCGCCTCCTTCACCTACTGAATGTGCTCTCTTGTCTGCCAGTGGGGAACACAGGCAGGACACTCCAGAGGGAAGGAGGACAGAGAGGAGGAAGGATTTCTATCACCCCATCCCCATCCCTCCCCATGAGTGCACAGGGGTTGACCGTGCCCCACCCCGTAAACAGGAGACAGGTGTCCTTTCAGGCAACTTTTTCCACAAAGCTCTTTCTCTCTCACTCTCTCTCAATCCGAGGAATTAAAGGAAGTAGATGTGGGGAGTTGGGAGAGTCTTGACTCACTGGAACCACACTGCCGGTCACGGTGTCCCTACTGCTCACTATCCAGACCTGCATCAACAGTCTCCTTATCAACACTTTCTCGAATTACCCAGTTGAAATGTGCCACCTGCTTCCTGTAGAGATGCTCACTGATACATAAGCTGATAAGAACGATCTCGTCATTTATAATGCTGGGCAACTGCAGGCTAATTATAGGAACAAAGTCCTTGAGAAGATACTGTAGACTGGGGCACAGGTCACACGTGGAAGGAGAAAAGGCCGTCTGCAGGGTGAGATGAAGACTGGCCAGGGTGGGAAGTCGAGGAGGTTCAAGTCTGTAGGCGTGTGAGGCAAGGCCACAAACCACGAGTGAGCCATGGCAAGGGTCTGGGAGCTTTTAAAGGAAGTCTAATGTGGTCTCCAGGAGGCACAGAAGGACCAAAGCATGTTAGGCGAACAACCTGGAAGTGCCCGAGAATACCTGGTGCCCTTTTAGATTGACCTTCACGATTTTTTGGGGGGGGAAAGCAGCAGAATTGGTAGTTCTCTCTGCTGCCGTGGGTTAGACAGACAGCTGGGCTCAGCTAGGCTTCTAGTTCGACTACAGGTGGTCTGATGTTAGGAAGGAGAAATAAGAAAGTTAAGTTGAGGTCAAGGTATGGAGAATAGCACAATATCACAGAATCTGCCCTGGACACCGCGGACGGCGAGGACTCAGTATCGTGCAGGGATATCTCAGAACAAGTCTAGAGGCTTGCGGTCAGAGACAGAAGGAAGTGATGAAAGTGTGCCCAACACAACAAATATTAATATAGATCTCCCCGTTTCAGAATTTTAAAAATGAACAAGTTCGCTTTGTCTTCTAACGTGGGAACGACATGGAACCCGATAACCCCAGATGTACTTATTGATCGTTTGTGTTTGAATAGAAATGTGCTAAGCATCAAAGCAGGGTACAAACTGCAGCAAAGGAAAACGAACGTGGGTCTTTCAGTTTTCTGGCTCCGTCCAACTGCAAAGAAGCAAGGGGGGTGGCTGGGCCTGAGGCTGCTGAGGATACAGAGTCCCGGCTGGGTCCATAACGCTCCTCGGCAGCCTGATTGCATCACCGGGCCCTGCACCTGCTTGCTGGGAGGAGGCTGGGTGCACGGATGAGGCATTCTTCTACCTTAGGAAAACAGGCCCAATGGGGAAAAAAAATCTACTTTTTACTGTATATGTGGGCATTGTCTACTTTAAATGTATTTTCGTATATTCTGTGTGTGTCTGTATTTCCGTACACACTTACGCTTACGTATGTTCGTGAAACAAGAGAAGGAACCACCAGTGTCCGGACCTGCGGGTCTGCCTCCCCCCGCAGCAGTGCTCAGCCTCCAGCGCTGGGCCATGAGGAAGCAGAGCTCTGGTCTGCAGGTGACATCAGGGGAACACGTGCTCTCTCACGCCTTCACCTTCCCTCGCCGGCAAAACTTACGAAGCTGGCTCAGATTATTGTGGGGACTTGCTTCCATGCCGCCGGCCTCAGTTCTCCGAGAGCTCACGTCGGAAATGAAGGACCACTGATGTGCATGACGGTGCCGGCGCTGGGCGCGGGGGCTGAAGGCAGCGCCTGGGACCCGAGGGCCACCTGCCCGCTGCCCGCTTGCCCGGGTCTCCAGGCCTCGTCTCCACTTCAGCCTGATGGAGCCACAGTCGCTCACGGCCCCGGGAGCGCGGAAGCAGGAGCTGGATGGTCACCACCACCAGGGAAGTCGGGAGCAGCTCCCCGGTCCCCAGCGCTAAGCATTTAGGTGCCTCTAAAATCTTAGCGGCTGCTCGGGGTGGAAAAGGCGTAGATATTGTCAGAACGAATGCGGCCCCCGGCCCGCAGGCGACACTGTCTGGGGCACACGGGCTAACCCGGCCCCTGTCCGGGCTCCGCAGGGCCCCAGGCCCGGCCTGGGGGGGTGGTGGGGGAGCTTCTGTCCCAAGCGTCCCTTCCCCGATTCCCATCCCCTCCCCTCGGTTGACTCTGGTCGCCTGGAAATGTTCACACAGCCAGGATCACGAGCTCCCGGCTAGAACGGGTTAGAGCGAGTCTATCCATGATTTCAGCTGGTGCCCAGGAGCCCCGCGGGCCTGAGACGGGCAGGGCGATGTCGTCCCCCGCCCCGGAGAGCGCTGCGCTTGCTTTCCTAGCGAGAAACTCAAGGGTGTTTCATTGCCTAACGTCATCGTAGCTCCTCGCAACTGGATGCTGAAGTCGGACCTTCCCTAGGTAAAGGTATCGGATGCACGTGCTTCTCTTTTTCCTTAAATAAGCAGGTAATTCCTGAGAGCACGTCTGTGATCTGTTGAGCCAGTAATTTTCATTTCTCCTGTGTCTTGTAGTCCACTCGCATCAGAGGAATTAAAAGCAGCTTCGTAAGAACAGAGACAAAATTAGCCCGGGTAGAGATAAAGAAATTGCTGATTACAAGGGATCTCACAAGTCAAGCAAGCAATATGGGTATTTCTGATATTAATGAGCCCACGGGGCTGCGGTTTATACACAGGAAATAACGCGACCGGATTCTGATCTTGCAAAGCTCTCCCTGACCGCTCAGTCGTGCCTCCCGCCTGCACTGGGGGATGCAGCTTCGAAGCTACATGAGTGTGACTGTGAACCATTCAAACTGGGTGCAGGGGTCGTTTTCCTCCCATCTCCCTCCTATCACCGCCTCCTGCTGGCACCGAGCAGAGTGCTTAGGGAGCGTTAACCCACTGGCTCCCCCTCATCTCTTAAAACTCACAGGATACCCGAGCTAGCACCGAGGACACGACGAAACAGGAAATAGGACTCTTCCTCTAAAATCATTTCAAATGTTGCTGGACATAAAAGGGATTTATTGAACTTCTATCACAGACCCCAAAAAATAAGAGAGACGCGAATAGGGAACCATCACGCAAAGAAAGTTGAATAAAAGTAGCATGGGAGGGTCAACCAGAATCTGGAGTGTAGCCTCAACAGTCCCTCGTGTCCCTTCCTTACGTCCTGCTGCACAGCGGCAGGTCCCTCCATGGCTTATAAGTATATTTGTGCGTTAGTTAGGACGGGATGCACACTAGAGCGCGGAGATTCGCCCCAAGAAGAGCAGCACGTGGACAAAGGCGATGCCTGACAGAGAGACCACCGCCTCCCCAGCGCGCCCCAAGCCACGGCTCGAAGGTCTGAGAGCGGAGGTTGGGGCCACTTAGGCACCGATAACGGGAAGTTGCAGCCTCTGATCGATACGCAGAGAGGGAAACAGAACCGAACCAGGGCCCGAGCGCTGAGGAATGGGCATCCACGAACAGCGAGGGGGAGGAGGAAGAAGAGCCACCCAGAGGAGCAGAGAAGGGCAACTTGTTGCAAAATGCTAAAAAAAATAAAAAATAAATTTTAAAAAAAAGGAAAGGAAAGGAAAATGACAGCGAGGGGGAGGAAGAAGAGCCACCCAGAGAAGCGGAGAAGGGCCGTTTTTTGACCTAAGAATGGAAAGGTAATAACCGATGATTTTGCATATTATTTGCTTCCTTTGGAGACCAATTTTGATGTCTTATTTTTGACAGACTCTATCTGGAACAGGTTTTTTTTTTTTTAAGATTTATTTATTTTTTCATGAGAGACCCAGAGAGAGAGGCAGAGACACAGGCAGAGGGAGAAGCAGGCTCCATGTGGGGAGCCCGATGCAGGACTCGATCCCAGGACCCCGAGGTCACAGCCTGAGCCGAGGGCAGACGCCCAACCATGGAGCCACCCAGGGATCCCTGGAACGGTTTTATCCGGTCATCAATTATCCGGTCACCAATTATCTGGTCATCAATTGCTATGTCACAAGTTAATAGAATACATGGCGACTCGATGCAAAATGCTAAAAAAAAAAAAAAAAAAAAACCAGGAAAATGACTTTTTATATAACATCACAATGTTTGTTTCCCGATGTTTGTAGAACACTTCTTCTACATAAAAGCATATTGTGACTTTTCTCATCTGCACCCTTCACGGGCATTCTTGCAACCCATCTGGGACACCATGAGTATGGGAATCGTGTGCACAGACCCAGCCGTAATACTTGCTTAGCATCACAGCGTCTGCCCCTCGGGGGAGAAAGTGTACGCCCGCGCGCACACGACACACGCGGAGTGGTAGGTGGGCGTCTTTCTAGCGGGCGAACCTAAAATGTTTTGTTGAACCCAAATCGAATTGCACCATAAGCCGATACCTCGGGAAGCACTGATTGAAATGCCAGCGTTGGTGTTGGAGAGATCATTCTAGAACAGCCACAGTAAATCTCACTCTGTAGCATCCAGCCTCTTCGAGCCGGGTCATTCAATCCTCCGGCGTGGCGTTCTGTTCCTGGAGGGTGTCTATCCCTGCGCCCATTAAGCCTCCACGAGCCTGCCACTCTGCATGTCATTTACAGCCATCATTTGGGGGCTTTCCAACCATTACTTACACTAATTTCAAATATCCTGGGACTCAGTCCAATGCTAAAAATGTATTGTTTTCTAAAAGAACCTCTTAACGAGTCATCAGAAGACTAATTCTCCCTAAAAGAATAATTAGCTAGCCCAGGGGCACAGAGCAGAGGTTTGATTCCAAATAATAAAGCGAATTGAACTCCCCGAGCATGAACGCGGTTGCTGCTTTTGCATAAAAGCACAATTTTGGATCAGACTCCAGTTGCTAGACCTTTTTATTTGACCCAATTGCTGATCGGATCTGAGTTCCACTGGAGAGACATAATATGGACTCACCAAAGGAGGAGCTTCACTTTTCTCCCTCCGGTTCAGAAGAACAGCAGCACCGGGTGCCCTTCTGATACCTTCCAGGCTTACCAGGTGGGCACCTTGGGGTTTCCTCCTCTTGGGTACGACCCTGGAAGCATTGATCTAGCCACAGGAGTAGACCTAAGAGCTCTGGATCTGTGACTGCTAACTCAAACGTCAAAAGCCACTCAAGTGTCACATTATTTCTCATGAACAGCTCAGTGTTCTGGGGGGAAGAAATATATTCGGGGGCCCAGACATGGAGCACACACATGTCAATCCCCGGGCCTCCCCTGCGCTCTGCTAGTTATACGTGAAGTATTGAGCTTGCATTGACTGGTGTTTGTGGAGGGTGGAGTACTTACCTGCGTCCCCCGAGGGATGTGAGGTGTAGTCGCCACCTGTCAAGCCGGGCGCGTCACCTTCAATCTCTGGAAAAGGATGAAGGCCTTTCCCCCCCCCCCCCCGCCAAGATCCGTCTCTGACACTCACAGTTTGTAAAAGAGTTCCAGTTTTATTTTAATTTTTTTTTTTTTATGATAGTCACAGAGAGAGAGATAGAGAGAGAGGCAGAGACACAGGCGGAGGAAGAAGCAGGCTCCATGCACCGGGAGCCCGACGTGGGATTCGATCCCGGGTCTCCAGGACCGCGCCCTGGGCCAAAGGCAGGCGCCAAACCGCTGCACCACCCAGGGATCCCCCAGTTTTATTTTAGATATTATGTAATGTTTGCTCTCACAAGAATCATCTTACGAAAGAAAATTTGGAGAGGCAGAAAGGAGAAAAGGATAATCTTAGCTTTCCTTGTCAAATATAATCACTCTCGTATACACCGGAATATTCCTCAGCCATTGGAAACGACAAATACCCCCCATTTGCTTCGACGTGGATGGACCTGGAGGGTATGATGCTGAGTGAGGTAAGTCAGTCGGAGAAGGACAGACATTATATGGTCTCATTCATTTGGGGAATATAAAAAACAGTGAAAGGGAATAAAGGGGAAAGGAGAGAAAATGAGTGGGAAATATCAGAAAGGGAGACAGCACATGAGAGACTCCTAACTCTGGGAACTGAACTAGGGGTAGTGGAAGGGGAGGTGGGTGGGGGGTGGGGGTGACTGGGTGACGGGCACTGAGGGGGGGCACTGGATGGGATGAGCACTGGGGGTTATGCTATATGTTGGCAAATTGAACACCAATAAAAAATAAATTTATTAAAAAATAATAAAATTAAATAAACAAATATAATCACTCTCGTTCTGAGTTACGTCTTTCTGGCCTTTTATTTTCTAGGTATAGGGTATGTAACTGATGGTATCTAATAATTATACAATCAGTGAATGAAAATTTTTCATCTTGTCTTTTTCGTTTACTAGCTCTTAAGTATTTAATTGTCTGCTTTTCATCAGCAAAATTATAACAAACCATAGTTTTCATAAACACTGCTTTTTATTTGCTAGAAATACCATAGTTTCCTTCAGAAACAAACATTCGGTCTGTTTCCAATTCTTCAATACATAAGCTATGTATCCCGCCACGCTTCTGAAAAACACATTTTCCCATATTTATGTCCTTAGTGTAAACATTCAGAAGATAGTGAAAGATCATTTTAAGGTTTTTAATAACTACAGGTGGTCCCTGACTTACAATGGTTTGACTTAAATAATTTTTTTTTCTTTTTTTTGGGAGAGAGCGAGAGGGAGCACAAGCAGGGGGAGGGGCAGAGGGAGAGAATCTTAAGCAGACTCCACGCCCAGCACGGAGCCCACCTGGGGGTCAGTCTCATGACCCTGAGATCGTGACCTGGGCCGAAATCAGAAGTCGGATGCTTAACCCACTGAGCCACCCAGGCGCCCCACGACTTAACAATTTTCTGACTTTGCAACAGTGAGGAAGCCATGTACATTCGGTAGAAACCATGCTTTGTTTTTCCTTGTCTTTGCTTTTGCTTTTTTGATCAACGGTGTACTTTGAATTTTGATCTTTCCCCAGGCAAGCAATATGGAGCATGATTCTGTCTTGCGATGCTAGGGGGTGGCCGCAAGTCGCAGCTCCCAGGCAGCTACTCGGTCTCCAGGGTAAACAACTGACACACTCCCAGCCATTCTGTACTCCCACAGACCTTCCGTTTCTCACTTTCAGTACAGCTGCCCATAAATCACATGAGCCGGGCAACATTTTATTATAAAATAGGCCTTGAATTGGAAGATTTTGCCCAACTGTAAGCCAGGATGTGTGTTCCAAGCTCTTCTAAGGTGGGTTGGGCAAAGCTACGACGTTTGTGGCAGGTTCGATGTGTGAAATGCATTTTTGACTTAATGATATTTTCAACTTACGATGGATTGATCCAGATGTGGCGCCATCATTAAGTCAAGGAAGATCTATTTTAACCCATTTCCATAAGCAATGAACCCTTCTCGGTGGCATATTCAAGAGGTGCGTTCCCTACTTGCTAGCTATGGCTACTGCTGAATTCCAAACATCTTAAAATGTGGTGAGTATTTGGGCACCTGGGTGCACCTGGGGCACCCGGGCGGCTCAGTCAGTTGAGCATCTGCCTCCGTCATGATCCCAGGGTGCTGGGATCGAGCCCCACACGGGCCCCCTGCTCGGCGGGGACCTGCTTCTTCCTCTCCCTCTGTGCTCTCCCCCCAGCTTGTGCTCTCTTGCTCGCTCTATCTCTCTCTCTCTCTCAAATAAATAAACAAAATCCTTTTTTAAAAATGTGATAAGTAAGCAGAGTCGATGCTTAATGAGCTATTTTTTTTATTTGAACTTCCTCTATTGTACCTGTTTCCAGAGGCTTTCCCTTAAATTCAAAGAAATTTATAATTGAGTGAAACTTCCAAAATCGTCTACTCTAACCCTTTTATTCAAAGATTTGGACATTGTAGGCTAAAAATATGAACTAACCTGTTGGATTTTGGCCCTGTTTGTCTTTATTTTTTTAAATTTAGGTCATTAAGCTTCAAATAATGAGAAAGGAATGACAAGCATTTCTAGTTCCTAGGTTCCAGCCGATGGGATGGGTCAGGGGATCCGTTGATGGGATCACCTTCCATCCGAAGCTACTGGCCAAGCCACGATGGGAACGGTCACAACGAAATGAGCTATTTTTTCCTTGACTCCAACCAGCTCAAATATTACTATTGGCGTCACCTTTTCCCAGCTGTTCTCAACAGCTTCATTTTCGCTCACCTCTCAGGCAACCACCTCCCTGGTTACTGGCCTGCTGAGTGTCTTCACTCTCTGCTTCTTCCTGAATCTCTTATTGTCTCTTTAGCGTCCCTCCCTGCACAATCTTGATGAACCCTCCTTCGGGTTTCAACACGTGACTCGGTCTTCTCTTCCATCCAACACCAACATCGTCGCTGACCTAAAATGAGAACATACAATATACTGGTCTCTCCATTTCTTTACTGCCTAACTTCACGAGCCTTCTTCCTCCTTTCCGCTTACCAATTATTCTCATGACCATGACATATATCATCAGAAATTACGATACTAATAAAATTTAAATTTAAAAAAACTCATGTTCTTTGACCACTGCTCCATCTCCTTGTCTTCCCTCCGCCCCCAACCATGTCCTCCTTTAACTGTGATCTCCAGAGCATTGACCTTGAACATCCATCACTTGCCATCAACCTCCTCCCACCTTCAATTCCCTCGCTGGTCAGTTTAGACCATAGGACTCATCATCATTATTCAGCCTTTGCAAACATCTTCGACTTGCCTCTCCCCATCCTTCCATCAGCCTCAAAAAACCCTAATCCTGTATAAAGCCATCTGCATCCTCCGTGCCTGCACCCAAATAGCCGAACGCTACTGGACAGAAGTCACGCAAGTGAGTAATTGATTCCACTTTCAACGTATGGACATAGTCTCCCCCGTCCAGACAACCACATGCTCTTATTATGTTTCTCTGAGGAACCCACATTCTCCCTCTTCCAAACATTTCTTACCTTATAGCTTTTCTTAAGTCTCAAAAATTCCCTCCTCTTCGTCCCAGTTTTAGCAGGTACGTTCACTTCAGACTCCACCTAGACAGTGAGAGCCATCTGAATCCACAATCACCAAGCCACCCACAGCTGAACCCACTCTTTTATTCTTAGACTCTTTTTATTTTTTTTTATTATTTTTAAGGATTTTTATTTATTTTCTCATGAGAGATCCAGAGAGAAGAGGCAGAGGCACAGGCAGAGGGAGAAGCAGGGTTCCTGCGGGGGGGAGCCCGATGTGGACTCCATCCCGGGACCCCGGGGTCACGCCCTGGACCACCTGGCACCCCTCCTAGGTTTTTTAAAAACCAAATCTGCGTTATCAAATATAATCTCCTCACAACTTCACGAAGACTTTGTTCCTGCAATTATCTCCCCTTTCTACCACCCTAACCATCCCTTCTAGGCTCCAAACACTTCCATCAACATGCAGGTATGTGGTTGTGTTTTACGCAAAACAAAGCAGACACTTCCTTCAGCCACACACCTTTCTCAGTCACTCTCCCAATTTTCCGCTTTGTGAAAAAAAGCGTATTTCATGTGCTTCAAACAAAACAGCACGATAGATTACCTTCAGAAGTCTTCCATTAAGCTCAACTCTAAAGAGACTTGCAAGAATGTAAAACAGCGTCACTGTTCTCAATATGTCATGCTTGGATAAGGTTATTTTACATGAAAATGTGCTATTTGTGTTAATGTGAAATTGTTTCATTTTGCTATTTTTAAATGAATAAGTATACAATCCTAAATTCGCCTCAAATTTGAGAGCTGACACGGTAAACACTGATGGATAAAACTCACAGAAACAGAAGGCCCTTGAGGTTCTCCAAAGTTTTTAGGAGTGTAAGAGATTCCTGAATCCAAAATGCCTGAAAATTTACCTTTGGCCTAACTCACCCTCAGCAACAGAACTGACACTTGCCTCCTTGCTTCCATAGCACCACACTCTACTACTTGTCTTTCTACTTCACTGATTTTCTCTTTTTTTGTGTAGATCCTCCTTGTTCACTCATTCTCTAAACTGCAGAGTTCCTTGGAGCTCAAGGCTAGACCCTCTGTCTTCTCTTTCTGTATTTTCCTTCCTTGCAAGATCTGATGTGTCATCACGGCCTTAAATTCTATCTCTGTAAGCGTAACTCCCAAATTTACATCTTCGCTGTATTTTTCTCCAAGTTCCCGGAGCTCGAGATTTTATAAACAACCGCAAATGGTATTTCCAACTGAATGTCTCTAAACTATCGTGTTCGAAACTTTAATGCTTGATTCCATCTCCCCAAACCTCTCCTCCTCCTCCCGTCTTCCCACATAATAACCTCAGGCTAAAGACCTAGGGACGATCCTTAAATTTTCTTTCCCTTTATCCTCCACACCCAATCTAATAGCAAATGCTGTTGTTTCTCCCTCTAAAATACAACAAAGAGCCTTCGATTTCTTCCTATTTTCACTCCCACTAATCGAATCCCCATCATCATCCTTTCTGACATGGGCCTCCAGCAGCAGCCTCCTTTCTGTTCACCGAATTTTGAATTTTGGCTCTTGCCCTGTCTACCTAGTGCGTCCTCCAGAACAAGCATCCCTGCCCTGTTCTGTACCACAGCACCCTCCCATCCTCTCTGTGCATTTCAAGATTACAACCGTTTTGGGTTCTTGTCTATGGTTCATTTGAAGGCAAGGGTCTTGTGTGTTTTGCCCGCTACCGGTTCCGGAGGCCTTGATACGGTGTCTGGCACCGAACCCACGGTATTTGTCGATCCCGACCGGCAGTCCACGGTGACTTGGGAACGTCCTGTGGTGGCTCTAAGTGTGGCAACTTAGATCAGCCGCAATTATATATTCTGGAATTCCGTTCCCTGTGTGGGTCAGAGCTCGGGCTGACCGTCGGGAAATGGGAGATTTCCGAGGCAGAAGGAAGCCAGGGACCGTTGAGCTCCGCGATCGGTGAAGAGTGCAAGGCGCCACCCACATTGCGGTGACCTGACGGCTCACCTGGACACTGGCAGGTAGCTCAGTAGCTTTGAGTCCTGAGCGTGCAGCAGGTGGGCTCTCGCCTTTCCTGCCGGTTACCTGCACCGCTGAGCGTGTCCGCGCTCTGCTGCTGGCCCCCGGCATGCCCTCGCCGTCGCCCGCTTCCCGCCCGTCGCCCCGCAGCTCCCCGGTCACGTCGGAGGCAGGGACAGCAGCTTCCCACAGAATCCTCCCCACCCAAGACCATGCACGAGGGCCAGACCCTACGACAAATTCCTTTTGCGGCATCACTCATCGAGGTCCTGCTTCTTTAATTAAACCCTCGCTGATACTTGCCCCTCAGGAAAAACAGCCTCGGACGACCCAATGGTGCGGCCTGCTACCGCCGCTAAACCCAGGCAAATCGAAAATTGGCGAGAGGAAAAAGCCTCCAAACTCAGCCTTTATCAATTACTCGTGTTCTCAGGCCCTTGGAGGTTTGTGTCGAATCCCAGCATAGGAGCGGGGAGAGATCAGAGCCCAAAACTCAAGCGGACGGGAAACACTCCTTCACAGGCCGAATCCAGAGGATTTTTAAATGCTTTTTCTTTTTTTTTTTTTTTGGACAAGCTGATGATCCAGGAATATCTGTTTATTTGTTGGTTGATTTGTTTTTACTCAAACCACCACACTGGCCCCATTCCCACGCGGCTAAGCATAGCGGGAGTGCGAGTCCCATGAGGATCCGGTGAGGGAAGGCCGCACCCCTGCATTATTTTACTAGTCTTCTCAACCCTAAGCTCAGCATCGAAAAAAAGAACTAACTATGAAATCAGATGTAGAATCTGAAAGCTTTTAAAGCCCACTGGAGGGCAGCCCGGGGGCTCAGCGGTTAGCGCCGCCTTCAGCCCAGGGCGTGACCCCGGGGTCCCGGGATCGAGTCCCGCGTAGGGCTCCCTGCATGGAGCCTGCTTCTCCCTCTGCCTGCGTCTCTGCCTCTCTCTCTGGGTCTCTCATGAGTAAATAAATAAAATCTTTAAAAAAAAAAAAAAAGTAAAGCCCACCGGAGTCCAGCTGCGCAGGGCCCAGCTCCACGGCGTGTGAGAGCCGACCAGCAGCCGGAGGAGGCAAGCCCGCAGCCTTCGCCCGCCTGGTCTCCGAGGTCGGATTTGCTGCCAACGACTCACAACAGCACCAATTATTTTCCTTCCACATTCAGTCGGGGTGCGTGGAGGAGCCTCGGCCTCCAGACAGGGCTATAAATTTGTGGGTCATAAAGATTCAGTGGAGGGGCCCGTAGGGGCGGCTCCGTCCGCGACCAGATGCCCCTCGGGAGGGCCGGAGGCCTGGGGCTCGGGGGCCCCTGTGCCCCCTTGAGATCTTCCCAGCAGCTTCCTCAAGTGGCTCACGGTGAACTCAGGGAAGATTTAATCACAGTATTTCCAGAAATAAGATCGAGTTTCACATTTTCCTGATATTCCATCAGTGTGGACTTCTCTTTAGAAATAGGACTATTACTCTGCAATTCGCAGCACTTTCGGCTAAGAGGCGTTCTTACTTATTTTCCCCTCCTCTGAAAGCAATAACGAGGGACTATCTCTGTTCAGAGATGAACACCCTGACATCGAAGGATGAAACGCTCTGCCTGGCATCCGAGGCCGCGGGGGGACCAGCCCCAAACGCTCCTCTCTTGGTCCCAGGCCTCTCGCACCCTGTGTCGTTGTGGGTGCGTGTGTGTGTGTGTGTGTTAATCGTCCTCAATCTTCTTTAGTCAGAATATAGTGTCGTCATCCTGGGCACCAGCGTCTGCAGAGCGCTTGGCAGCGGGCACTGCCCTCCCGACTGCGCCCTCGCGCAGCAGCCGGTGACGTCTGAATGCTGCTTCGCTGTGTGCGCTGCGGCCGTGGAGCAGGGGCATCGGGGCGGAGGGCCGCGTAACCTGCTCTGCAGGGTTTCCGTGCACGTTGGAATATGTCTGTGGTCCCCCAGGCGGGCAGATGCTGGTCTATGATAGAGTCGGGGAGGCCTCCCACCACTTACCGTCACTTAGCGTCACTTGCCATCACTTACCGTCACTTAACTATCACTTCACTATCACTTAACCACCCCTTAACCACCCCTTAGCATCACTCACCACACTTACCATCACTTGCCATCACTGCCCGCGGCCTACGCTCCAGCTCAGTGCCCCACACAGGTGGTGCCAACAGCGGAGAACAGGCCCCTGACGGCGGCGAGCGGAGCCGCGAGCTCACCCGCGCGGGCCCTCGGCGTCCTGGGTGCAGGGGCTCATCGGCGTTGCTGGCAGGTGCCAGAGGTGACTTCAGACGGCAGCCCGAGAAGACAGCAGTCAATGCGGCCGCGGGCCACGAGGTGCCGGGAGCCTCCGAGCAGCAGCCCCGAGGAGCAGAGCCGCGGGGGGCTTCCGAGGGCGGCCGGGGGCGGGGACCCCTGCATGGGCCTCCTGCACCGGCCCAGCCACCTGCGGCCGCGGTCCAGGGGTCCCCACAGGTGGGAGCGCCGGCCCCCAAGGGACCGGGAGGGGCAGAGGGGGGACCCGGGCAGATGGGCCGACCTCAGGGCAGGGCGAGTCCGTGGTCTGTGCCCCCCATCACTCGGCAGGGGGGCCCCAGGAGGGTCCACGGGAGCCGGGTCACCACAGAGGTCACCGACAGAAGGCAGGAGCCACGAGGGGGAAGCAGAGCCTGAAGGAGTCCTGAGGGTGCCCTTTCCAGCTCTGCAGCCTCGGAGGCAGCTCCAGCTCCCCGGGGCACCCCAGAAGGGCCAGGCGGCCCACGGGACCCCAGCCCCGGGGGAGCGCTGTCCTGAGCCTCCCGCCACCACTGTGACACCCCGGGCGGTCTTACGGTAGCGAGTGGCCCCTGGGGGCACGACCCTGGGACTTGGATAGGGAAGGTTCACAGAGCCCGGCGGGGCGACCCAGCGGGCACAGGGCGGCCTCCACTAGGCCTAGGGCAATGAGGGCTGGACGGGGAGCACCTGCCCGAGAGCACTGTGGACAGGGAGCCACCTGCCCGTGAGCACGCTCCCATTTGCCGCGATTCAGGGCAGTCGGCCTGACGCCGGGGGGTCCCTGCCCCTGCACTTCCAGGGTGCGAGTGCCACGAGCACCCAATGGGACCCAGGATGGAGCTGCGTGGCCACAGGTGGGGACCATCCAACAGCCCGGATCTGCTCGCACAGCTGCACTACAGCGTGTCGTGTGCCCGTGCCACAGTCCTCAGTGTGCCCTCAGGGTCACTATGCCGACCTCCCATCCCACCCACCACACGGAGTGACTGCAGCCCCCCTTTTTGCATCTGTGGAAACTGAGGCTCAAGAGGTGGACTCCCGGGACGCCTCCAGCCAGCCCCCAGCAGCCCGGGTGTTGGCCGCGGGTGGCCTGCCGCAGGGGTCCCGCAGCCCCTCCCCTCCACCCTGTCCCTTGGCCGTCACCTACAGCCCCGGCCTCCGTCTGCCTGCTCCTAACCCTCTGTGTCCCAGCTGTCGCGGTCCAGGAGCCGGAACGTGAGCCCTGCTCCTGACTCGGGGGTCGCCGCGGCCCTGGGCCGGAAGCCCCGCAGACTCCTGCCCGGAGCTACCTGGTGGCCCTCCATGCACCTGGGCCCCGAGCCCAGCCCCAGGCAGGCCCCTCACTGTCAGGGCCAGAGGCCTGGCTCTTCGAAGGGAGGTGGTGGGCGCCTTCCCTGAGTAGCCGGGGTCCCACCCCAGCGCCCGCTGCCAAGCCCCACCGTGTGCCCTGTGGCCCCGCCGGGTGACACAATGTGCCAGTGGGCTAGGACTTGTTGCTGTTGCCATGATCCTGCCGTCCAGTGGCAGAAACACCGAAGCAGGTGACAATCGCATCCCAGAGCGCATGAGCCTTTAGAGCAAAAGTACAAGGGGCGACGCGCGGACTGTGGGGCCGGAAAAGTCCCAGGAACCACACACGATGCTCCATCAGGCGGTTGTGTTGCACAGAGACGGCGACGCGGGGGACACTGATGAGGGACCCGACACCGCGCAGGTGGAGAATCGCGGCCCGAGCATCAGCATCTCCGGTTCCACAGCCGAAGCGACGGTCTCTGACTGGCCGGACCCGAGGCAGGTGGTGGGACTCGAGGAACCAGCGCCGCGGCTCAGGGCTGCTCTGGCCTCGCCGAGCGCGGGGCATTTCCCCGGTGATCACTGTGTGACTCATCCCACACTTGGGACGCACAAGACGTGCATCCGACACTAACGCACAAGATGAATCTTCCACTTTTAAACTCACTAACAGAATCCGCGATTCCGGGCGCTGCGAGGCCCTTCGGAGGCCGTCGGGTCCTTCGCCGGCGACAGGCAGAGCCGGGCGCTCGGGCCCTCACCCGCTACTCTGTCCCGGGGCACAGGCTCCCGGCGAGGAGCCCTTCCAGGGGCTTGCAGCAAATTCGCTCCGAGCCTCTGAAGTGTTAGCAGCTCTCCCCGCCAGGAATTTTTTTTTTTTTTTTTTTTTTTTTTTTTGCCTTTAACCTAAAGGCCTTATGCTGCCCTTTCAGCGCACGGCGACGAGATTACATGTCCTGTGACCCTACGGTTCTCAGATTCCTTCTCTCGTCAGCGTCTGCTTGTGTCCTGGTGTCCGCGTCCCTCCTTGCACGGTGGTGGTGCTCGTCCCCCTCATCTGGGCTGAGGCGCCCTGTCCCCTGGCTCCCGTCACACCCACCTGCAGTCCAGACCCCCGAGCGGGCTCCCGGTCTCCCCGAAGGAGCTTGCTTAGGCCTCCGGAGCTGAGCGCCGCGGGGGACGCACCCGCACCGCGCAAAGTACTAAGCCCCTGACGGGTACATGCGTTGTTCCCCATTTGAACACCAGAAGCAAGCTTTCCCGAGCAATTTTTAGGAGATATTGAGACCTTCTTCCTGATTATGATAAGCCAAAAGACTGAACCGCTTCCAAATTCCTGATCCTTTTCCGCTGCCCAGAAACAAACTCAATTTTCCCTATATGAGAAAAAATAAATAAAACTCTCCCTGTGCCCCAATATCTCCCTCAATTCACTTTCTTATCTCCCTTAATTTATTTACTAAGACCCGTCTTGAAGGCATAGGCCACTTTCCTGTGTCTATGTCCTCAATCCCCTTTATCCCCCACCCCATTTTATCGGTCATTCTCCCCCGTTCAGGCAAACTGCTTCACAGATACTTACCCCAGTGGCCCCTTGACTAAAAACTCCGGTGGCACCTGGGGGCTCAGTCAGCAAAGCGTCCGACTCTTGACCTCAGCTCAGGTCTTGATCTCAGTGTTACGAGTTCAAGACCAGCACTGGGCTCCAAGCTGGGTGTGGAGCCTACTTTAAAAAAAAAAAAAAACAGAAACAAAAAAATAATAAAATAAAATAAAATAAAATAAAATAAAATAAAATAAAATAAAAACCAGAAACAAAAACGAAAAAACAAACATCCAGTGGCCCGTTTCAGACTCCCTTCAGACTCCGACCTCTGCTAGTATTATTTTCCTGTCGTCTGTGAAAATTTTTCCTTTTCTGGCTTCTAGAATACTATTTTATTCTCCTTTTTCCTATTTCTCCAAATTTTCATGTTTGGTCTTTTTCATTAATTCCTCTTCCTCTTCACATAATTTAAATGCTGCCTATCAGGTTTCCTCCATTGGTCACCTTGACCTTTTTCATGCACGTGAGCCTTCTGGGTTAGCTCGCACACTTCACTTGACCGGCGCCAACCTTACCCACTCCACCACTTCCAAAACCACTCAACGATAAAAACATAAAGGGGAAAAAAAAAATCTCCACTCCTCCTCCTCATATCTTCATTCACTGTATGGGTCAATATTATCATGTTTGCCTAAAATAGAAATGTGTGAAGGTTGCTTTTTTTTTTTTTACGTTTATCTCCTCCACAACCATCACACACAGCCATCAAGCCCTATTTCAGAGTCCCCTGTTCCCTTCTTCTCAGTTGCATCGCCTTGACCGATTTCTTCCGTCTCTTGCCTAGGCCATGGCCGCAGTCTTCTCACTTACCACTCAACCATCCCACCGTCCTTCTAAATTGAAGATGACCTTGTGAGTTACCTACACATTGTCCTTTGACTTCCTGTGACCGGGGCCAAAACTTTGATCACACTACACGAGGGTCTTTTGCAATCAGCTCCAGTCGATGCCGCACTTCAATCTCACACCGCAGTGTTCCCGACCATGCAAGCCCTGCGACCCCACCCTGCGATCAGGCGCTGGTCACGTTCTGTTCCCTCGATTTGAAGTGACCTTCCTTTTCTTTCTTTTTCAGGAAAGTGTTTCCTTTTAAGAACTCAAACGTTAACTACTCTACAAAGAGTGTCCTTTTCCCTACAAATCCTTAGTTGTTCTCCTCTGTGCTTCCACCGCACCCTCCTGGACCTCCTGGACCTCTTCGTCACTGTGTTTACTGGTTGCTCTCTCCCAACAGAATGGGAGGTCCTTGAAGCGTAGGTCTTCTTTCACTTTGACTCTTTCTGCCTAATGTGATCTCTGACAGCGCTCTCCCCTCAATAAATTCTTGCTGAATAAATAGTAACATCATTATAATTATAATTAATATATTGAAAACATAACCAACTTCTTTAGTCACCTGTTTAAGACATAACCTAGGACAAAGTCGTCTCTTACTCTCTCTACACTGGAGGCCTCTCCCACCCATACAAATGCTATCAGTAACTGAGGATAGTGAGGAAAGGAGTCAAAATAAATTTATAATTTATTCTACAACAAGCTCATAGGCTCTGGAACATAGACTAGTCCTTTCTGTGGAATCAGCTGTACATACTGGATCAATAAAATGCAGAAAAATTCTTACTTGTTTTTAACTGACCGCTCAGAAAAATTAAATGATGTGACGGTGTCATCCGGAGACCTGATGTACTTAAAATGTTCTTTTGCATAAAAGATATGAGACTGAGTCTTATAAACTGCTAAGATTTTAAGAATTCTAAGCAAATAAGGGGTTCCTAATTTTTTTGGGGAGGGTTCCTAATTTTGATCAAAAGTTTCTCCTTTTTGAAAATGTGATAAACTCTCCTTCAACATCATCTCTCACAGATAGACACTTGGTTTAATTAACCTTGAAAAGTCCAGACTGACCAAAGTACATGGAACATAGGAGGGGCTTAGTGACTTGAGTCCATATTGAGTCCGTATCAAAAGAAAAAGAAGTGCTTACACTGTGTATGTACATAAATATGCATCCTTCAAATTAAGGTATCGATAGTTTTGGTCCCCAAAGATCCTGTCAGGTAGCTTTGTTCACTTTTACTTTATTTTTCAATAATTCATAATGAGTCCACATTATGTTAGGTGAAATAAGTCAATTAAAAAAAAAGAAAAAAAAAGGAAATACTGTATGACTCTACTTGTGTGAGGTAGCTAAAATAGTCAAAAACATGGTGACAAAAGGTAGAATGCTGATGGGCAGGGGCCGGCCGGAGGGATGGCGAATTATTGCTTAATGATATAGATTTCCAGTTTTACAAGGTGAAGAGTTCTGGAGAAGGATGGTGGTGATGGTTGCACATTACAAGTGTAGTTATTGCCACTAAACTGACACTTAAAAATGGTCACAATGGCAAATTTAATGTTTGTGTATTTTACCATTAAAAAAAAAAAAACTGGAAAAAAAGCACTGATCCTTCTACATTTAGGTACCTGTGTGCGGCTTTGGGAAAACAAATATGAACAGGACATAATCCCGGTCTTCAAAAACCTCACACAAACTAGTAAGGGAAAGAAAGGATCAATGCCTGGAATGCGGAGCATTTTCCTTTTTTTTTTTTTTTTCGGAGCATTTTCCAATGTGCTGTAGAGAACATTCGCATCTACGATGTTGCACCCCCTCCCCCCCAAAATGGCCCACGCCCTGAGAACGGGAGCAGAACACGGCCTGTGTTCTTAGGAGTTCACAACGGCAATGGCCAATTGCAGTCTCTGGAACAACACGCGGCAAGGGAATAATGCGTAACCCCAAAATTCCCAGGCTTCTTTGATGGAGACTCTTCTTTGCACGATGGCTGTAACTATACCAGCTTCACAGAGAACACTTTGGGAAGCGGCCAGATAGCCTTCGAGAGTTCGATAAGGCAGGGGAGCTCATAAAGGTAGAGACAAGAAAGATGAAGGAGGTTCCTCTAACTCGGCCTGGCGGGGGGTGGAAGCAGAGGGAGTGGGGGGTTGGACAACGCACCCCCTCGTGGGAAAGCATCCGTATGGAATCCCTGGACGAGAAAAACCCACATCCATTAAGTCTGAGGCAATAACTCATAGTCATCAGGACCAATTACTCTTCTGTAATTCCTAGTTTACGTTCCTTTCAGCCCCCGGGGACACTTTCAAGCTTTTGAAACTAAGAAATATCGCTTGGTATGAGAATATGAGAGCATCTGGAATTCAGAGCCGACTCCACCGAGAGCTGGTCTACCTGTTCTCTGATGACCCTCACAGACCAGCTCTTGTAACTGTACCTTCACCCTGTTTCTGAGAAGTGAACCCTCCTAAGCCAAGTTTAGGGACTTAAATCCTCTTTTATTCTTGTGTCTCTGAACCTGGAACAGTGGCTTTCCTTGTTTCTGAAAAGGACTTTGACTTGCTTTCAATGGTGATGCCTTGACTCCAGCAGTTCCTCACAAATTCCGCCCTGGGCCGGGCTGGTCAGCCCCAAGCGAGCGCAAGCCCTGCCACTGCCCGTGGATCATTCTACCTGCCTGGGCGGATGTTTAGTTCCCATTTGCACGCAGACTCCTGCTTTGCTTTGTTCCACTCGTGGACGATGGTGCTCTGATGCGTGTGGGTCTCTCTGAAGCACACATGTGGCGTCTTATTTTATGACCCGGCACAGGCAGGTTGAAAATAACTCAGAGCCTGTGTTCCTCATGCCCACACTGGCTCCCACGTCCCTCGTCCCTACCCACTGGGCAGGCTCACGAATGCAGCTTGCTTTCCCTATTTTTCCAGGATTTTTGTTGCAAACTGCTATGAGGAACTGATAGACAAGAAGGAAAGAAGAAGCAGGGCTTTGGAGGCAATTTCAAAAATTGTTACGGAATTCTTAAAGTCATAGTATTGACTGTGTAGGTGATGATACCACGTATTCATAGTTTGCAGAGGTCATCTGCACGCATCCTCAGAGAGAAGCACGTGCCTTACCCCAAGCCAAATCTATATGTTAGCATAAAAGACTGGACGTTTTCAATGACAGCCAACGGCAATAGAAGAAAACAGGTTATCAAGAAACTATTGCCAAATAAAAAGTGGCTTAATGTCAAATATTTTACTCCAATGGAAGTTTGTAAAGTCTGAGTGCTCAGAAAGACCACAACACACTTCTTAGAAAAGTTAAAAGAAAAAAAAAAATTGAACCAAGGTACCATAACGTGTTCGGGCAGGTCCCATGAATGTAGGGGTCTATCTCTCCAGGTATGAGTCTATACCTTATTGTGAAGCCAGATTGAGATCTGGAGAAAGGCATCTTATCACGCATGGTACAAAGTTCAAGATTTATCCCTCTGTTACCATCTAAAATCAGAAGAGCATGTTCGTGTCGGTTTCCTGTGAGATTGGATTTTCGTAAAGGATGGAATCACCTAAAAGCCTTGGATGTAAGAGAAACTCTTCTCTCAAAGTCAGGACTTTAGTAAACCAATGGTCTTAAATCTCCTTTTCCAAGAAAATACCTCAGTTATTAAGAGGCATGTTCCAGAATGTTCTGTGTCCTTAGGTTAAATCCCTTCATTTGCCTTTGGTCACTGAGGGTTAAAAGACTCTGTAATTGCTGATTTTCTAATATCACCAGTGCTGAACAGAACTAATTTATCCAGACCAGTTCCACTTAGGAACAGCATTTATGGGTTTTCTATACCAGGCCATCTGATGAAAGGATGAATTTGATAAGGAATCAGCCCATGACAAAGAATTATAAAAACCGATGGCTGTAATGAGTAAGATTGGATGGGGCGAAGGTCGTCAAGACCATCCTCAAGGTCTGGGACATCAAAGAGGAGAGCTATGCAATGAAAGAGGAGGTGGGAAAGCGATCACAGGGACAGGCTAGATCGTATGTGTAATTATCAAGCAGTTTTATGAGGCAGGAATGTCTCTTGTTCTCAAACAGATAAATGCTAGATTGAAAATTAAATTCAGGAACAGATTATTTAATTACATTTATTACTTAAAATGCTTTCAAGTAGAGAGAATTCATGTCAAAATTAATTTGCGGATGCAAATCAGTATGTGAAAGCTGTAGGAGACCTTCTCCCCAGGGTCCATATAATCCATAAGATTCCTACAGGGAGCCAGGGTGTGGCCCAGATGGGATCCAAGGACCCCTGGGGGTTCCCTGTGGTCCATGTGGTTGGCTGGCCCACGTCATACATACCTCAGTCCAAAATTGTATGTTAGCACAGTTCCCAAATTTAGATAATTTCTCTATTATTCTTGAAAATAGAATGAAGATGGGGAGAACACCCTGAAAAGGATGCATCTTAAGCTCTGAACTGAGAATGTGAATCTTTTTGATCATTTTTATCCTATAGATGGGCTAACGCACAATTTTCACAGCTCAGCATGGATTCCCTACGGCTCTACCCCTCAAGGAGTTTTACCTGAAGCAACAAAAGTTCCTCTTCATCTGAACAGCCCCCAGAATCAGCCTGTAAGAGGGGCACCTGGTGGCTCAGTCACTCAAGCATCCAGCTCTTGATTCGGGTGAGGTCCCAATCTCAGCCCGTGTGGGGCTCTGCACTCAGCATGAGGCCCCATGACTCCCTCCCTCCCCCTCTGCCCCTCCCCGAGCTCACGCTTTAAATAAATTAAATAAATAAATAAATAAATAAATAAATAAATAAATAAATAAATAAAATCTTTTTTAAAAAGTCAACCTATGAGAGCCCCTTTCACCTGTTTCTTTCAAAGTCCATAAAGGAAGATGTTTGGCCATTTACAAGAAGATCTATGAAGATCAGGCCTTTCAGTTTGCTAATTTCTCGCCTCTGTAATACTAGAAACGTGTGGCAATAGCATCATTACAGTAATTTTGCAAAGATGTCTTTCAAGTGACGGCATTTCTTCCTAGGATGAGGGTAGAAGACAATAGTTTAGGGAAAGCAAAGTCGTAAAAGGTATCATTATTCATGTGTCAAATGAGACAGCTTTTTAGGGTTTGTAAATGATTGAGGGATAACCATATAATTTTGCAATGAAAACTATGTACGGTGTCGCCTAAAAAGAGAGAAAGGCAATTACTTTATTGTCAAGCAGAGTTATAGGTTGGTGGAGTGAGTAGCAGTGTCGATTATCATGTGCTAACACAGCTGTTTAGGGGATGCCTCTCATCCACCGTGCCATTTTATGAAGGATATTTAAGAAATTAATAGGATTAACTCAGCTAAGCCAGTAGCAAAGAGTAAACAGTAATGGTAATAATCATCGAAACGACTGATTAAAGGATCGAAACAAAACTCCTCTGCGTGGAAATTCAGCTCCACCCCTGTCCCCGTCTGACCACACCTGACCATAGCTGTGCTCCTGTCAGGTGACTCCCCTTCTGGTTTATGGCCTCTGCACCCACTTGCTCACTTGCCGTGGCCCCATGTGCCTTCCTACTGCCCAGCACCCTCAGGACCAGCTCCCTCCCCCACACAGAGGGAGCTGCACTCCCTGCACACTCCCATAGCCCGATACACTGCAAACCCCCGTGTAACTGTGCACGGTGATCGCCTTGTCAACCTCTCAATCATTCCAGCTAAAAATTCCTCATTTACTTTATTCCCATTCGTCCCCTTTTATTTGTCTCCCGTACTCCATTTTTTCATGCAGCCCTGCATTCGGCCAAAGCACACTGACCATGATGCCTAGATGCTCCGACACCTGTGGTCCTCTGCGCGGTCACCCCCCATCCCGCCCAGCGACGGCTCCCTCTCTGTCCGCACTACCTGCAACACCCTGCTCACTTCCCGAGAACCCACGAGCCCAGTCATCACCTCCTTAAAGGACAGTTGCTGTCGTTTCAATTTTCAAAATGGCTTGGTTCTTTCTTCTCTAAAGAAAAAAACAAAAAAACAAACAAACAAAAAAAAAAAAAAAACAATCAGAACTCCCAGCCTACCGTAGAAGGCTGTTGATGATCTGGTCCCGAATTTTACGCGTCTTAAACCCAGTCTAGTCCACTCACTCGTCCCTAAACGCCGTGCCCAAGTCCACCCTTTCGTTCCTGCTCACGGCCACCTCCACCTGGGCCGGCCTGCTCCTGCCCGTGCCCCGGCCTCGTTGCTCCTCGAGACCCACCTCCTCGCTGCCGCTCCATAAAGCCTTTCTCTTCATCCACAGTCAAAATGGACCTTTCCTTCTTCTGTGTCCACAATGCTTTATCACTCCCCTTCCCAACTACGCTTTCCCAACCTTGCATCATGTTACTTGATAAATAAAATAAATGGGTCTATACACTATACCGCCTTCCTCTTTCCAAGTAACTGTTGTGTTTAAAAAAAAAAAAAAATTAGTGTTAAAATAGTGACTGTGATGATAAGATGTTGAATTATTCCAGAAGCTTAGAAAATCAGATTCTGCAATAATTTTAATACGCAGAAGGGATTACAAAGGTTTTCGATACTAAAATTATGCCGAGTGAAATAAGTCAATCGGAGAAGGACAAACATTATATGGTCTCATTCATTTGGGGAATCTAAAAAGTAGTGAAAGGAAATAAAGGGGAAGGGAGAAAAAATGAGTGGGAGATATCAGAAAGGGAGACAACATGAGGAACTCCTGACTCTGGGAACAAACTAGGGGTGGTGGAAGGGGAGGTGGGTAGGGGGACGGGGTGACGGGCACTGAGGGGGGCCCTTGACGGGATGAGCACTGGGTGTTTTTCTATATGTTGGCAAATTGAACACCAATAAAAAATAAATTTATAAAAATAAATAAATAAATAAATAAATAAATAAATAAATAAATAAATAAAATAACGTGTTTTGACTAAGAATTGTCTTCTTTTTTTGAGAGAGAGAGAGAGAGAGAGAGAGAGAGAGCAAGCAGGAGGAGAGGGGAGAGGCAGACGGGGAGGCAGAGGGAGAAGCTCGAGCAGGTCCATGCTCAGTCAGAGGCCAACACGGGATGGATTTCAGGACTCGGAGAGCACGACCTGAGCCGAAATCAAGCGGCAGAGGCTTAACCACCTCAAGAATTGGCATCTAATTCACAGGGGAGTCGTTGTTTCAACAGGGCAGAGAGCCTTCATCCTAAGAGAGATCCTTAACTCCTGGCATTCCCCTCAAAGACACCTAGACAAAGACAAAACGTGGGTCACACGTGCGCACCACCCCCATCCACGCGTGTGCTTTGTGCACGTCCGTCCCCCACATCTTCAGATCCCGGACATAGACTGCCCCGCCTCTGGGAAATCCACAAGCCGCCTCATCTCACGCCTGTTAACGGAAGCACCCCCGAGCCGGGGGGATGGAAAGCCGGATGGTTGACGGCAGGGCCACCTCCCTACATATCTCACCCCGGCGATTGGGCCGCAACCTGACCATTCCCCGCAGCTTGACTGAAGTGTAGACAGGCGTCTTCCCGACTCTAGACCCCCGGCCTCACTGTCCTTAGATCATTCACCCCGGAAAGCCTGCGTTTGTGAATTCTTCCTCTGTCGCTTTGAGATAAAATCTTCTCAGGCCTTTGCCATTTCTACGCCCTGCCCCGGAAGGACCTTCTCCAGGCCCTAGAAGCCATCCCTTTGAAATGTCATCTTTAGGAAAGGTAGCCCCGCTCCCTCCGGCCGCCGTGGGAGGATAGGAGCCTGACTTAGAGGAGCGCCAACTAGCACGCGGACCGCCTCCCGCACACCCCCAGCACCTCCCCCCGGCTCTCCCCTCTGTGTCAGCCTCTGCCCCTACTACTATGAAGACTCAAGTCTTCCTTGCCTGCTCCACTGGCCCAGTGCACTTCCCGTGAGCGAGCTAGCGCATTGCCGGCGACCGTGTAAGTGAGGCGGGTCTCAAGGTGTCACCCTCCATCGTCTTTTGATGAGACTTAAACCGGGATGATGGGTCGTTAATGTTCCCCCACCTTTAGGATCCCGTGGCCGTAGGCACGGGGTAATTGGGAGCACTGGCATCCTACCTCCACTTCGGGGCATTAAATTCGGTGGAAAAAATAGTCTTAAATGCGCAAAATGGAGATTTTTAACGAAAGAACGGGTCGGGCTCGTCTCCTCCCGTCTGCCTTTTCCCAGGAGCACCTCGCTGTTGCTATCAGCACCCGTTTCTTACGATGATACAGTAAAAATGACTCACATGCAGATGCTTTGATTAAACTAAGTTTGACGGACTCCAGACTGGTTTTTGCAGCGTAGGGAAGAGAATGACACCGTTAACGTATCCAGACGGGGCAGCCCAGGTGGCTCAGCGGTTTAGCGCCGCCTTCAGCCCAGGGTGTGACCCTGGAGACCCGGGATCGAGTCCCACGTTGGGCTCCCTGCACAGAGCCTGCTTCTCCCTCTGCCTGTGTCTCTGTCTCTCTTTCTCTCTCTCTCTCATAAATTAATTAATTAATTAATTAATTAATTAAAAAAAAAAACATACCCAAACAGCATAGGCGTGTGACCTTGTGTCCTGTCCGTGTATCCACAAATTAAGACAAGTACAAAAACCATCTGTAGCTTCCCTTGAACCCGTAGTGTATTTGTGCTTCTAAAATGTTTTTTTATTTTCCCCAAACGTGACATTAGAATATTCCAGCCCATTCTCTTCTGTCTACTGTGTCAAACAAAGAGCAAATAGTGAGTCATGAGAACGGGCGTGTCGATACTAATTACCAACGATTTGCAGGAGTGCAGGGGTAAAACCGACAAAGACGACGGAGACAACGTAGATTCAGAGCGACATTCAAGAACTCACAAAAGACATGTTCTGCGAATCACGTTATGAAATGTGTTTCGTTCAGACACGCTCTCCTCTTTTCTAAATCATTCCTGGAACGGCTCTCCCTTTGGACGCTTCAGAATAATTTGTCTACGAAGCACGATGTGCAGAGGTGACAATTTGTGATTTATTGCTTGTGGTGCAAATAAGGTAAGATATAAAGAGGAGCTGGTTATTTCGGTTCGGGGAAGAAATCCGCAGATTTCCCATACGTCTCACCTGAGTTGTATGTTTAAGGGGGGCCACCAAGGTAATCCTGCATTAGATAAAGATTTTTTTAATTTCAATTATATTTCTTTTGAATGTAAAATAAAGTTCTCATGACCGGTGTCTTATCTCCGCAGAGTTCAGTGCTAAAAACATATGCCCAATTCAAAATCAAAAATTTGAACCAAAAAAAAAAAACTATATGCCAACATATTAACGATGCTTGTCTCTGGGTAGTGAGGTAATGGGATATTGTATATTTCTTTCTCTCTGCTAATTTTCCTTTCTAATTTTCCTGTATGGGGATCCCTGGGTGGCGCAGCGGTTTGGCGCCTGCCTTTGGCCCAGGGCGCGATCCTGAAGACCCGGGATCGAATCCCATGTCGGGCTCCCGGTGCATGGAGCCCGCTTCTCCCTCTGCCTATGTCTATGCCTCTCTCTCTCTCTGTATGACTATCATAAATAAATAATAAAAAAAATTTAAAAAAAAATAATAATTTTCCTGTATGAGTATGGATCAATTGTGCAATGAATACCTACACACGCTCAGATAAATTAGCTGAGGTTTCTTCATCAAAAAATTCATGAGAGCCTTCTAAAAATTCCTTTTTTTTTTCTTCTAAAAATTCCTAAGTGGACTCCCTTAAATTGTCAGCTTCCATTTACTATTTAGTACACAAATCATCTTGGCTAAATTTGCTTTTTATACTAGATTCACCAGGCCACATTTTACTTAAAAAAAATTTTTTTTTTATTTATTTGAGAGAATGAGTGAGAGAGACGAGGAGCGAGGAGAGGGGCAGAGGGAAGGGGTGAAGCAGACTCTGTGCTGAGCAGGAGCCCGACATGGGGCTCGCTCCCGGGATTCCAGAATCATGACCCGAGCCGACGGGAGACACCCAACCAAGCGACCGAGCCACCCAGGTGCCCAAGGCCTCCTTTTCTGTAGAAAACAAGGCATAGGAGCCAGTGGAGACACGGTGCTCGGACATGACCTTGAGGCATGCAAAATGAGGGGGATTTTCAAGATATGGACTGCTGACCCCAAAGTGGCTTAAAGCCGCACAGTGGTTGTCCGCTGCACCCGGGGTGAAACTGAACGGTCTTCGCAGGAGCCCGTCGATTATGGGCATCGAACGCTGAACTCGGGCGCTGACGTTCACCCACTACCCGGCTCCACCTGGGTGGGCTAAGTCCTCGGTGGCATGAGCCACTCAGAGCCCGTAAGCTGCCCTCCGTGTGGGTACGGTGGTCTCCCTCCCCCAGGGGCGCTCAGGCCGGCAGGACCTGGGGCGCCCGCGTCATCTGTCTGCTGCGATGAGACCACCACGGCTCCACGACTTTTATTCTCCGCATGATTCGCCAACGCTGGGCCATGGCTACGGAGGGAGGAAGGAGGGTGGCACCCAGGAAAGGTCTCCAGGTGGAGAAGCTCCACTAACACAGACCAATGTTGCCCCCACTCAGTCCTCGCACTGCCCGTGTCTACACCCGTGTCATACAGACGCTGCGGCCAGAGGCTAACGGGGCTGGGTCTTGTCGGTTGACCAACAGGAATGAGTTAAACCATCAGGATTCGCCGCCCCGAGCACCGGGGCTGCACTGGCTCAGCCGCGCCTCGTGCCACCTGCGGGACCCAGGACTCACCTCTCAGGCAGGAAAGCTCGGGGTACGGAGGAGGCGGTGTCCCGGCGGTGACACGGCAGGTCAGACCGGGTGCTCCCCGCGGCATTTCCCCTGCTTCTCTGCGTCACTGTCAGTAGCCACGGAACACAGGAGTCGCGATTCGGGAACGAGGCAACAGTGCTCACAGGGTACGGGGAATGGGGGCACTGGGTATAGGGGGACGGGGCACAGGACATGGGGCACAGGTGTATGGGCCATGGGGCATGGGGGCACGGGGTATGGGCATGAGGTATGGGGCACAGGGGCATGGGGGCACGGGGTATGGGGCATGAGGTATGGGGCACAGGGGCATGGGGTACAGGGGTGCAGGGCATGGGGCACGGGTATGGGCCATGGGGCATGGGGGCACGGGGTATGGGGCACAGGGGCATGGGGCACGGGGGCATGGGGCACGGGGGTGCAGGGCATGGGGCACAGGTATGGGCCATGGGGCATGGGGGCACGGGGTATGGGGCACAGGGGCATGGGAGCACGGGGTATGGGGCATGGGACATGGGGGCACAGGGGCATGGGGTACAGGGGTGCAGGGCATGGGACACGGATATGGGCCATGGGGCATGGGGGCACGGGGTATGGGGCATAGGGGCATGAGGCACGGGTATGGGCCATGGGGCATGGGGGCACAGGGGCATGGGGCA
Organism: Vulpes vulpes; assembly: GCF_048418805.1. Classification (NCBI taxonomy): domain Eukaryota; kingdom Metazoa; phylum Chordata; class Mammalia; order Carnivora; family Canidae; genus Vulpes; species Vulpes vulpes. The sequence goes on from NC_132780.1 coordinate 200,248,041, forward strand.
CGGGGGTGCAGAGCATGGGGGTACGGGGCACGGGACACAGGGGTGCAGGGCACGGGGCACGGGTATGGGCCATGGGGTATGGGGGCATGGGATATGGGGCATGTGCTGAGGGTGGCACGTCGCAGTCACGTCCGAGCTCATGTCTCAGCCCCGCTGCCCCCTGATCCAGGGCCCACAGGGCTTGGAAACTGGAGAGTGACCCAGACACACGCCCAGTGGACTAGCCAGGGGCCCAGACACGCACCCAGGGTAGCACCTCCTGGAACCCCGAGCCCCCCCGTAGCGTCCCCGGCTGGGACCTCGTGAGGCCGACGCCCCGACGGTGCATTTCAATCACACACTGTGGGTCCCGAGGCTCCGCGGGCAGCCAAGCACCCAGGAGGGCCCCGGGGCGGCAGGCGGTGTGGACGCGGAGAGGGGGCCTGCAGTCCCTGCCTCGGGTCACGGCCTGCTCCAGCCGGGGTCCCCAGAGCCCCCGGTGCCAGCCTCACCGCAACACTTGCCACGGCCACGTGCGGCCGCAGGGTGGCTTCCCCAGGGCTGCCGACGGCATGTGGGGCCCCCAGCGACCCCAGAGGTGTCGACGGGGAGTGAGGACGTGGGAGCTGCAACACCTGCTGGAGAAGTCATCAAAGCGTCACCGAGGACAAGCCTCTCAGCGGCTCACGGGCCCGACAGCCTCTGTTACTGCTGCCCCCGCTTCCCGCCGGCCGCCGCCCTCCTCCCCCCTCACTCGCCAAACGCTTGTTCTTTAGGATTCACTTTCCGTCCTGTCCCTTCCTTCACACAACTTGGGCCCCACAAATCACCTGAGGGCCTGGCCTCCCCTGTGGCTCTGGGTTAGGGAGCTACCGTGTTCCCTCCCACAGAGAGGCACCCCCATGCCCTGTACCCCATGCCCCATATCCCTGTGTCCCGTGCCCCATACCCTGTACCCGCGCCCCCATGGCCCATGGCCCATGCCCCATACCCATGCCCCATGCCCTGCACCCCAGTGCCCCCTGGCCCTGTGCCCCCGTGCCCCATACCCCATGCCCCATGCCCCATACCCTGCAACCCCATGCCCCATACCCCATGCCCCTGTGCCCCGTGCCCCATACCCCATGCCCCGTGCCCCGTGCCCTGTACCCCATGCCCTAGGGCAAGCTCTACCCGCCCCACAAAATCACCATCACGTGTTTACCCGTCGTAGGCGCTTCACTGAACGATGAGTCCCAGGAAACACTGTCTGTCCCCCGCCCTCCCGGCCTCGACAGTCCCCAGGCCTGAAAAGCAGCCGACGGGGATCGGCAAGGCTGGGAGGACACAGCGAACAAATAACCTCGTGGACTGGAGCGAGGCGCCGGGCTGCCCACCCCGCCGGCGGCCCGTGCCCGGGGGCTGCGGCCTCACCCGGGCCTGCACTTGCACATCTGTAGAGGGCACCGCCGCGTGACCCTGCAGAGGCGCCTGCCTCGTGGCTGGGCCCCTGCTGCTTCTCGGCCGTCACTGCAGTCCCCAGCGGCCACCGCCAGGGGCCCAAGTCCAAGTGACGCCGCTCCACCCTCCGGTTATGCGGCCGTGGGCACTGGCCCGCCTCTCTCCCCTGCTTTCTAGAAAAGGGGCAGTAGTACTGCCTGCCTCCCAGCCCCCCGCATCCTCCCGACCAATCCACGCCCGGGACCAGCCGAGTCTGGCTCCTGCTAGTCGCTCCCGGAAGCTGAGCCGCTCCTAGGGTGAGGCTGGGGGTGTTGGCGGGTTTGTTCGATCGGAAATCAGTGCATGAAGCACCTGTGGGTGCTGCCCCCGGACGGGCTCCCTCACCTGCCTGGCCCTCGGGTTCCTGCCCCGCTGGCGTGGAGAGCGCAGGACAAGGGCACCCGAGAAGGACACAAGGGGGCACATACGGACCAGAAAACGACACCCGCTACCACCGCGGCCAAGCTGTCGCCCCAGGGCTGTGCTGTCTCTGCAGCGAACGGGTCGGAACACGGTGGGTGTCACGCCCTGCCCTGCGCGGTGCCGCCTGACGGGGGGTGGGGGGAGGCCGGCTGCGCGGGGGCAGGCACGGCCCGAGGGGAGGGGAAGAGGAGGGGGAGCCACCAGGGATCCCCCCAGGGACCCGCAGACTTATGTGTCCCCCTTCTGGGCTCCAGTCCCCCCACAGGCTTCAGTCCTCCTCACCCCCCCCCCGCCCCGTCCTCCCAGCCCTGCAGCCCTACATGTCCCTCCTTCGGGGCTCCGGTCCCTGGCCGCGTCCTCCCGGCCCACAGCCCTCGGTCTCCCTCCTCTGGGCTCCAGCCCCTCCCCGCACCCCCTGAGCCCCCACAGCCCTCGGTCTCCCTCCTCTGGGCTCCAGCCCCCCCCCCGCACCCACTGAGCCCCCACAGCCTTTGGTCTCCCTCCTTCTGGGCTCCAGCCCCCCCATATCCCTGAGCCCCCGCAGCCTCCATCTACCTCCTTCTGGGCTCCAGCCCCCCCATAGCCCCTAAGCCCCCATAGCCCCCTGTCTCCCTCCTTCTGGGCTCCAGCCCCCCATACCCCCTGAGCCCCCGTAGCCCTCAGTCTCCCAGGCAGCAGGGGCTGCAGGTGCATGCACGGCCGGTGGGGTGGGGGGTTGCACACCAGGGGAGCCCACAGGGGCTGCGGGACACCCGCCGGAGCAGCAGGCAGACCCCTCCCCCCCGGAAGAGTCCTCAGGTCCCAGTGTCCTCGGTCACTTAGGCCCCTGAGGCCGCGATGCCCCACCGCCCACCCCCCGCGGGCCTGCTGAGCACCTGCTCCCCCCACGCTGCGCACGGGGACCCCGAGCCCCAGCCACAGTCGGAAGCCGCGGCACCCGACTCACCCACGGAGCCGCAGCCCCCTGAATGTCACCGCGAGGTCCCTGTTCCCACGCACGCCCAGCAAAGGGGCCTCGCCCATGAACACACCATGAGCTCTCGGCCACCGAGCCCCGTGTGGAGTATTTTTTTTAATTCTCCCGCTTGATTTTCCCAGCCAGCCTGTGAGGCGAATGATACATTTGTCACAAAATCTTTTTATTTATTTACTTATTTATTGATATATTTAGAGAGAGTGCGGGGGGGGGGGTGCAAAGGGAGAGGGAGAGAGCGAGTCAAGCAGAGCCGCGGAGCCCGAGCCCCGGGCAGGGCTCCACCCCAGGACCCCGAGGTCACCTGAGCAGAAACCGGGGTCGAGGCTCAACCGGCTGCACCACCCAGTTGCCCCCACAAAAGGCCTTTTGATAAAAAGGATTGTGGTCCCGTGTGTTCCACTGGATTGTTTATAACATTTGCCTTCACGAGGGGGGGGCTGCGCTGACTAGTTGGCTGTCAACCCCACTGCTCTTCCCTGTTGCGTACGGCCCGGTCCGCTGTCACCTCCCGCGTCGTGTCACCCGGACGGGCCGTGGCTGGGCGCCCCCCTCGGCCGAGCACCACAGCGGGCGGCCTGACGCGACCCTCAGGCTCCGCAGGGGTCGAATGGGGAAGCTGAGCTCGCGGAAAGCTCCTTTCCCGCCGTACAAGTGTGTTCAGTCATTTGTCTTCAACACTCAGGTCACACGGTCACACGCTGGCTCTTTAGGGAGAAAAATCACGCAAGTGCAACAAAAGTCTCCATCCAGGCCTGGTTCTTCCAACACGCAGGCCCTAATAAATAAAAGTGAAGCATGGGATGCTGCGAGGCCCATGCTCCAGCCTCCTAATCCCGTTAAAATATGTGTGAGCGTCTCTGAGAGGTGACAAAGGACAAATCTGTCATAAACAGAACCCAGTGTCTGCTGCTCTCGTTCCGGCAATCTGGGGTGAGAACGTTCCCCGTGTTGCAGAGACCGAGCTCCAAGACAACCCCGGGATTTCTGCTCTGCGTGTTGCGGGGAAGTGAAAAAATATATAAAGCTCGTCCCCCTTCCGAAAACAACAGCTGGAGGAGGCGTGGGCACCTACACGCATCTGCGTGGGGGAAACGTTGAATTTTTTTTTTCTTTAAATAATAAGCTTAGCTTTAGAAGGAAAAGCCTCGGGGAAGCTGTGCCTTTATTGGTTGAAGACTCCAAAAACAGCTGCTGCCTGATGCCCCAGAGCCTCCCGGCCCGAGTCTCGCGGGCACCCCCGGCCCGGGTGTCCCACCTCCCCGTGCACTGCCAGGGGGTGTCCTCTGCGCCAGCGTCGGTGGGAGAGGGCATGACCTGATTCCGCCGTCCTTGCAGCCCGCACCTCACCCCCTCTTCTCATGAAGTGGGAGATGGGAAGGTCGCGGAGGTGAAACCCTGACTCTGTCCTTCCCCAGGCACCGTGTCCCCAGGGCCCTTCACCCTGCTGGCACTCGCCCGCGCAGCTGGGCCCAGGGGAGAGCGAGCATCCGGATCCCAGCAGGGACGCGGAGACGGCCACAAGGTGGGGGCAGGCGTTCACTTTTTTGTGTTGTGCTAAAGAGCTCAGCGTGACCTGTCACCTTATGAAGCCTAAAACCCTAGACCCTCCTCCGACTGCTCTTTCTTCTCTTTCTTCTCAGGTCCTCATCTGTCGCCAGCCTCCTCCGGATGTAAAGAAATGCTCTTTGGAGGACCGGCAGGTGCGCCCCCGGCCGCAGCCCCGGCGTCTCTAATGCAGTCACTAGGTCACTAACCGAAGAAAGCTGCTCCCAGCTGGCGCTTCTGGGATCCGCCCCACACAGGAGGTGAAGGGAACAGGACGCTCTCCAGTCTCCCTGAGACACACCGCTGTGAGGGCAAGGCTGTGAGACCCCCGACCTCCGGGCCCAAGCCCTCCCTGACCTCTGGGCCTTAGCTTCCCCCTGACCTCCAGGCCCGAGCCCCCCCTGACCTCTGGGCCTTAGCCTCCCCCCCCGACCTCCAGGCCCGAGCACCCCCTGACCTCTGGGCCTTAGCACCCCTCAATCTCGGGGCCCAAGCCCCCCCCCACCTCTGGGCCTGAGCAGCTGATCTCTGGCCCCAAGCCCCCCCCGCCCCCGACCAAATTGCTCACCTAGGTCCTTATGGCCACAGACTGTCCCTGCCACGTGCAGTCAGGCCGCGGCAAATAATCAGTTATTGAAGGAACCCACCTCCAAGAAGCATTGATCCGCCAGGATACTGAAGGGCTTGCTTTTGTCTCCGCTGTGTTGGGGTCGGAGGGGTTCCCGAGCCGGACCACTCCCGGACTGGCCCTGAGAGCGGGAAACACAGGAAGGCCCCGAGAGCCAAGGTCACCTGAAAGGGACTTTTTCGACATGCGCCTGCTACATCGTAGGGAACGTTGTAGTCATGCGGCATGAATGCCAGCCAGCACAGTCTTAAAAAAAAAACAAAAAAGGATTTTACTTATTTATTTAAGAGAGAGAGAGGGCGTGTGCACCCCAGCAGGGAGAGGGCCTGGGAGGGAGAAGCAGATGCCCCGCTGAGCAGGCGCCCACTGCGGGGCTGAATCCCAGGACCCGGAGGTCGTGACCTGACCTAGTGGGAGCTGCTTCACCCCCGAGCCAGCCCCGCAGGTGCCCCATCCTTTACATAGTCACTGAACAGGCTCCCCAAGCAAGGGACGCCAGTATCGGTGCCTTGTCTTCGTTGCAGCTTTACTGTTGCATAAGATACAATATCCCCGAGCCCACCCTTGCTCTATTGCGTTCTCGTTCTTCCATCACGTACTATCTTCTTAGGTGCACATTTCCAGGGTCTCTGAGACTTGTGCTCCCCCGAAGAAATCAATGACTGTATTTTCATGCCCGTCAAACACCTCCATCTCTACCACCCAGCCACCACACTTTCTTTCTTTTTTTACAAGTTAAAACCTTGGAGGGGGGAAAACTTTTAAACCCTTTTGCCCTGTGGAGTTTTTAAAACCCTCCCCCATGAACAGAAGTGATTTGTTTAATCTGGGCGGAAGCTCCAGGGAGGCCGACCGTCCAGGACTTGAGCAGGAGATTGGGACCTCCAGAGACAAGAGTGCTGAGACCACTGGCCCAGTGAAGTAGTGCCCAGGCCTTACACCTACAAGATATTTTTTAATCAAAGACAATTTTTTTCATCTAGGTTTTTAAATTAAGTTGTCCAAAGAGCAATTTTACTTCCTATAAATCCATTTGACTGAGTACACCAACTGGGATAATAAGCAACTATTCATATCTACTCATCCGGGTTTCCGAAAATAAGTTAATCAGAAAGAGCTTATAATTACAAATAAAGACTTTTTCATTAAAAAGAAAAAATAGGATACTGTCAGTTCTAGTGAAACTCCATAGTAGAATTGGCTTCCACCTGTCCTAAAAGCTTCTCCGGAAGAACACAAGGAAAGAAGCAGCAAGAACTTATTTGCCAAAGTCTCCTTTAAAGTTCTTATTAGGGCAGCCCGGGTGGTTCCAAGGTTTAGCGTCGCCTTCAGCCCAGAGCGTGATCCTGGAGACCCGGGATCTAGTCCCACGTCGGGCTCCCGGTGCATGGAGCCTGCTTCTCCCTCTGCCTGTGTCTCTGCCTCTCTCCTCTCTCTGTATTCTCATGAATAAATAAATAAAATATTTTTTAAAAAATAAAATAAAGTTCTTATTAGTCAAGCTGTTTATACTTCACTTCACTTTGTCTCTGAAGAATTCAGGCCACTGTTAAAGATGAGAAGTGGCAAGGCCATCTAGTAGGAAGGAAAACTTTAATGCATTCATTGCATTACCACAAGCATCAAAATATTATACACAAGGTTTGACCTAGATTTTCCACTCCTGGAAATTTATCCTAAAGAAAAAAAAAAAAAACAACACAAAGTCACCCATAAAAAGATGTTTATTATAGCTTTGGTTATAATAATGAAATACTGTGAGGCCGACAAGTAAATAAATATTATATTTATATATGTTGAATTTATATATATAAATATTTATATATATATATATATGAATATTTGAGGACACACTGCATGTGCTATTCTCTGGACCCGGAATGGTCTTTGCTTGATCTTAGCCAAAAGGCCAAGAATCGATTGGGCCCAGAATGGTCTTCAAACTGCCTCCCAACCTTCTCTCTCACCCAACACATTTCTAACTCGGCCAGTTGATTCACATCACAGAACCCCAGAAGGGATAAAGGGATAAAGTGGTTCCTCCCGATGGTGGCTACAGAATGGGCTCTGAACTAAACTGGTTGGAAGTCTACAATTAGAAGTACTTAGACCCTTAGAATCCTCCACTTTTCTTTTTGACATATAAATTTATTTTTTATCGGCGTTCAATTTGCCAACATGTGGAATAACACCCAGTGCTCTTTTCATATTTACAGGACAAGTTCTCCTCCTGCCCCGGTTGAAGACTCTGGGTTTCTCTCTTAGAGACAGGTGTTTGGCTAAGGATTATTAGGTTTGCCAGACTCAGCTGTAGTGAGGACACGGTCCTGAAAGGCGACGGATCAAAGAAAGAGAGGGGGTGGGTGAAGCACCCCCCATCCAAAAGGGGGATGCTCATTCACCCCGGCAGGTGATTGAAGGATTTCTATCATAGAGATTGGGGACACAGAGTAAACCAACACTGAGCATTTTGTAAGTGGAAGATAATTTCTAACTCCCAGAAAACCGAAAGTATTGTGCAAGATAGGAAACGTGACCCTCATTTAACATACGCCTCAGTCGCACAAAATATTCACATTGTCACCGTAAAGTAGCTGCTGAATATGAATCAGTAATAGTTGTGATGTATCTCTACCTCAGGGGAGAGAAGGGGAGTGGATACCTGTATGTAGTTGGGGGGCAAGGCCATAAAGCTCAGTCCTTACCTTAAATCAAACATTAAAAATTGCAAAATAAGCATAGTTTTTTTTTTATAGTAAATCTAAGTTCCAGAAACAGCAGACAAAAATATTAAAATTGTCTCTGAAATTCATCATTAGGGACGATAGGGAAGAGAACAAATACTTCTCTTTAATGATATGCCTTGTAAAACTACTTGAACTTTTAGGCTCGATACATAAGTAACCATACTATAAATACAAATTTAATTTAGTTTTTTCAACATTTTATTTATTTATCTGCAAGAGAGAGAGAGAGAGAGAGGGGGGAGACCACGAGTGGGGTGAGGGGCAGAGGGAGAAGCAGACACCTCGCTGAGCAGGGAGCCCGGTGGAGAGCTCAGTCCCGGGATTCCAGGACCATGACCTGAGCCGAAGGCAGTCACTTAGCTGACCGAGCCACCCAAGTATCCCACATTTAATCTAATTTTAAATACAAATAAATATATCTGTTCATTCAACAAACATTTACTGAGGCACTAGTGTATGAGACCCCAAACGTGTATGGCGGGACAAGCACAATGTGATGCTGGGCGGGCAAAGATAACCTACCCTGGGTCCCCTCTCTTTATCCCTTTATAGCTAGTTGACCTGGGGAACGTAACCTCACCATGCAGGTGCTTCGGTCTCCATATTAGAAAAAAAGAATCGGATATTCCTCAGCCATTAGAAACGACAAATACCCACCATTTGCTTCAACGTGGATGGAACTGGGGGGCATGATGCTGAGTGAAGTAAGTCAATCGGAGAAGGACAAAGAAATAGTCCCATTCATTTGGGGAATATAAAAAATAGTGAAAGGGAATAGAGGGGAAAGGAGAAAAAATGAGTGGGAAATACCAGAAAGGGAGACAGAACATGAGAGACTCCTAACTCTGGGAAACGAACTGGGGGGGTGGAAGGGGAGGTGGGCGGGGGGTGGGGGTGACTGGGTGACGGGCACTGAGGGGGGCACTTGACGGGGTGAGCACTGGGTGTTATTCTGTATGTTGGCAAATTGAACACCAATAAAACATAAATTCATTAAAAAAAAAAGAATCAGAAGGTTAAGCATGATAACGTAAATAAATCATGGCAAGCTAGAAAAATAATAGTAGTGTACTAAGGAGACAGAATGTTAACAACTTCAATATAACTTGATCCTTATTATTCTGACATTACATATCCAGTGAAATCGGAATAAAGAGAAAGAATCCCTTTAAACCCACAGGGATTCAATTACCTTCCGTGAAAGCGAGGCTTCCAGCAAATGCCAGGCCCTGATGACAGCGGGACTAGACTAGACAGATTTCCGAGTCCCTTTTCAAGTCTCCAGGCCTATGGACGTACCGTGAAGGTACATCTCAGCAGATGCGCAAACAACTAATTGCTTCAGACAATTCATTGATTTGGAAAGTTAACAATTCTATTTTAGCAATACTCTTTTCATCCTTTCTTTAAAAAAAAAAAAAGTATTTATCCTAAAGTCACTTATGCGTAAAAGACACAACCCATGCTAGACCCTCAAACGAATTTCAAGAAGACAAGACGTGGGGACTCTCCGGGGAGCTACACTGAGAATCGGAGTAGCTAAGTGTTCTCCGACGACATAGGAAAGGATTAGTGGGTCTGAGAGCAACCTTATGAACATTGAGAAAGGAACCTGGATTTTTGTAGATTGTAAACTACCAAGTGGGAAGAATGGTTGTAGGAATTACTGGTATCCTCACTGAAAATGAGCTAATTTCAAATCTCAGAAATAGCTGTCGCGCGGAGGATGGAATGAGCGTGCTCGGCGTGTGTCAGGGTGCCAAGCTGGGAGCAGCGGGGTCGGGGGGCAGATATAGGGGGGAGGGCTGGGCTCATAGTAAGAAGGAATGTGTAACCATGAAATTCACTGCCCCTGAAGAGAGGAGAGCCACCACGCGGGAGGCGATCGGTGGGGCCCCGAGAACACTTCCCGAAACGCAGAGGGGATTCTCGCTCAGGAAGTGAGGTCCCCAACTAAGTGACCCCTGAGCCTGCTCTCCTCTCTAGGGCTCCGTTCGCATCGCAGGTCGCAGGCACAGGCTAAAGGTCGAAGAGCAAGAGAACTCCACGGAGCCGCTCAACCAGGCCCCGGCTGCGTCGGTGAGGCCGCGAGCGACCCGCACACACCTGCCGCACCCGGACATGTCCCTCTGCACCTAACGTGGCGGGACGGCGAGGTGCTGGCACAGTCACAGCGGAAGCAGGCTGTCTTCCTGCCCTGGGGGGACACAAGCAGGGACAAGATGCGTCACCTAAAAATACTGGCTACAGAGAGCGAGCTGTAGGAGGAAGGACGAGCCACCTGCTGAATTAACGACAACAGTGTCGCTGGGACCTGGAGGATGTTGGCTGCTTCCCTTCCCTCCAGCCGAGGCAGCTACCGGGATGGAACGGGGGAGAATTAAGATCCGCTTCATTCAGGATGCACATTGAGCCCTGCGGCCAGGTAGGCCCCAGGACAGTCTCAGCACCGAGCTGGTCCCCTGAGGGGGCGCCATGTACTTGGGCTTCATCCGTCCTCAGACCCTGGGTCCTCTCCCCCTCGGCTCCTGACCCCGGCTGGCCCCAGGCGGAGTATGCAAAGTGGGGACACCGAGTTAGAAACGACTTTTGAGCACCCCAAACTATCATTGCATTCAGCCGGTGCACTTGATGGGCTGGCGGGGAAGGGAAGCTCCGGCACAGACTCCCTCCCCTTGTGAAGGACGCCGTGCAAGCCCGGGTAGGGGTCCTGCACCAACGGAAATACTTGTGAAATGATCCTTTTGAAAAAGGACTCTGGGGAGAGCGACTGACGGGTGAGTGGTAAGACCAACACTAACAGAAAGGCACGAGTGGGGATCGCCTTGCCCGTAGGCAGAGGAGTCCTGGTAACAGTGAAACAGGGTCCCTGACCGGAGGGCCCTTGGGGGTGAAATCCGGCGAGACAGCAGACCACGGGGTTAACCACGCCGGCCTGATGGATCTGAGCTCACTCCCTAAGTCGCACCAGCGTCTCCCGCTTGCGGGGCCTTCACGGCAGCTCAGCATCATCACCAGCCCCGCTGCGGCCAGGGGCCCGGGAGCAGGCCTCCGAGGTGCGGGCCAAGCGGGACAGCCCATCCTGCCGCCAAGCAAGCAGCCACATATTTAAGTAGAAATAAAGTGAAAAAAAAGAAATAAAAGAGAAGGAGGCCTGGGTGGCTCAGCAGTGGAGGTCTCCCTTCGGCCCAGGGCCTGACCCCAGGGTCCTGGGATCAAGTCCCCCATTGGGCTCCCCACAGGGACCCTGCTTCTCCCTCTGCCCATGTCTCTGCCTCTCTCTGTGTCTCTCATGAATAAATAAATAGAACCTAAAAAAAATAAGTTATGGAAATAAAAGACAAAGTAAAAAATAGATCCTTGAGATACTAGATTTTTTGTAACATCCAGGAATCTAAAGTCATAGACAACGTCAACGTTTTACAAGTTAAAGCTCTTTTTGTTTCAAGCTAATTTTTTTTTTAACCCTGTGGAGAAACACAAACCCATCGTGGTAGAAAAAACCAAAGGAAACAAATCCCTAATAATCACAATGTAAACACGCATGCTAGTCCTTCAGAGATGCCAAGCAGTATTGGGTTCGCTGGCGCCGTGGGGTAAGCAAGACTTCGGCCAATCCTATGTTTCAGGGTTTACATCACAGGTTGAAGACACACACGATCTGCAGAGAACCTGCAGACCCAACAGTTCTCACAAAAGAAAGATGTTTTCATACGTGAGAGGGATCCTTTCCCTAAAACTAACGCTACAGCCTTTCCCAGGTATTTGCTTGTTTTGTGGTTTACTCTTGCATCGAAAATACAACCCAAGGGAGAAAAGAAAAAAAGCAGTTCATGCTCATAGATGACATTTACCTTATGTTAACGTGCTCTTCCCACCAAGATCCCCGACTGCCTTCATGGCACTAGAGTCAACACAAAAATGAATTCAAATGTTTTTGAGGCTGAAGTCAAGATCTGGTCTAGTGACACCAACGACACAGTACACTCTGATTCTACCCAAAGAGGAAAAC